>NC_061511.1:211144542-211299947 GCF_022539505.1 Lolium rigidum | reverse complement strand
AGATTGTATGCTATGGAAAGAATAGGACCGGGGTCCACAGTTCACTAGAGGTGTCTCTCCCATAAGATAAAAGCATGTTGGGTGAACAAATTACAGTCGGGCAATTGACAAATAGAGAAAGGCATAACAATGCATATACATGACATGGTAAATATAGTGAGATTTAATTGGGCATTACGACAAAGTACATAGACCGCCATCCAACGGCATCTATGCCTAAAAAGTCCACCTTCAGGTTATCGTCCGAACCCCCTCCAGTATTAAGTTGCAAAGCAACAGTACAATTGCATTAAGTATTGTGCGTAATGTAATCAATAACTACATCCTTAGACATAGCATCAATGTTTTATCCCTAGTGGCAACAGCACATCACAACCTTAGAACTTTACGTCACTCGTCCCGGTATCAATGAAGGCATGAACCCACTATCGAGCATAATTACTCCCTCTTGGAGTTAAGAGTAAAACTTGGCCAGAGCCTCTACTAATAACGGAGAGCATGCAAGATCATAAACAACACATGAACAATAGATTGATAATCACCATAATCATAGTACTCTCTATCCATCGGATCCCGACAAACACAACATATAGAATTACATATAGATGATCTTGATCATGTTAGGCAGCTCACAAGATCTAACAATGAAGCACAACAAGGAGAAGACGACCATCTAGCTACTGCTATGGACCCATGGTCCAGGGGTGAACTACTCACTCATCACTCCGGAGGTGATCATGGCGATGAAGAGTCCTCCGGGAGATGAATCCCCTCTCCGGCAGGGTGCCGGAGGCGATCTCCTGAATCCCCGAGATGGGATTCGCGGCGGCGGCGTCTCTGTAAGGTTTTCCGTATCGTGGCTCTCGGTACTGGGGGTTTCGCGACGGAAGCTTTAAGTAGGCGGAGGGTCAACGCGAGGGGCCACACGAGGGGCCCAGGGGGCAGGTCGGCGCGGCCAGGGCCTGGGCCGCGCCGGCCTAGCCTCTGGCCACCTCGTGGCCCCACTTCGTTAGGTCTTCGGTCTTCTGGAAGCTTCGTGCAAAAATAGGACCCTGGGCGAAAGTTTCGTCCAATTCCGAGAATATTTCTTTACTAGGATTTCTGAAACCAAAAACAGCGAAAACAACGAATCGGCACTTCGGCATCTTGTTAATAGGTTAGTTCCAGAAAATGCATAAATATGACATATAATGTGCATAAAACATGTAGGTATCATCAATAAAGTAGCATGGAACATAAGAAATTATCGATACGTTGGAGACGTATCAGTGCTCACGATGCCCCATTCCCAGACGCTGCTCTATCTAGCATGAGCATCCAAACTGAAGTAGAAATAAAAAATAGTATGCAGTTGTCATGGATCTAGAAACAAGTAAACCTGGACGGATCACCAGAATGAAGCAATGGGCAAGCACGGGAAAAACACCATAGTTTTCAGTTGTTCTGACTATAGCATAATTTTCAGCTACCCAATTCTTGGCTCGGTTGCAATTCCATTAAATAAAATTCACCAAACCCATCTCACACTTAATTCAGAATAGAATCAAAGAGGGAGACAATATTCACATCAAATAAAAAATTCCAATATCAAAACTTAAATCTCTGTACATCTCATCTATATAAGTTATGGTAATATTTCAGAAATATTAATCTAGCTCAATTTGGCAACATTCCAATTTACTAATACAACAGCTCGAAGCTTCACCTAGTAAACACGTTAGAAGAAGAACCATATCAATTAATATGGTGAATTGGAGTAGTGACCGGTCGTTGGAGACGAGACAATATTGAACATTGCCACCAAGAGGTAGGGGGATTATTACCAGCGAAGCTAGGGGCGGACATCACATGAGAAAGGACCGGATTGAGTTTGACGAGCGCAGATGGTTACAAGCTCATTGTCTGTAGCATCAGACTTGATGTATGCCACCACCACCTTCAATCGCCCCGCGTTGTCGTCCCTAGTGCGGCAGCCGTGAGAACTAAGGACCGCATCAGAGAGGGGAAGGAGAACCTCAAGGCAACCTGGAGCAAAACCAGAAAACAAAAGATGAGATAAGAAACAGATCCACATCTAGCTGGAGGAGAAAGTCATGCTCGGGCTGGACCTCGAGATGGACTGAATCCTTCACCGTCTCTCCTTCCTGCCTAGTCTAGGACTCCCGATGAAGAGGTGATCCGGCATGGGAAGCGGATCCCTGGTTCCCGGCTTGGATGAGTACGGCGGTGTTGAAGTGCGGACGAGAGGAAGGGCTAGCGGGCGCGCGCGTGGGCCGGCGCGGGCGAGGGCTGAGGCCACCCTGGTCGTATGTGCAGGCTGAATCGACAGTTCAGCGTGGCGCCGCGCCGCAACGGAGCTCGAGATGGCCCGGGCCATGGAGGGCGCGGCGGAGATAACATGGCGGGGACTGCCGTAGACGGCACGGAGAGTGATGGTGTATGCGGCGCGATGGATGAGGTAGCCGGAGCCGGCGGCGGCATGCAAATAGGAGGGGCGGCGTTTGTGTTGTCGTGGGTGGGGGAAGGCGAGCGACGTAGGGATTGATTCTGGAGCGAGATTGACTGCCATTTCTTGGGCGGCCCATTTTGGTGCGGCCCATGTTGCCGATAGGTGGAACGAGGTGACGACGAAAACTTAGACGTATTGCAAAGGTGGGCAGAATAAGGAACACTTTCGTTCTTTTTAAGTAGTGTAGAAAATAGAACTATAAGAGCATCTTCAACAGAGGTTCTAAAATTTCGCGCTGTAAAAGTTGTTTGAAGCGCGCTCGATCCGGATACAGCGCGCGGCATCGGCGCGAGCTTCAACAGAGGCTCTATTTTACAACACAACTAAGAAGACAAAAAATAACCCGGCACCAGAGGCTGTAAAATAGAGTTCCACAAACAAGTTTATTCAACATACATACAACAAACAAAATCAAATAGGCCACAAATAAATCTGAAAAAATCAACTAAATTTCACAACTGTAACGAGGAGGCTTATCTATCTAGCTAGGAATCGATCTAGCTATCAACTAAATTGCAATCGAACAGTCGTTGCTGAGGACGCTCTAGGAGGTCCCGTCGGAGCATGTCTGGGCCCCGATGCCATGGCTGCCTGCCTAGCGGTACCTGTTGCCGCACGCCTCGCCCTCGTATTTCCTCTTGCCGAATAAGTTATAGACGCCGGCACCGTTGCATCGGCCCTTGTGGAACTCGCCCTCGTAGCAGTCCCCGTTGCTGTAGAACTCGACGCCCTCGCGCACCATGCGGCCGACGGCGAAGAGGATGAGGAGCAGGAGCGCGAGCGGGACGGCGAGCAAGACTAGGACCGGGTGGGTCGCGGCGGGGCGGAGGCCGTGCGGGTGGTGGAGGTCCTTGGCCTGCTGCGCCGCGACGGCCTGCGCCTTCTTGTGGTCGGGCTCCGGGTCCTCGAGCAGGACGGCCTGGAGGGAGGAGCAGTTCAATACGGTCGGGGAGTGGAGGAGCGAGGACGGTGTGCGCGTCAGCTTGCCGGCGCCGGGTCCAGGCCCGCGGCCGTCCTTTCCCCGCCGCCTGGCGCGGCCGCCCCTCTCCTCAATTTCCGTCAGATCTTCTGCTTATTCCCGCCGGCAGGCCGCGAGCACAGATCGGGTCGAGGGTGGAGCAGGGGAAGAGGAGAGACGTTTCAGAGTCGTTTTTCTTCGCGTGGTGGAAAGGATCGGGCTGACAGTTTACAACTCGCGCTAGCCGGCGCATCAGATATATCGCTTTAGATAGCGCAAACTGCTACGCGCACTAAAATATTTATAGCGCGACCTACTTTACAGTGTCTGCTGGAGGGCAGAAAACGCGCGCAGCGCTGTATATCAACGGCTTTTTTAACGCAGCGCTAGTTTACAGTCTCTGTTGGAGATGCTCTAACCTTCGTCTGAGTACACATGCCTTGGCTTTCAGGACGGGAAAGAGTTCCGCAAACGCTCTTCTCCGTTTGACTGACCATTTTTTCGTTGTTGGGCTCCGCGTTGCTTTGCCCTCGCCTGGCATCGCAGTATCGCACTCACGCCACACCCTCCTTAACATCGGCCTAATTCCGCCGGATCTTCTCCGCCGGCTGTGATTGCGGCTGCAGACAGATGTTTTACAGTGCAATGCAGCGCAGTGATCATGGACCGGTGTTGGGTCAGTCAGGCAAGGAATGATAATCTGCAGCCGAGATCATTGCGGTGTTGCCTGGCGGCAGTGTTTGCCTCCCCATTTCCGATGACAAGACTGGCATTCCATTGCAGATGTGCACTGACGAGTGACGATGATGAACTACCGTTAGTGCACACAGCAATGGTCCCAGCACCCAGTCAAAAAATAGAACTGTTCTCTCCGCTGCCTCCACAGGCCCCCGCGTCGCTCCTCCCCTGGGCGACACGGGCGGCGACACAAATCACGCCGGCAGCCACCCCTCCCCATCCACCACCTCCCCTTGCCGTCGCCGGTGGTCTCCACCGGGCAAAGCCCGCGTGGAGCCGGCGGCGGCAGGGACTGTTTCTTCTCCGGCCGGCGGAGGCTCGCTCGCGGGTTGGGGAAACCGCGGCGACGGGATGCGACCCACGTCATGGCGGCTCAAGGAGGAAGATGCCGCGCTGGGGGCGGCGGCGATGGTGGTCGCGGCGGGCGACCTCCGGCGTCCTGGAGCGCGGCTGCTGGCGGCGGCATGGCGGGCCCGATCTGGGCTCGGCTTGGGCCGGGCGGGCCGCGGCCGATGCGGGCGCTGGGAGGCTGCCTGGGCGCCTGGCGGCCGGTTCTGGGGAAGGAGGTGGCGGCCGAGGCATCGGTGCTATGTGTGGGATGCGGATGGGCTGGAGGCTGGAGCTTCGGCATGCTCCAGGGGCGAGGAGGCTGGGGCGGCGGCCCCAGGGCTGCGGCTTGGGCGCGGCCTGGCATGGCATTTGCCGCAGCTGGAGGTGTGGCGGTGGATGCGGCATGCAGTGCAGCTCGGTGGTCGACGACATGGTCGGGCTGCACCTTGCGGCTCCCAAAGCTTCGTGGTCGGGTTGAACTCCGGGTGAAGACCCTGCACCGACTTGGTCGCTGCCAATGACGGCGGCGCCTTCGGGCGTCGCTTTCCTTCTTGTTGGCGTCGTTGTGGAGTTTCGACCCTGACCGACGCGAGTGGCTTCAAGTTCTCCGGGTGAAAACCTAAGCTCCGTCGGGAGCGGGCGGCGGTGGCGGACGCGCCACTACCTTGTTGGAGGCGCCGCCTTGGAGCTCTTGGCTTTTGCGGTGCGATGGGTTGGCGGCGGTGGGGGCACTTGACTATGTGGTCGCGGGCAGCGGATGCCGGGCAGCGGCCCCGGATGGTGGTGGCACTTCGAGGTGGCGGCCTCGATCTCCTTTGCAGTTGCAGCGGTCTTATGGGGCGAGGTCATGGCACTGCTTGGCTCTGGGTGGCGATCCTGGTGCTGCGTGGGCGGCAAGGTCGTCGACCCGGCTGGTTCGTCTTCGGGTTATGCGAAGGTCGTCCTGGTTGCTACGTCGGGGCGGCGGCCCCGAAAGCATGGTGCTTGGGTGGCGGCTTGGACATCTGTGTGGACAGCGAGTTTGTCGACCCGTCTGGTTCGTCTTCGGGCAATGCGAAGGTTGTTCTGGATGGTACGTCGGGGCGGCGGCCCCGGAGCTAGAGGTGTGTATGTTGCGTTGGTGGCCTGCGTTGTGTGGATGACGGGACTCCTCGCTTGTGCGGTTTTTCGTCTCGGTTTTCCTTATAAACCGGGCAATGTATGGTTTTTGGACCCGGTTTTCCTTATAAACTGGGTCATTCTGTGCATAGCACTCTATCTATCTAATCGGACGGCAGATTCGACTGCTTTTTCCTCAAAAAAAAAAATAACTGACCACCGACCCAGATGCAGAGTTCGCATCGAGTAGCCATCAGTTATCACCGCGCGCGGCAAAGCGACCGGAACGCCACGGATCTCGAACCACTTGCCATTTGCCCTCGCCGTTGCGCCTTTGATTCCTGGCAACGGCCGGAGGACACGCCGGGGATGCAACTTGCTGGCGAAACAACTATAGATATATAGATATGCCTTGGAATGTTCACTTCTATTCCTATTATGTATTCAGCTTTGCTTTCGGTTTCAATTTGTGATTCATAGGTGCATGAACCAACACTCAGCCGCTCTGGCGTCTGGTCTGAGACGGAGAAGTTTTTGAGAAACTGCATATAACACGTCTACGGACTACGGTCAGGGTCAGACTCACCCAGGAAGGAATAATCGAAGATGATGGCAGCCTGGCAGGAGATCTTATCTTCTCCGAAGCCGAGAGATTGTTGTCTGGTCTCGCAATTCCGTTGCATGAATCTCACGGTAATACAGTGTACCAGGTCCGTCAGATACCTCACAGATTCAGCAACGATGTCCACGCTATAATCTACCACATACCAAGGGCAAAGAGATGAACTATCTAGCTTTTACTTGTTTGTTATCCTTATACTCAGCGTTGGGTAGGAAAGATGACATTTATGCTTCTTTTGCTTTCCCAAATAGCGTTATTAATTTTAGACGAGCCTGTCCCATTTCTGGAGAAAGACAGCATATCATGGATGTCTATGGCCTGTTTTTCTTCTTATTTTGGGGACTTCGAGTCATTGGGATTTCAGCCAATTACTATTGTGTGCACATCTATCATCTATGGGCCGGAGAGGACTCTTTAAGAATTTTATATGTGTGTCTACAGTTTAGGACACAAGGGGGGCAGAGGAAATCTAATCTTACCAAAGACGAGAGATTTTTCCTAGGTCTCGCAGTTTCGATGCATGAATCAAGTGGTGGTACAATGTACTCTTAGTAGTGCACTTTATACAATTTATGAATATCCCAGATTCAACGACAACAAAAAAATCAATGATTCACCTTGGTCTTGTTTTTGTTTGCGTTTGGGCTGTAGTAGCTAAGAAGGTCGACTATATGTTACTTTCTTTCACAGAGTGTGTTACTAGTTCTAAACCAGGCTAATCTTCTATTTTCCATAGAAATGCACCATGCATGCCACATGGTCATGCCGTCAATGTTTTCTGATCCATGGTGAGAAATCCACTAGACAATTACCCTTTTTAGAAACGGGAGATTTTATCATCCCTGGACGCCGCGTCATGATTCATACAACCAACATATTATTGCAGGGCTTCTTTGATGGAAAAAACGTACCAACTCAAGAAGATTTAACAGGTCACATTAAAGAATTGAGAACTAGGAAGTCTAAGAGCAGCACACGAACCAAACAAGGACATAAGCTTCTTGTCAAACCACTCCAATCTCCTGGAGCCAAAGAATTAGGCTCCAATTAGTATTAAATAGCAGGTTTTAGTACCCACTCCATACCGGTTTATTAGGTCAATACACACTTCTACGAAAACTTTGACCATTAGTTTGGTCAATAGAATACGAGATATATGTGTTTTATTGGCCCTATCAAATAGATAGAAACTTGGGAGTTAATTGTGTCGAACAAATTTCAAATCCAATTGGAAGCCACCTTGGTCGCAACGTGTCGCATTGTAAGCCTAATAAACTAGTATAGAGGGAGTACAACATAGTAAACGCATAATAAATATCGTGGCACACAACAATACCGAAGTCTTTGGGCAATCCAAAAGAAGCATACAATCGGTCTCTTGTAAATACAAAGCTACAACTTGTATTCCAAAGCCAATTCCACTTAATCTAGTTATCTTTGATAACAAAAACTCCATGCCATATAAATTAGAGAAAATTCTTTCATCTTGAGTGGTAATCCAAGTTTCCATAATCTCTTATGTTATAATTCAATCGTGAATTTAACAAAGCTTAATATACACATGTGGACTGAAAAAATCAATGTGACATGTAGTTCTCATTCTAATATGTTTTGTCATGTAGAAAGTTCGCTGGCAGGACCTGCGAAGTATTTCATGCCAATTGGTCAACTGTCGACAATAGTAGTTCTTCGGTAATCTACTTGTATGACACTGAACCTACTACAAAGCTATTGTGGTATGTTTGTTGTGGACAATATTAAAAAGCATATAGATTGCGCTTAATAATTTCTTGCCTAAACATTTTTCATTCTGGATATGTAAAATCTCAAGGTCTAGACATTCCAACTCGAAAGAAACCACACTAAAAAATGTGTCCTAGACTTGCATGGGACCCAATGAGAGTCTCGTGGATTCGCATGGCCGAAGTGAACGCTGAATTTTTATTCGGATGTACGAATTTTCCAAAAAAAACTTTGTAAGCAATTTGAACAAGAGTTTAATAGAAATTTATTTTTGGATCGAGCTGCTGGATACCGATTTCTTTTCATATTGTTGTACATTTTGGACGCCTTTTGGCTAAGCATTGAAAAGATGCTGAATCAACCGCTTGTGCATTTTTGGCAAAGCCGAAGAAGTCGATGTCGTTAAATACTTTGATCTTATCTGTGGTGGAGAGCGAGACAGTAAATTGGGAAAAAAATAGTTCCGTGGATTTATAGCCTCCAGGTGTGTTAAGAACGCCAATTCTGAGAGTTTTATACTAATTTTTATACTTGTTTATTTTGTGTAACCTTATTTTATTGTACTTAGCAAAATTGGTCTTACAAACTATCTGTCAATTTCGTGATACAATGTTCCATCTTACAGTTCTAAGTTGCACTCTGACAATATTTGATACTGAATAAATTATTTGAGCACAATTCTTGAGAGTTTTTCATGGAAGTTTCCTATTAAAAAATATATTAGGTCAACTCCCAATATATCTAGAAATAGAAAAAGAATGAGAATATTCGTCACTCATGGAATTAAATTTTATTTTGCTAACATGACTATGAAGTATTTAGATGTGCTCATGCGTTTCTTAATATATTTTAGATAGCTCTAGGACACATATTACATATACCTACTAGAGGTATCAAGGGGGGCATATTTTCCCATTAGCTTTATATTTTTTCTAATCCAAATTTATGATAGCAGATTTTTTTATTCTACAAGAGATTGCAGATTTTTGAAGTTTCGTACAAATTGACTCAAACAGAACTAACTATGGACAATACTCAGTGTGCCAGTTAGATTTCTCCCTTTCCGAACCGCAAGATCTTCAAAAAAACATGAAATTCCGATGGTATGATCGTTTGCATGCCCCTCACCTACACAGCAAACTATTGCAACATCATAGCAACTTTTTTTTTCCTATGGCGAGTCTTAACCGTACAAGAAAATGCCATAGCATTCAAAACACCAATGCATCAAAAAAAAATAGTTATGCGAAAAACAATTACCTTTTCCAGCAAATCCTGTCAGTTGCCGAAATATCCTCGAGAAAAGTCAAAAGACTAGTGCAATATGGGAGGCCAACGTTTGCAGCATCCAACAAAAATATGTTTTTTTTTGCGGGTAACAAAAATATGTTGCGCCCATTTGTGTTGCATTATAAATGGAAGCAACACCCGTAGTCATACCGCAGAGAGTAACGAACCTGGGTAAATATCGAGAAATACAACTCCTGATATAGGAAGTGCCCCCCGTACTATCTATACCATTAAATTCTTGGAGATTCGTGCTAGCAAAGTTGCAAAAAGATCCTCCCACCGCCAATCTGTAGTCCCTTTTAGTTTTGCACAAAACCACCTACTTTTTTCATATTTCAGCATATCTCACAGCCACTACTTTCCCCACTCCCTCTCATACATCTCACAGCCACCGACAGGGATTTTTTTTGGACAGAAAATAAACCAATGTTTTTTTTCTTACATTTTATCATATAAGAGTTTTCATTACAGTTTCCAAAACATATTAATATCCTGATAATTTTGAGTACAATAATAGTTTCATATAATCCGAAAAAATATTAGACTAGTTTTAAAAATTCCTGATAATTTTGGAGTTCTTAAAAATACACAAGTTCTGATAATTTTGCAGTTTTTAAAATACATAAGTTTTAAAATACACAATTTCTTGAAAGAACATAGGAACAGACATAAATTGCATGATTCATCACAGTTTCAGCTTCTCATATTCTTCACATAATTTATTCATTGTTCATTTGAGGAAATTAGCTCAATTCACACCAATTTCAATCTAGATTCATACGAGAAACACCAGATTCATAACAGTTGTTTACCAACCAGTACAGATACGATCAAACATATATTTTGCAATTTTTTCCAACCAGTTTCACAGCAGTAGAGATTCACAAGTGTTTTATACTAAATTTTTATACTTGTTTGCTTTGTGTAAGCTTATTTTATTGTACCTAGCAAAATTAGTCTTATAGCCTATCGGTCTATTTCATGATACAATGATCCATCTTACAGTTCTAAGGTGCACTCTGACAATATTTAATACTAAAATAATTTTTTTGAGCACAATACTTGAGAGTTTTTCTTGGAAGTTTCCTATTAAAAAACATATTTAGGTCAACTCCCTATAGATCCAGAAATAGAAAAAAATGAGATTATTTGTCACTCATGGAATTAAATTTTATTTTGCTTACAGGATTATGGAGTATTTATATGTGCTCATGCGTCTCTTAATATATTTTTGATAACTTGCTAGATAGCTCTAGTACGCATATTACATATTTACATATACCTACTAGAGGTATCATGGGGGGCATATTTTCCCATTAGATTTATATTTTTTCTAAGCCAAATTTATGATAGCAGATTTTCTTATTCTACAAGAGATTGCACATTTTTGAAGTTTCGTACAAATTGACCCCAATAGAAATAAATATGGACAATGCTCAGTGTGGCAGTTAGATTTCTCCCTTTCCAAACCGCAAGGTCTTCAAAAAAAAACATGAAATTCCGACGCGATGATCGTTGCATGCCCCTCACCTACACAACAAACTATTGCAACATCATAGCAACATTTTTTTTCCTACGGCGAGTCTTAACCGTACAAGAAAATGCCATAGCATTCAAAACACCCATGCATCAAAAAAATATAGTTATGCGAAAAACCATTACCTTTTCCAGCAAATCCTGTCAGTTGCTGAAATATCCTCGAGAAAAGTCAAAAGACTAGTGCAATATGGGATGCCAACGTTTGCAGCATCCAACAAAAATATGTTTTTTTTTGCGGGTAGCAAAAATATGTTGCGCCCGTTTGTGTTGCATTATAAATGGAAGGCGAACGCTACGCGTCGGGCGGTGGATCTGGGGCCAAAAATCGGTCGTCCTCCGCGCAGTCCGATGGCAAGCCGACGGGCAGAATTAGTCACATTAGGAAGTTTACATTATAGCCCCCGGTTTCTGGAGAATCAACCCGCAACACTATATTTCTCAGATAATAGTTTAAATGCAGTTTTATATTTGCCACCCTCCTTTTTCTGGAAACCAACCCGCAGTACCTCCCTAATGTGAAGAGTATTACAACAAAAATCATCTCTCCGCATACAAAAAATATATACTATTACAACAAAAAGTCGCAACATTTTTGAAAAATAATGTCACAAATAAAATGGTTAAACCAACAAGTTGTTTTGTTGGAGATCAATTTACAACAAAAGTAGCCATTATTATTAACAAAAACCGGAGACTATTACAACAAAAATCCATATATTTGCAAAAAAAAGAAGAAAACATTAATTTATTACATATTGAATTACAACAAAAGTCACCAACTTTTTTTACAAAAAGTCACAAACGATTACAATAAAAAATCAATATGTTTGCAAAAATGATGCAAAGTGGTCAAGCGACATTTAATTTGCTACAGATTGAATTACAACAAAAATCACCTTCTATTTTATCCAAAGTCACAAATGGTTACAACAAAAAAAAATCACTTCATTAGGATCAACAAAAAAATAAAAAATGTTGTCTCTTTACAACAATTGTTAACAACAAATCCTACAAAAAATACGGATTGTTTACAACAAATAGTTAATCATCTCACTCATGTGTTTGGCAGCAAAACCATTGTTGGATCGAAAAAAGCAGGCCCATTAAATCAATGCCGGAGCGAGGCGAACCTGGGTAAATATCTCAGGGATCATGGTTGGGCTGTGATTGTTTAGTCCTCGTTCACAGAAACGATAACACACGCATCCTCTCTTTTCGCGCAACGCAAACAAGTTTAAAAGCCACACACTCGCCCACACATCCGCGTCGCCGTCGCATCGCAGGACAGGGTCCTAACGCTCTCGCACATCGCCTCAAATGCAGATCCTCCGGCTCCTGGCGTCGCGGCGCGCCGCGTCGACCATCATCGCGTCGCCGGTTTCCGTGCACCGGAACGACGAGGAGGCCTTCTTCGACCTCGACGTTTCCTCCAGCTCCGTCCGCGCCTCCTCCTCCAGCTCCGGCAGCCTCTCATTCTCCGACTCCGACGACGAGTGTACGGTGCTCGACTTCATCATCTCCCTGCAGCGGAGCAGCTCCGCCTCACCCCTCATCGGCGGTGGCGCCGCGGATCCCTCAAGTTCTCCGCCTCGGACCCGCCGCCCAAGGTGAAGGCTGGCCGCAAGCGCGGCATCAGCAACCTGCGCACGCTCAGGTTCGGTGCCAGGAAGGACGTCCCGGTCTACGGCCGGCGCAGCTCCAGCAGCACGCGGTCGCTCCGGCTGCTCATGGACTCGACATCTCGCACGACGGAAGACGAGCACGCCGTAGTAGATGCGGCGCAAACCTCCAGGCGCGCGTCGTCCCGGTACGTCATCCGAAGTTGCCTGGCCAAGATCTCGCGCCGAATCTGCACGGCCGCGAGTCGCCGCGCCGCCAGCGCGAGAGGGATCAACCAATCGGCACCGGCGTGCTGCGACGACGATTTGGCTGCCGAGAAGCAGGACGGCGTCGCTGGCGCCATCGCGCACTGCAAGGACTCGCTCCAGCGAGATTCCACGTGAGTGCGACTCGTGGCTGCTACGGTCGAGGAGCGAGTGAGCGACATGAAGCTGCATAGCTTCCCGAAGCTGATGGCTACCATCTGCCACCATGCGGCACATACTCGGGCCTGAATTAATGGAGGTCGAACCACGAAGCTTCCCGCTGAACTTGAGTAAAGAAGAAAGCAGTGGAAGAGTTTTAAACTATATAGTACATTAAGCAAATCATCAAAGCGCCAAGAACATGCGGTGGTTAAGCTTCGGAGATCTCTCACTAGTGTTTCCTAATGGTTTTTGTTGTGTGTGCGTGTTTCCGTTTGGTAGATCGAACTTCCGCGGGAGAAGAGCTCTTTTTAGGCCTCTTTGTTCGCTCCCAATTGCAATCCCTCATGTCCATGAGCTGGATTGTTCTTAATATATTGTGACTCAAATTTATATTAAAGGGTACTAACTTTTGACGAGTGGAGCGAGGCTCATCGCCAGCGAAAGAGGATACGGGGGCAGCCCCCCGCGGTACGGAGCGAGGCCACCGCCTATATATACCTCTTGTAAACCGCCGGCTAAGGCTGATCAGATTATGAGATAACCCACGATGTTTATAATATTCTTTGATATAGCTGGCGTCCATGGTTTTTACCTCTCTTTGTTGGAGAAGGTCAGGTTAAAATCTTGTGTTCCATGTGTGTGTTTTTGTTTCGTTTTTCGTTATTTCTTGTCGCATTTATAACAGTCCTAGCTAGCTATGGCATCATTTCTCAATGGGAAAGCCAGACCCTAGTTCGGTCTCATTGGATGAAGACAACGAACTTCTCAATGGAGGAGGTTCATGATGCTGTCTTTCAGATGGAACATAATAAATCACTCGGACCTGATGGCTTCCCAGCGGAGTTTTACCAGCATTTTTGGGAGGTTATTAAATATGATTTGATGGCTTTATTTGAGAGCTTTCAGAAGGTGGAATTGCCTTTGTACAAGCTGAATTTTGGGGTGATTACGTTACTACCTAAAAAAGAAAATGCGACTCAGATTCAACAATATAGGCCCATATGTTGCTCAATGTGAGTTTCAAGATTTTTACTAAAGTTGCGACAAACCGTATTTCTGAGGTTGCTCAAAAAGTAATTAGACCTACACAGACGGCGTTCATCCCTGATAGACGTACATATTCTGGAAGGAGTGGTAGTTCTTCATGAGACAATACATGAAATGATAGGAGAAAACTAGACGAGGTGATTTTTAAATTGATTTCGAAAAAGCATATGATAAGGTTAAATGGCCCTTTTTGCAACAAGTTCTACGTATGAAAGGTTTTGACCCTATTTGGTGTGATAGAATAAAGCAATTTGTGCAAGGGGGAGTGTAGGTATAAGAGTTAATGATATTATTGGGCATAATTTTCAAACTAGGAAAGGACTACGCCAGGGAGACCCTTTATCCCCGATTCTCTTCAATATTGTCGTTGATATGTTAGTGATCCTAATTGCTAGGGCTAAGGATTATGGTAAAGTGGGGAGTTTGCTGCCATATTTGATTGATGGTGGTATATCCAATTTACAGTATGCGGATGATACAATTCTTTTTTTGGAACATGATGTTGCTAAGGCTGTGAATATGAAACTAGTTTTATGCATTGTTGAACAATTATCTGATTTAAAGATTAACTTTCACAAGAGTGAAATTTTTGCTTTTGGTAAGACAGAAGATATAGAGGAACAATATAGGCACATTTTTGGGTGTGAGTCGGGAACCTTACCTTTGAGGTATTTAGGGATCCCGGTACATTATAGGACGTTAAGAAATGCTGAGTGGAACCCGATTGAAACTCGGTTTGCTTCCAAATTGGGGTGCTGGCGTAGTAAGATGTTGTCTTATGGTGATAGGTTGGTCCTCATTAATTCGGTTCGTACAAGTCTCCCTATGTTTATGCTTTCCTTCTTGGAAATCTCAACTGGGGTGAGGAAGAGCTAGATTATTATAAATGGAAATTTTTCTGGCAATTGGATGAACACAAGAAGAAATATAGATTATCTAAATGGAATATTCTGTGTAGACCTAAGGATCAAGGAGGGTTGGGTATTGAGGTTTTGGAATTAAAGAACAAATGCTTATTAAGCAAATGGTTGTTTAAACTCCTTACTGAGGAGGGTATGTGGTAACAGCTTTTGAGTAACAAATACCTTAAAAATAAAACTTGTCACAAGTTGTGGTTAAACCTACTGATTCGCCTTTCTGGAAGGGTCTCATGCATGTTAAAGATGACTTTTTCCATAGGGGATATTTTTGAGTGGGGGATGGAACATCTGTTAGATTCTGGGAGGATGTGTGGCTGGGGGATACGTCATTATCTCATCAATATCCGGCACTGTATAATATCATTCAACATAAAAATGTGTTAGTATCGACTGTGTTTGATACTGTGCCTATTAATATTTCTTTTAGACGAGGGTTAAATGATAATAAGTGGGTACAATGGTTACATCTATGCCAACGTTTAATTACAATTGATCTAACATCTGAACCCGATAAATTTTTTTGGAAACTTACGGATTCTGGCATCTTTTCAGTTAAGTCTATGTATCTTGATTAGATGAATGGCCACACGGTTTATCTTCGCAAATATCTAAGGAAGTTAAAGATTCCCTTGAAAATTAATAATTTATGTGGTTTCTTAGTAATAAGGTGATTCTTGTTAGATGTATATATCTGTATATTGTAGTTTCCCCATATGTTAGGGGGCTTTATGCATATGTGCACCTGTACATGTACTATATATTGTGGCCTTTGGCCCCTGGTAATACAACAAGCATATTTCCCTAACATGGTATCAGAGCAAAAATTGGTCCTCCTCCTGTAATCCGTACGGCCGACATTCGCTTGTTCCGGCCGATCCCGATCTCTCCCGTGCTCATCTGCCCGACGTCCCCTGGCTCCCGATCCGCTGACGCCCCGGCCGATCTCCGCCCCGATTCGCCCCCGCGTGAGGCCGCCCGCCTCCAGGCCCGCCGCCCGACGCCCTCTGCTGCTTGACCCGCGTGACCCGCGGCCGTCAGCCCCGATTCGCCCGAGCGAGGCCGCCCGATTCCGCTCGTCCGTCTTCGATTCCCACGGCCGCCGCCCGCTCCCGATTGTCCTCACAGCCGCCAGGATCCGCGCGCCCTCGCGCCAGGAGCCGTCCCCGTCTTCGATTGTTCGCGTGGCCGGGCAGAGTCGCGTGAAGAGGCCGCAAACGGCGACGAAAAATGGCTAGCCGTCATACACGGAGGCAGCGGACAAATACCAAGTACCGAAGGGAGGCCCGAAGATAAGACGGGATCAGCGGAAGAAGACATCGGGAACAACAGCCGACGACAGTATTTTTTCTTTTTTTTTTTGCTTTTTTTTTTGCTTTTTTTTTTTGCTTTGCTTTTTTTTTCAGATCAAGTCAACTGACTGCAGGAGATTGGAGCGGAGAGAAAACATCGCTGGTATCGGGAGCGCTGGTATTGGAGCGGAGACAGGAGATTGAAGCAGGAGATTGGAGTGGTATCTGGATTCTGAAGCTTCCTTTCATATGACCTCTGAGTCCTCTATTCTGTCTGCTCTTCGGTCTCTTATTTCTCCTGTCCGTGTTGTCACGGCTGATGGTACCTCTATTCCTGTTTCTAGTAGAGGCACCCTTTCTACTCCCTCTTTCTCTGTCCCTGATGTTTCTCATGTTCCTCGCCTTCAGATGAACCTTTTCTCTGCTAGCCAGCTCACTGATTCTGGTGTCGCGTCATTCTTGACGCTGAGTCTTGTGCGGTTCTGGATCGTCGCACACAGGCCCTGGTTGGAGCTGGCCCTCGTAGCCGTAAGTCTCCGGGGCTTTGGGAGTTAGACTGGCTTCGTGTTCCTTCCGATGCCGCTCCATCTGTCAGTTCTCCTCCGGTTGTTGCCTCTGTCACCGGCTCTTTTCAGCAGTGGCATCATCGTCTTGGTCACTTTTGTGACTCTCGCCTGTCGTCTTTGGTTCATCGTGGCCTTCTAGGGTCTGTCTCTGGAGATGGGTCGTTACACTGTCAGGGCTGTAGGTTAGGCAAACAAATTCAGCTTCCTTATCCTACTAGTGTGTCTGTGTCTCGGCCGACCGTTCGATTTAGTCCATTCGGATGTTTGGGGTCCGCCTCCCTTCGCTTCGAAGGGGGCCATCGATACTATATCTTATTCATTGATGATTTTTCACGGTACACCTGGGTGTTTTTCATGCACTCTCGCAGGTGAGGTGCTCTCTATTTATCGGCGTTTTGCGGCCATGGTCCGCACTCGTATTCCTCACCCATTCGCGTGTTCCGTGCTGATTCTGCTGGTGAGTATATCTCCCAGCACCTTCGTGGTGTCCTTGCTGAGGAGGGCACCCTCGCTCAGTTTTCTTGTCCCGGCGCGCATGCTCAAAATGGCGTCGCCGAGCGTAAGCATCGTCATCTTCTTGAGACCACCCGTGCTATGATGATTGCTTCTTCTCTTCCGCCACATTTCCGGGCCGAGGCCGTTGCTACGTCGGCCCACCTCATTAACATTCAGCCTTCCGCTGCTCTACGGGGTGGCATTCCTCTCGAGCGTCTCTCCGGTGTTTCTCCGTACTACTCGACTCTTCGTTCATTTGGTTGCGTCTGCTATGTCCTTCCGCCTCCTCGCGAACGCACCAAACTGACCGCTCAGTCTGTTGAGTGTGTTTTTCTCGGATACAGTGATGAGCATAAGGGCTATCGTTGTTGGGACCCCGTTGGTCGTCGGATGCGCATCTCTCGGGACGTCACGTTTGATGAGACGCGTCCCTTCTATCCTTGCCCCACCTCGGGTACTTACCCGGTGGATGATATCTCTGTTCTTCTTTTTCCGGATGCACCCCCTGCTGTCCCTCCTCCCCTCCCTCCTACTTCTGATGCGCCCCCTTCGGCGCCATCTTCTCGTTCGTCTAGTCCACCTAGTACTCCTCGTTCTCCGGCTTCGGCTCCTTCCGATGCTGTCCCTTCTTCCTCTTCTTCTGATGACTTGTCTTCTGCAGATGAGCTTCCCCTTCACGGCATGTTCGTCAGCGTCGTGCTCCAGTTCGTTACTCTCCTAGTCAGTATGGTCTCTCTGTCGTTTCCGAGCCGACTTCTTATCGGGATGCCGAGCGTCATCCTGAATGGCAGCTTGCCATGGCTGAGGAGATCGCTGCGCTTGAGCGCACTGGCACTTGGGATCTTGTTTCTCCCCCTTCTGGTGTTCGTCCCATCACGTGTAAGTGGGTCTATAAAATTAAGACCCGCTCTGATGGATCTCTTGAGCGCTATAAAGCGCGTCTTGTGGCTCATGGTTTTCAGCAGGAGCACGGCCGTGACTATGATGAGACTTTTGCCCCTGTGGCTCATATGACTACTGTGCGTACCCTTCTTGCTGTTGCTTCTGTTCGCCGCTGGTCTGTCTCCCAGCTTGATGTTCAGAATGCTTTTCTTAATGGCGAGTTGAGTGAGGAGGTTTACATGCAGCCTCCTCCTGGGTATTCTGTTCCTGATGGGATGGTTTGTCGTCTTCGACGTTCTCTCTATGGTCTCAAACAGGCCCCTCGTGCCTGGTTTGAGCGCTTCGCCTCTGTGGTGACTGCTGCTGGTTTCTCTCCTAGTCTTCATGATCCAGCACTTTTCGTTCACACTTCTCCTCGTGGACGTACTCTTCTTCTTCTCTATATTGATGATATGATCATTACTGGTGATGATCCTGAGTATATTGCCTTCGTCAAGGCTCGTCTTCGGGATCAGTTTCTTATGACTGATCTTGGTCCTCTTCGCTATTTTCTTGGTATTGAGGTTTCATCCACTTCGATGGCTTTTCTATCTCTCGGGAAAAGTACATTCGGGATCTTCTTGCTCGTGCTGCTCTTGGGGATGAGCGCACGGTTGATACTCCTATGGAGCTTAATGTTAAGCTTCGTCCTACCGATGGTGATCCTCTTCCCGATCCCACCCGTTATCGCCATCTTGTTGGGAGTCTTGTTTATCTTGCTCGTCACTCGTCCCGATATTTCTTATCCTGTTCATATTCTGAGTCGGTTTGTCTCAGCTCCTACCACTCGTTCACTATAGTCATCTCCTCCGTGTTCTTCGTTACCTTCGTGGCACGATAACTCGTCGCCTTTTCTTTCCCCGTTCCAGCTCTCTCCAGCTCCAGTGCTATTCGGATGCTACGTGGGCGAGTGATCCTACGGATCTTCGTTCACTTTCTGCTTACTGTGTGTTTCTTGGTGGTTCGCTTGTTGCTTGGAAGACGAAGAAACAGGTCGCCGTTTCCCGTTCGAGTGTTGAGGCTGAGTTGCGGGCTATGGCTTTGTTGATTGCTGAGGTGACTTGGTTACGGTGGTTGCTTGCAGATTTTGGGGTCTTTGTTACGACACCCACTCCACTTTTGTCTGACAGTACAGGTGCTATCAGTATTGCACGTGATCCGGTCAAGCATGAGCTGACCAAGCATATTGGTGTTGATGCTTTTTACACACGTGCTCAGGTACAGGATGATGTTGTTGCGGTTCATTATGTGCCTTCAGATTTGCAGTTGGCAGATTTCTTTACGAAGGCACATACTCGAGCACAGCATGATTTCTTACTCTCCAAACTCAGTGTTGTGGATCCACCATGAGTTTGATGGGGGGTGTTAGATGTATATATCTGTATATTGTAGTTTCCCCATATGTTAGGGGGCTTTATGCATATGTGCACCTGTACATGTACTATATATTGTGGCCTTTGGCCCCCTGGTAATACAACAAGCATATTTCCCTAACAATTCTAACTAAGGATAATTTAGCTAAACGGAAGTGGAAGGGTTGTCAAAATTGTTGTTTTGTAATTCCATGGAAACCGTTAATCATTTATTCACTGAATGTCCTTTTGCGAAGATAGTTTGGCGTATGTTGTACCTTGCTTATAATATTCCTCCGCCAGCTAATATTACTAATATGTTTGATAGATGGCTGCATGGAGTGAGGAAAGAGGATAAACAGAAAATTCGAATTGGTGTCTCTGCCATTTGTTGGGCTATTTGGAGAACTAGAAATGATATTATCTTTAACAAACAAAATGGAACTAATTTTTTGCGAGCTGCTCATTCAATTCAGCAGTGGGTACTACTTCTTCCATTGGAGCAGCGGGAACCTATAGTTATTGGATGCAACCGGATGCTAGTGGTTGCTCAGGACTTCTTTTTCCAGGCTACTGGGTGGCGGCATCTTAATAGAATAGCAAATGCATAACTTTTCTATTAGCCATTTTTTAAGAATTTCTCTACATTTATATCACGGAAAGATACAAAGTTGTTGACCCTTACAAGCACAGAGAAACACAAACACAAAGGACCAAGAACACCTAGAACACCCTAAGACCACCATAACCCATGAAGATCTCCGGAGCCTGTGCCATCATCCCATAAACTTGAGAGAAGACCCCTGCAGCAGAAAGAACTACAACCAAGCGCAAGCAGGTCATCATCTTCGACCACGGTGCATTTGCCGCCAAGCTGCTTCCTCCTTCCTTGACACCAGCGCCGAGAAGGCATGGACACCAATCCAACACGTCTGCAGCAGCCGTCGCCATCTTTGATTAGCCATATTTTCAGTTGGTTGATTCATGTATCGAACCTAGCTTTTCTGTGATTGTAATAAGTGATTTTGGATCTATTATGACTTTATACCATATTTTTAATAAAACAAGCTGTGTGCATCTATTGATGCAGAGGCTGGGGCTATGCTCCTTTATCGAAAAATGGCATCATTTCTGAGTACCTTTGTGTTGTGGCCTTAGTGTTGTGGCTTTCGGATGTGCTTGCTTTGTCTCACTACATTAAATACGCTTTCGTCTCACTACATTAATATAGAAATCATTCAATACAACCATAGTCTAGAAACGGAATGAAAATGTTGGGTAGTAGCAAACACACTCCGTGCGAAAGAAAAAGAAAAAAGCGAAAATAGAGACAAAGGCGGATCGACTAAACGATGGTGACCCACCACCGCCGCGCCCTCCGGAGAAGTACCACAACGCTCCTAGCACCGGATCATCTCGCACCAAGCAACACCTTCAAGAAGGAAATCGGCCGCTGCTGCCCGGACCAGATGGTCCTAGGGTTTCCCCCAACACACATAGGGACGTGGATGGAAGGCAGCCACAATACCCTTCGGACTGATGCCACTAGCGGGCAGCACCATGTCGGTGTCGGGCGAGCCCACAAGAATTTCTCCCAAAAAACCCTATCCACAACCCCCGGACGATCCGTCGCGTCGGAGCCTCGCGAGGACTCGGTCTTGACACCACCAATCTCGCCGCCCACGAACATGTGCCAATACGGTCACGAAGCCTCCATCATCGTCTCACCGCGGTTACGGTTGCGAGGTCTGCAAGGTAGAGGCGAAAGAAGTCTCCATCATCGTATATATCTACATGTGACTTGCAAGTTGTAACAAACGTTTAAAACATCACGCTATTTCTTTGCTACTTTGGCAGTCCATGCTAATTCTAGTAATTATGCTCGCTATGACGCTATTTTGCCCGCTATGATGCTAAATTCTAGAAAAATTGACTTGGTGTTCAGGGTGGTGTGTGTGTTCCGGGAGGGGGTGGTTACACCCTTTGCATTTGCTTGACACCTGTCATATCCAGTCAAATATGCTCGTACAGACATAGTGCATACAATAAGTGGCTTGCCTCTGTGGAATAGAAGTGGTCTTTAAGCCTTAGGTTTGCACTATTTATAAAAAAAATATAGGTGTGAAAGGCATGGCTTTTGCCCTCAAATTAATAATTCATGCTAGCCCAAATGTACAATGTCACTATTTTCCTGCGGGAATTAATCATTGCCTCGTATTTTCAATTCAGATTTTGACGTTTCAAGGTCTCCCTATAGCACGTAGACTAAATGAGTCGGACAATAATGCTTGCAGTCTTTCCCGGTCTCGGCATGGATCATATGTCACTAGTGAAAGTATACTGCGAGAAAGAATATATGGCTGCCATGTAGATACGAGATGAGCTGTCCTAGAATGTGGGAGGAGTGGCCGACAAGGGGTCGAAACAGACTTTTCTTAGACGATGGCGGCATGCGGGAAAGCTCATTCCTGCCAAAACGTAGGAGGTCATGGGGCAGGAAGGATGACCAGATGACGTCTGAGTCAGCGGCGGCGCCGATGAGCCGAGATACGGCAGCCTCGCCGTAGGCATCCCGAGGTGACGTGAGAGAGATCACTGCCCGGAGAATCTCCTCCGACAGCCTCTCGATCTCCTTGGATATGAAAACATACATTGTAGTATGTGATAAGCAGACGGTAATGCTGGAGCAACTCTCATTTATTTGTTATGTGCTAGTTGCAATGTTGATCATACGCCTATTTAAAGAGCCTGCTTATATATTATTGACAAACTTGCTCTCTAATCGACTTGGCTACTAATCTAACAAAACAAATTTGACCATTAATATCCCTAGGAAGGTTAGTATCTACTTTTAATTATTATTGGTAGGTAGCCAAGTCGTCGGCGCGCCACTATCTTTCTAACCAGAATTAACCACCCCTATGTTTTTAATGCAGACTTTGATGCTTCAATGTCTCACAGGATCACGGGTTAGCCATTAAATTGAATGACTCTGTTAGCAATGCTATCGGTTCTTCCCCATCTCCTCGTGGAACATATGTCACTAACGGCATATTCACACACACCCGAAACAACTAAGTTTTTTTCTTACTCTTTAAGTTTCGGTAAATTTACGCATGTCTCAACTCTATAACATGGTGCAAATGTATATGTGAGAAGAGACTTAGAAAGACCATCACATTGGCATTGGTTAAGTTTAATATATGGCTCTCTCTCTAATTTATATTGAACTATTTTACTTATAACTTGTTATACGAGTGGAAATTTTTCAATGGTGTATTTATGTTTTTCTTATTAAAATTACTATCCTAATAATGTGAGTAAATGTGAAGAAACAATATTAACAATCCAAACATCCATTAATAAAAGTTAAATGGTGGTAAATAGAAAACTAAAATCACATCATATGAACCCCCTTGGTTATAAGTTATTTAATGATAAAATATGACACATACTTAAAATGTGTTTGGATGTACTCACTTTCATTTAATTTATTTTCATAACCATTGAAAGGAGCTCATGGAAAATAGAAAATTGTAGAGATTGTGATACACATATCTAAACAAAATCTTATGCGAGTTTGAATTGGTATTACTACCTATCTTATGTGTAGATAAATAGAAAATTCTAGAGATGGCGGTACACTTACATCATGAAGCCGATCTAGGATGCCGAGCTTTATAAACAATTAGTTACATGTATGTATGATTTTAATAAGATTATACACATTCAAATAGTTAAATGTTTTTTAATAAAACAATAATTTGGTCCTCGCCAAGATGTTCAAAAAATATAAATTTTGATACATTTTAAGTAAGTTTTGACGTGTTTGACAAAAAAAATTTTGTTTTTCTTAAGTGTTGAAATAAAATTGTCCTGTACCAGTTAAACATCGGAGAAATTTTGATGAAATCCTTAGTATCAACCACACCGACAGATTGAGGTGCTGAGTTGACTCCATGAGTGAATTCTTAGTGGGTTTTGAGGTTTCTTGTGTGGCTCCTTGTCCTCATCAGCATATGACTAGGATCTAGGAATATGTTGATTCTGAGAAAAGGGCAATGCCTTGTAGGGTATAGAGATATAATGATTTGATCATGGACTGGTGGTTGAACTACGAGTGTTTGTTGTTTTCCAGTCATTAGCACTAGAGCACATGAGTGAACTGAGTGCAGATTATATGTGGCAAAAATAAAGTTGCATTTCCGGAGTGGGTCCCATGACAATGGCATACATCTGGTGTGTTCTTGTATATATGGTTGGTGTTGCTAATTATTATATGGTTTTTGACTGACTAAGAACACCCTTTCTGTCTCAAGTGGTTCAGCATTTTGCAGGCAACCTCGAGGTAAAGAGCACCCAAATACGGATCGACAACCTTCAATCATCGTTGAGCGCTTCACCTGTCTTGGCCGTGGTGGCTTGATGATATCATCATCTGCGTTTTGGTGAGATATTCACTCTCGCCTGTGATTGCAGATGTGGATTTTGTTTACAGCGCAGAGTAGTGATTTTGAAATTGACCACTGTTGCTGTGCATGCTAACTCTATTGCCACTACCAGATTACTCCAATTCCAATATTCAGTTATTCTGTTAGGCTAGTTGCTTTCATTGATTAAGAGGTGTAAAATACTACTCCCTCCGTTTTGATTTAGTCCTACGCGCATTCCTAGATCGTCAATTTGACCAACTTAATATAAGATATATAATACTAAAAGTATACCATTAGAAATTTTAGTTGTATACTTTCTAATAATATAATTTTTATGTTATATAATTTATATTATACGGAGTATATATCAAACTGACGATCTAGGTACACGTGCAAAAATAGAGGAAATACAAAGGATGAAAAATCACAATATGACAAGTAACGTCTGTACTGACTGACACGCGGATTAACCATTATACTCCGTTACGCATTTCAAGAGAAAACTTTAACTATAAATTTGATCAAGTGTAAGGCATATTTCAAAAAACTATTTGTCCCATAACCCCCACCACTAAGGCATAATTTTATTTAATGAGGAAGAGAAAGGGGTTGCATGCACCAATGAGTGAGAGAAAGAGAATGCATGCACCAATGAGGGAGAGAAAGGGGCTGCATGCACCAGTGAGAGAGATAAAATGAGACCCAATCAGCTACCTTGGGCCAAGATATTCAAAAATTGTGACTTACAAACTAGGACGCAGGGAGTATAAGATATATATCACAAAAATTATACAATGTATATTTTGTTGACCAAATAAGTAGTCAATTTTTTTCTCGAAATATGTAATTACCCTGTAGACCGGTAAGCAGGGAGTACTCACCGTAAGTGAATGGGTTCGACCTTTATGGTCGATGGAAGTATGGAACCACTATGTCTCATTCATCCCGGCAAGCTTCCAGGCGAGAAAATCAGAGAGGATGAGGTCCCTGACTGCATACAGTAGCTGGGTAAGCAAGCTGTTTCTTTCCTTGCAAATGGCCAATGAGTTCAGAAATCAGATATTGAAAAGAGCACCACTTCTCGTAGCTGTCATAAAGGAAAAGAAACCCTCTGCTATTCACACGTTGTTGATGCTCTAAGCTCTACGCCACGCACAATAAGACCACTCTTGTCAACGTTTGATGTCGTCTCCGTCAAGCTGATGGACACCTCGCGATCATCGCCTTCCTCATTGTAGAATTGACCCAGCTCCACCTCCATCCAACCATCTGCCCTTCTTCGAGGGAGCACCACGTCCTCTCCAGGTGTAACCGTGCTAGGACCCACAATAGACGGCACGATGTGATACGGAGGCGCCCCGGCCACAACGTCTTCCTCCTCGTTGAGGCATGCTTGGAGGCAAACTTGCCGGGTCGATTGTTGGCTCCCTCCAACGCTGACCGATGCTACCTGGAAGGGGAAATCCAGCCGATGTAGTCTGTCTCCTAGCTTGAACACCATGTAAGCAGCGTACGCTGTGTTCTCGGAGAGCATCTTGCTCCGTATCTTGCCACTGATATCCAGCCGCCTAACACCCAAAAATTGAGCTGCCTCCGAGAACCTATGCAGAGATAAGATTTAAGACCGTTTGTATTATTGGAAAACGCTACTACCACCGTTTTAAATCTTAAGGCTTCATCTTTTAGAAAAATCTATCAACATAGATGATATTTTATAGATATATGGAAATATATTTCAATATCTATCTAATGATATTACTTTGTATCTTGGATGCTAATAATTTTAATAAAATATTGGTCAAATTTAACATAGTTTGACCTTCTAAAAAATAATATAAGCCTTTAAAGCTTCGGAATGGAGAAGTACTCCCTCCTTTCCATAATGTAGTGCATATAAGATTTTTAGAACGTCAAAGGATGTTAAATTTGACCATGTTTTTAATAAAAATAACTATATCTACCATACCAAATGTATTCCATATGAAAATATACTTGTGAGAAATCTAATGGTATTGATTTGGTATTCTAAATATTGATACTTGGTCAAATTTTACATCGTTTGACTTTTAAGAAAAATTATACACACACATTTTAGCAAGGAGGGAGTATATAGCAATCGCCTCGTGGAAAGGAAAAACCATCCGAGAACAGGAACTGGATCCAAACCTTTTGCCCCCTATGATGAAGTCAACCTCGATGTGGATCCAACGGCTAGAGCGCCGTGTGTCGCCCCAGGAAGGAACGCGCAGCGCCCTTGCCGACATGGTGTAGCACTTGGCGCCGGTTACCCTGTCGAGTTGCATGCTCTGCACGTGCGCTCACAGATTAGATTATTATGCGAACAATCAAGCCAAAGACTGCTAGTCCCTCGATCTGTTACACCAAGGTTATCTTAGATTTATTAAAATTTAAATGTATCCACGTACTAGATGGTTTTTAGATACATTCAATTTTTAACAAGTCTAAAACGAACTGGTGGAACAAAGGGTAGAAAAGAATGGCTGTCATATACGTACCACAAGCTTGCCTGGGAGGAGCGCGGGCCGGGCAGCGAGGCGTTCGAAGAGGCCCTTCTTAGACGACAACGGCGAGCGCGGGAGCTCTTTCCGGCCGAACCGTGGGAGGTCGCGGGGTAGGAAGCATGACCAGACGACGTCGGAGTCGGCCGCAGCACGGAAGGCCCGGGATACGGCGACCGTGCGGCAGGCGTCTTGAGGTGAAGTGAGAGATATCACTACCTGGAGGAGCTCCTCCGGCAGCCTCTCGATCTCCATGGAATCGTGCTCCGCTCTCAGATCAATGCGATTCAAGAACAGTCAAAGGGAATACGTGAGAAGGAGACAGTGGTACTGGAGCAATTCTCATTTCTATTCTGTGTTAATTGCGGTCTTACCCATACTCTGATCGACTCAAAGGGGTCGCTTATATTGTATTAGCAAACTTGATCTCTACTCAACTTGGCCACTAATCTACCTAACAAACTTGACCATTACTTTGCCTACCAAAGCATACTTGCTACTTTGTAGCATTACTCAGTCAGATGGGTAGCCCAGTCAGCGCCTGCCAACTATTTCGACGATGTCAGCGCATGCTTTACCGAAAGCTGGGCTTCACTAAATGGGGTTAAATCTGGCACAAGTTGTTAGAGGGGGTCAATGATCTCGAAAGTGCAATTTCTAAGAGTTGAAAAGTGAAATTTTCTCAAGAAATAAGCAAAATTAATTTTCATTTCTCTCTGGTTTTCTCGGTATATTCTTGATTTCAAACCACTTCAACTTTTTTCAATCGAAATAGATTGTGCATTTCTCAATTAATGTGCAACTACCCATATGTTTTGAATAATATGATACGTAGAGCCAAGAAAGTACAAAGATACAAATTATATTCACTTTATGAAACATGATCCAAGGTGATTGCCGAACTCTTCACGTAATGTGTAATGTGTAATGTGAGACCGTGTACTCCTTTTATTTAAAATGCATTTTTAATATACTTGGAAATGTCAAAATATTTATTTTAAAAGTGATCCACGTACATTTCCACATCCTATGTTCTCATAAAGTCGTTCCAAAGAAAAACAGTTTTTTTATGCAGCTTTTGTAAAAATACATAATTCAATGCTAAAATAAGGCTCGTTAGGAGACACCATTTTGTCCTTCTTGTACACAAGGCACAAAAACTGTCGTTTTCTCGCAAAACTTCACGTGCAGACATAGAATATTAGATAGACATGAGAATGTTTTTTTCTAAAAAATAGCATTTTTAACTTCTTTTGGTAAAGGGAGCATATGCTCCCGGGATTAAACGTGAATTTCCAGATGTTTTGCTGCTAGCCTACTTCTAATACATGGACATAAAAATAACCGTAGAAAAAATGAGGACGTAGATTGTTTCCATCCACCAATGTCACCGACTTGTTGGAAAAAGTAATGCATTGTTAGCTAAGATCTAGACCTGCAGACTCGATTTATCTTTTTCATTATATATAAATAGGTTGTTCTTAAATCAAAAGTTTTCATCAAGGCTAAACAAATAGTATACTAGGTTGTTATTAAACGTTATGACCAACAAAATAAGACACTATTCTAAGTCAATATTGATGTCTCCATCAATTTGATGAACACCTCATCTTTATCATGTTCCTTGTTACATAATTCATCTTGTTCCACCTCAATCATTTGGATCCACCTTAATCTGACCATCGGTCATTCTTCGAGGGAGCAACAATTCCTCTCCTAGAGCAATTGTGATGTTTGCCCAAAGACCTCCCAATGAACTTGATAGAAAGATATGATATGGAACCACTCTAGCTGCATTGCCTCTATCAAGAAATTCTTTTAGCACCATTTGTGATTGCCCCGAGTAAAAAACATGGACGAGCTAAAACCTAAAAGTCTCAAGTATCGCGAAATCTCCCGAGTATCTACCTTATGACACTCGTGGAATTATTTTATCTATCAAATGTAATACGTATCACTATGGGATTATCTGTGAGCTCGGTGAGTTTTATAACTCTCATGAGTTACCGGCCAAATATTCTTGGCAAACTAGTAAACACTTAGGAATTTCTCAGATTTTGGTAGTGCTTGGAGGAACATGCATGTGTCTGGTTAGTTTGCTCCTCACACATTGGGCAAGTGTTGGATATCCTCCTCATGTGGATTGTGAGGAGATAGCCTTTTGAAGCCCTTTTAGACGACCCAAACAGGTGCAAAAGTCAACTACCACTAGTAGAAAAAAGAGCTTCCATACCACCCCATTAGTCCCCAAACACTTTGACCCGAGACTAATGGGGTCTTTAGTTCCGATTCTGGTGGGGAACCGGGACTAATGCTACGGCCGAAACTAAAGGGTAGGCATTTAGTCCTGGTTGGGGATATGAACCGGGACTAAAGGCTTTTCCAGGTTCATCTCCCCAACCGGGATTAAAGGCTTTTCCAGATTTTCTACTCCCCACGCACCCTTCACCACCCCCCTTGGATCGCATTTTTTTGCTTTGTAAAATACAAAAGAAAATGATAGAAAATTCAAAAAATAAAATGCTTTCACATTCTTGTATGTTATGCAACCTACTATTCGGTGAAATTAATAAATTCGAATTTTCACTTTTTTGCAAAAAAGGTTTGAAAAATGGTAAAACCGCATTAACTTTTGCATACGACGTCGGAAAAAAACGTATAATATATCAAAATCATCGTGGGAAAAAGTTACATCCAAATTCACCAGGATTTACCCAGTTAGCCAAATTTTAGATTCTCAAAATTCCAAATGAAAAATACGAAAGCAGGAAAATTTTAGTTTTTGCTATAAATTATGGATTTTATATATTTTTTATTTTTGAAAAACCTAAAATTAATAATTGCATCCTGTATAAAGATTACTATTACTTTTACCCAATTTTTAGATTTTCAAAATTTTAGGTTTTAGGTTCGGCAAAAAAAGAATTTAAAAAATTAAAAAATTAAAAATAATACAAATTATAAAGTTAATGTTTATTTCTTTATTCAAGATTATTATTACATCATTACTTTTTTATTAAAATAATTATTTGAAATTCAAACAATAAAGAAATGTGACATCGACCAACATGTTAATAGGATTGATATGATACTAGTATCACATACATGCGCACGAAGCACTTGGATGCGGGACGGGATGGAACTTGGAAATTAAGCGTGCTAGTGCTAGAGTAGTGGGAGGATGGGTGACCGAGCGGAAAATTTGACCACGAGTAAGTAATTTGACTAGAGATAAGTGTAGTTAGAGATAAAAACTAAACTATGCAAATAATTGAAAAAATGGAGTGAAAAAAATTAGAAAAATTCACCTGGGAGACATTTTTAGCCCCGACGCAGGAAACCCACGTGAATGGACCTTTAGTCCCGGTTCGTAAGCAACCGGGAGTAAAGGGGGGAGGCCTTTAGTCTCGACCCTTTACACTAGTAGGAAAACGTTTATAGGTGGAGCTTAGTTCTGTGGCGCACCTCCAAAAATGCGCCACAGAAAGTTATTCTGTGGCGCACCAGGCACGGTGCGCCACAGAAAAAGCTTAATTTTGTGGCGCACCAACATTCCATGCGCCACAGAAACTTGGTGGGGCCAGCCCCAATCATTGGTTTCACTATTTCTGTGGCGCACCATCCCACGTGCGGCGCACTAGTCCTGGTGCGCCACTGAATTAAGACTTTCTGTGGCGCAGGTGGGATGGTGCGCCACAGAAACTACACATTTCTGTGGCGCACATGAGTTCCATGCGCCACAGAAGTTTTTTTTTGGCTCCCCACGCAACTCCACACCCCCCCCCCCCCCCCGCCCCTCCGTGGATCGCCTTTTTCACCTCTGTAAAAAATAAAAGAAATATATATAAAGTTCAAAAAATAAATTCCTTCAAGATGCCCATGTATTATGTCATCTTTTACCAATGAGAACTAACAAACATGAATTTTGACTTTTTTTTTGCAAAATTGCGTGGAAAAATCATCAAACTGGTTGCATACGAACTCGAAAAAAAAACCGAATAATATATCAAAATGTTCCCACGAAAAATCTGCATCCGAATTCACCCGGGATTGCCCGGTTGGACAATTTTTAGAATCTCCAAATTCGAAAAGAGTAAAAAGTTACGGGCAGTTAAAGATTTTTTTCTGCAAAATACAAAAAAAGAAAAAAAAATTCTGTGGCGCACCAAGTGCCCATGCGCCACAGAATTAACGTCCGAAATTTGAAATTTCTGGCGCCCACTTCTCCTTCTCTCCTCCATTTCTCCACTTCTCCACTTCTCACTTCTCCACTTCTCCCCTTCTCCACTTCTCCTCCTCTTCTCTTCATCCACTTCTCCACTTCTCCTCTCTCCTCTCCTCCATCGGCGACCAACTCCGGCGACCTCCACCGGCGACCACGACCAACACCTCCTCCGGCAACCGCCTCCTCCACAACAACCACCTTCTCCTCCTCCTCCGGCGACAACCACCACCTCCTCCTCTACCACCACCACCTCCTCCTCCTCCTCTACCACCACCACCACCACCTCCACCTCCTCCACCTCCACCTCCTCCTATTCCACCACCACCACCACCACCTCCTTCGGCCGGCCTCATCCTCCATCCACAAATCCACCACCCACGCAACCAACCACCCACATCCGGCGACCTTCCAAAAAAATTAAAAAAAAATCGGCGGCCCCAGATCTAGATCTAGATCTGGCCGCCACTTTTTTTGAAATTTTAAAAAAAAATTGTGGCGCACCGGCGGTGGTGCGCCACAGATATAAGACTTTCTGTTTCTGTGGCGCACCGCCGTCTGGTGCGCCACATAAATAAGACTTTCTGTGGCGCATGGGCAGGTGCGCCACAGAAACCTTATTTTTGTGGCGAGAATTCTGTGGCGCACCGACCATGCGCCACAGAAATAATTTTTGGTGCGCCACTGATGAGCCTTTTCCTACTAGTGTTAGTCCCGGTTGCACAACCGGGACTAAAGCCCGTTATAAACTGGAACTAAAGACCCTTTTTCTACTAGTGTACCCACTAGGATTATGACCAAGGGTCATTTGGAATATTACACATGATGGAAGGGGGATGTTAAGCCGCATATCCAACCACCGGTAGATGGAGTGAGGAAAAAACACATACTAGCCTCCGTCAAAGAAGGGAGTATATATGTGGGAGTTCTTTCGGGTCAGAATATATTTTTGAATAAAATTAATAGATGAAGCCTGGTGATCAGGAGGATACGTGAGCACCCCTTCTCTGCTCGACACGTGTCTAACGACGTTACCACTGTACACGTATCGACGCGGTCCAGCGCGTGGAGTGGAAGGGCGGAGAGACGCGGGGAAGGTGCACGCCGACGCGCTTGGCCGGGGAGACACTGGCGCTACCTCATATGCACGAGGTGGAGGCCGACGAGGTGGAGCTGGAGGCCGGCGAGGTAGCGGCCGTTAGTAGCCATTAGTGAGTAGTAGGATCCAACGGTGGTGGACCAAATCCAACGGTGATAACCGGGTGCTCATGTATCCCCCTGATCACCAAATCCACTCTCATAAAATTAATATTGCACTGCAGGAGAATTGAGTTGCGGATAATGTTGATGCGCCATGCTTTGCAGATTGAAAGACAGGAGCTTGCTACATGACCAAAGGAAACAATTAGATTATGAGAGTAAAAATTATCGTATTTCATGGATCTAGGGTATTCACTTGAGTATGTAACAATTTTTTTAAATCTGCTCTACGGACATAGTTTTTTACCATTCTTTAAATCTGCTCTATGGACATGGTTTTTTAAGGTAACTAGTTCTTTTTTTCAAATATATAGTAGTTCAATTTAGCGTCGAGATGTCCTTATTAGACAGGTGTGCATGAAATCAATGTATGTTGAAAGTGGCTTCAATTTGATCCAGATGCACTTTCATGTGCAACTGCAGCCTTCGAATATTTCAAGTACTTATGCGTAATCTAAATTGGGTTTATCTTTGCTATACGGTAACAAACTGATGTCACAGAATGAAAGAGGTCTGCAATATTAAGGGCATGTACTATGGTTGATAAAGAGAGTCTTTTCTTGAGCCTGCCACGTCATCTAGAGATGACTAAAAATCATAACGTACAACCGGCTATTTCATTGTGATATCTCCCGTAATTAATTATCCCTAATCATGTGGTGATCAACTCCAACAGCATCTTTGTAGACCGTTTTGTGTCACCCTCCTCCGGCTGATTAATATACAAGCGATCACCTCATGGGTTCAATTGCTTGAACGCAATTTCCTTTTGCTACTGCATAAACGAGTTGGGCCCCCAAATCAAAGATTTCTAATCTTACAATGATGGAAGTAGGAGAGAATCATGAGCCGTACCAATCAGCTGCTAGAGGAGGAACAGGTCCAGCGGTAGGAAACCCAGGCCACCAAGAATTTGATGCGGCGAAGGAGGCGGCGGCCGGATCTGAATGTCCTAGCAGAAGGGGTGGAGCGCCGGGCACTGTGGCTGTTCCGGCTGGAGAAGAACGACCAGCCACGGTCTGGGACGGGAGCGCCGCCTTCTTCCTCCCACGGTCAGTCATGTTGGTGGAGAAGGGCAGAGGAATTGCCTAGTCAATGGTTTAGACTACACATAGTGGGAGTAACTTCACTACTAACTAAGTGTCCAACTCAGCAAATTTGCTTATGTGGCAGTGATTTAATGAGGAAAGAGGAGAATGGAGTAACATAGCTAGTTACTGTAACATCACACTTCCCAAGATATATTGAGTCTATAAGCTAATTAATAAAGATATCTATGATACTACTTTGATGTTACTTACCACTATGAAGGTAGTAACATAGAGTAGTAACATGTGCATGTTACTACTCTATGTTACTTCCCACTATGAGTAGTCTTAGGTGTGATTTTGTGGGAGCGGCAGTGCTAGGATTAATGGTATTGGCATGGTGATTTGGGAGAGCGGGAACAAAATAAGCGCGGGGGAATCGATTCGCGCGGCAATGAGCATCGCGCGCGCAGCTTAGGCGGGGAAGGCGGCCGGGCTGTTCAGCGCAGCGGATCAGAAAACGTGATATTTTCGTGCTTAGCGATGATAGCTTAACCAAGAGAAAGCAAAACTCTTTTTTCCGTTTCTCTCCCCTCCATGTCAGCAAATATCCAACGTGGCAGTGCTATGATAAGACCATTGTACATGCCCTAATGGGAAAGAAAAAAACGATTCTCTCTAAGAGTGTGCATTTAAATTGTGTCTTTTATCGCTGGGTGTCGTCACGACAACATTTTGACATTGCCTCCGCTTCACCAAAAACTGCAACATAACTGCCCTACCAACATTACTACGTTGCCTCTGGTCACCCAAAACTGCAACATAACTGCCACTAGGAAAAGGAGCAAGCCCAAGAATGCATGGCCATCCCTGTAGATACGACCATCAAACATAATTAACATCTGCGCTTTGCCAGCCAAATCGATCTATGTAAATATGTCATAGAAAAATAAAACAACAAATCCATTGCACCTTAAGTAAATCCGGAACAAACACAATTCTAAAAAAAATACTATAAAACCCACAAGTATTTAGCACTGCCAAGAATCACCATGTTCTCGGCACCGCGCCCTTCATTGCTAGTTATTTGTAAAATTGATCGAAAGAAATGTATTATTTAATTTTTTTCGCCCTGCCTTCGGCCCGTTGTTTGAGTAGAGAGGAGTCACATGGACAAACAATGCCCAATTAATAAGTAAATTGCGTCCCCTTTTTTTTTCTTGGCCCATAGTGGGATAAATGCCATGGTTTATGTTTTTTTTTTGGCCGAAATCATGAGCGTTGATTTTATCCAACTTCAAAATTTAGGAGTTCTGTACAACTTAGTCGGCATACAAATAGAACAACTTGATTAAAAAAATAACAATTTTTTGTTCATGCCCAGCATTAGAGACATCCTAGCTAGATGCTTTGACATGAAATCCAATATTTTAAGCGTGTGCAATGTAGCTTGGCAAATTAAAGGTACGCTCTGATCATACAAGAATTACAAACTGAAAGTTAGAATAAACATTGGGCGTCAGATTTATCTCACACGGCGGGGGAGGAGGATAGGACGATCACAAATCAACAAGAAAATAGTACCACGCGCGCGCAGCAAATCACGACATCGCGCGCGGCTTGGACGCGCGTCAACGCCCGAAGTCGGCAACGCACGACGGCGAGCCGGCCACGACGACCACCACCGACACGTGCAGCACGACCCGGCACCGCATGGCCACGCGCACCTTCCGGCGCCCGTACAGCCCGCCGAGAACGCTGATCCTTCCGTCCACCGCCGTCCGGCTCGCGAGCCGCACCTCGCCGCGGCCGAACAGCACCTCCTCGACCACCGCCGGAGCCACCCTGTCAAGAAACACGTCCATGCCGGCGCGCACCGTGCTAGCTCCCCGCGCCGACGCCTCTCCGGGCGGCGCGCTCCCGAGGCCCACGCGGCCCGGCACGCCGTCGAGGAAGATCTCCGTCGTGCTGGCGCCGAACCGCATGGACGCGTAGTTGGGGTTCCGGATCACGATCGCCCCGGACAGCGTCGCGTTGATCCGCAGCGGGAGGCCAACGTCCACGTGGAAGCGCTCGACGGTAACGGAGTCCATGGTGATGTCGGGGTCCCGGACCTTCAGCACGGTGAGTGACAGGACCAGGATCGTCACGGCGGCCACCGCGGTGAGTGCGGCCAAACCGCAGCACGCGCGCCGCAGCAGCCGGCCCCAGTTCCCCTGCTCGGCCGGCGGCTCCGCGGTGTCGCGAGCATGCCCATCCTCGACGTCGACGTTGAAGGTGGCTTTGTTCTTGGCCTTGGCCTTGGCGTCGGCGTCATGGACGACGGCGGATTTGGAAAAACCTTTGCTGATGGGTTTCGTGGGAGTGGCGTCCGCCATGGCTAGCTGTTCGAGTGGCGTGGGGAATTGGCATGGCGGTGGCGAAGTGGCAATTGCTAGTTGCTGATCAGCTCCAACGGCGGTTGGACGCTGGAGGATTTATGGCGTGTAGCCATCGGAGGTGGCCGGGGAAGCGAAAGTGCAGTGATTTGGCGCCAATTTGGTGGTTAGGGAGTTGCACGTCGCATTCGGAAAACCATGTCTGTACGTCCGTCTATAAATTCGGTCAGGGCGGTGTCGCTACGGATCGACTGGTCGTTGGTGCTGAACTGACACCGTGCGCCCCTGTTGACTAATACTATTGTGGTACACTGTTTTTACTTCATAATAGTCAAAAATTTCATTTGGCTCTCGGCTACATATGCTCCCTCTAACAAAAAAAAAAGATATTTTAAATTATTAAAAAATATAAAACAGCTTTAGTATATCGACAATTTATATGCATTCGTACAGTCTCGATGAAATTCGATATTTTTTATGATTAATGTAAAAAGACCAAACATGTCTCAAAAAAGCATTATTTAGAACCAAATTTTATCCTTTTGCACAACGCAAACGACAAGTGGATTTTTTATGAAACGTCTCTGTTTGCGCATACCATGTGAAGATGTACACATGAAATTTTCGTTTCAGTTTTCAACATTTTAAAATATATCAAAGATGCATTTTAAAATAAAGGAAGAATATATGCATCGATGTGCCAACATCACTACCCAGAATAACCCGCATGTTTATTATTGAGTAGAAGCCAAAATTACAGGACCAATATCTTTCTTTGAAATAAATGTGGCAGGGGAAGCCCATAGAGCGACTTTGTAAAAGAAAAAATAACAAACCAAGTTTGCGTCCATGAGAGCATCTCCAGTCGCGTCCCCCAAAGCGTCCCCAAAGGGATTTGGGGCGCGCCGGACAAAAAATGCGTTCCAGCCGCGTCCCCCAAAGCCCATTTTTGTCCGGCGCGCCTCGATACGGTGTCCGGCGCCCCGAGCCCGTCCCCGTCCCACAGGGGACGCTCCGGGCACGCCGGACACAACGAAAAGCGAGGCGAACCGACGCGGGCCCGACCCGTCAGAGGCACAGGGAAAATTCGTCTCACACTCCCGCCAAGTCCCGCCTCTCCCGCCAAATCGCGTCTATCCCGCCGCGCATTTCAGGCCTCCCAAAACATATCCCAGGGAAGAAGAAGAAGAAGAAGAAGAAGAAGAAGAAGAAGAAGAAGAAGAAGAAGAAGAAGAAGAAGAAGAAGAAGAAGAAGAAGAAGAAGAAGAAGAAGAAGAAGAAGAAGAAGAAGAAGAAGAAGAAGAAGAAGAAGAAGGCGTCGGCACACGAGGCCCGAAGTGGACGGTTCTGGAAGATCTTTGTCTATGCGAGTCGTGGGCAACGGTGAGCCATGACTCCATCATCGGCGCCAACCAAAAAAGCGGGAAGTATTGGGCGAGGATCAAAGCCGAGTTCGATGAGCGCAGGCTGATCAACAGCGACTACAACAAAGTGACAATGAAGAGGAGCCAGAAGGCAATGTCGACGCGATGGGCCATCATCCAGGCGTCGGTGAACTCCTTCCATGGGTACCATCAGGACTTAGAGACCAGAGGCGACAGCGGCGCCGACGTCGCCCAACTGGTACGACTCTTTCTTCCATAATCCGTAGCGCCTACATTGTGTTCGATGAAATGACTCTGCTTCCTTTGGTTAGTTTGATAAGGCCATGGATTTGTACTCGAAGAACTCGGAAGGTCACAAGTCTTTCGTGCTCATGCATTGTTATGGCAAGCTCAAAATTAATGAGAAATGGCGGTTGACGCGCTTGTCGCTGTCCAAGGGGAAGGACGCCATTGATCTGGACGCGCCGCTGGCAACTTCGACAGGGCGTCCTACTGGCAACAAGGCTGTCAAGGCCGCCCTGGCCGACGCTGCGTCGTCTGAGAAGACGCAGGGGTCGATCACGAAATGCCTCGCCGATGTCTCCTCGACCTTTATCTCCTGCGACATGAAGGCCGACCAAAGGTGAGCCGAGCTGTTCAAGAGGCAAGAGGAGAAGCTGGAGCTCAAGAAACGCAGGGACGACATGTCCCTGCTGAGAACGTCGACAGAGGGAATGTCTCCTCGGACGCGAGCGGCGCACAACTTCTTCAAAGGCCAGATCCTCGACGACATCGAAGCCAAAATGGCGGCGGCGGACGCGGCGGCCCTGGCAGCGGCATCGGCGGCAGCGGCAGCGCAGCAAGAGCAGGCTGACGCGTCTTCTACTGCTACACCTGTGTCGGCCTCTGCGTCGGCGACGGAGCAGACGCACCATGCACAGCAACAGGCAGATCGCGATGAGGTCATCGTGCTCGACGGGCCTGCGTCGACTCAGGATACGATGTCGCCGCCCAACCCCTTCTTCTAATTTGCATGCACCACCGGTCTGTAATATGATCGCGCGCCCAGTACTTTGATCGCCGCTACTCTGATCACGACGAATCGGCGGGAACGATCTCTTTTGAATGCATCTATTTGAATTTCTGATTGGGGGACGCGGCTGGGGAGCGACGTCCCCCAAACGCGGCACGAACAAAACACGTCCGCCAAACGCTCGATCCGGCGCGGTTTGGGGGACGGTTTGGGGGACGCGACTGGAGATGCTCTGAGAACTTAATCTTAGTTGATTGGGTTATACATTAACTTGTCTACGGCTACCAATATCATTACATAATCATGAGAAACAACCGACCACGGATGGCGCAAGGGGTTTAGAGATATAAAAAATTGCGAAACTCAGTACAGTCGCAAACGCTCATACATACATACATACATACATACATACATACATACATACATACATACATACATACATACATACATACATACATACATACATACATACATACATACATACACTCACCCCTAAGAACACACGCACATCCTACCTCCATGAGCATCCCTGAGAGACTGAGTCCAACAAAACTAATTCGATGGGTCTTGTGATTGACGAAGTCACCACAGGCGCCTCATTGTCGACGAGAACATCGCCTACCACTGAAAAATATTCCGACTTTTAATGAGACATCAAAGTGTCAAACTGGGGTTTAAACTCTAGTGGGCTAGAGGTACCAATGCCCACCTAACTATTTAGAGATAATTCAAGACAAGTCAGGTTATGCGCTTTTGTATTGAAGTTGTTGCTAGATTGTACTCCGATCCTAAACATTTAAAACTAAATTGCATTCGAACAAAATAGTGATTTACGTAGTATATTAACCATGTTAGGAGAAATTAAAGAGTTTACGTAGTACAATTTGCTAGCACACAATATTGGAGTGACGCCAAGGTCCTGTTGTTGATGCTTCCAAGGACAAATTCTAACAATACCTAAATATAACAAAACATTAGTGTATTGATGATTAGAGCTAGTACATGCATTGTCAACTAGGTAAATTGTTTATATGGCATGATATTAAATGAAGAAAGAGATGATTGTGGTACTGTAACTAGCTATGTTATCATAACATCACACTTTTCAAGATAGAATAAGTCTACAAGCTAATTAATACACTCATGCATGATACTACATCTAAGTTACTATGCATTTTTCAGTGGTAGTCGATGTTCCCGTCGACAATGAGGTAGTTATGAAAATTATGAAGGTAGGATATGGTAGAGTACCACATTGTCGACGGGAACATCGCCTACCACTGAAAATTATACTACATCTAAGTTACTATGCATTTTTCAGTGGTAGAGTACCACATTGTCGACGGGAACATCGCCTACCACTGAAAATTATGAAGGTAGTAACATAGAGTACCACTTTCAAGGACTTTTTTTGTAGGTGTATCAGTTGGGAAATAGCTCTCCCTCTCCTCCTTTTTATCTAATTCTCAAAGCAGACCCGACAGTGAAGAAAATACCCACACCGATGAATGTACAAAGTATTTTCCATCAACTTAATGTATAATTAGATGCATATTAATAGATGCGTCGATGAGTAGACAAGAAACAAAGGCAGTCCAGATCAGAAAATATCCCCGGTTAGCAGAGGTGGGATGACTGATATTCTTAACTTTCTTTTACAAAGTCGCTCTATGAAAATATCACCTGTGTCTAAACTCGCTGTGACCCTGCTCGTACCATGCTCTGTGATATGCATGGTGCAAATGTGCAGATGGAGGCATTTATAAGCTGATTAGGTTTACAGCCATCCAATACTCTGCGCGCAGATCGGACGGCTCCCAGCCCATGGGTATGTACCCCCATGGGTATCCACTTATTTCCCTATTGAAAGTGTGAATTGTTAACAAATTCATATCACAATGGAAAATAAAAATATTACTCCCTTCGTTTCTTTCTATAGTGCCTATAGTTTTTTGGCACGGAAATTAGCGTAATAGTATTTTTTACACAAGACACCCTAGCTGAACGATTTGAGATCAACGTAAAATTTGGAAAATCTATATCTTCCTAACTTACCATAACAAATCCCACAAATCTCTCTTATTGATTCTCCATATATGTGCAGCCAAGTTCAATTAAGAAAAGTAAAACATTGCTGCCTAATTTTAAAAAATCGTTGGACCATGCATTAGGAATCTCAATTAATTGTTTTCAATTTTGTATGGATTTTTTCTCACGCATATTGTGTGGGAGCTGAACGGGGAGGGGGTAATTGAAAAAAAGCCAATGTACAACCTTATATTCTGAAACAAATGCCAAAAATTTATAGGCACTATAGAAAGGAACGGAGGGAGTATATAATTTTAATTTCACTACTTATAAGTAGACTATTGTATTCAATCGAGATGATAAATCATAAAAGGATGGATATCTATCTATCTATTATATACTAAAAGCAATATACGAAAGTAAAATAGAGACACCACGTTAATCCACATCACTTTAATTATTTATAATAGTTAGATCTAAAATAAGTGGCTATGATTTAACCAACAATTAATAGTTACGTAACTAAAAAATAGTCCGATTTATCCAGTTGACACGATGAGTTACCAAAAAAAACCTGCTACATTGGTCCCATGTGAAAACAGAATCTATCTATTATATACTAAAAGAAATATACGAAAGTAAAATACAGACACCACGTTAATCCACATCACTTTAATTATTTATAATAGTTAGATCTAAAATAAGTGGCTATGATTTAACCAACAATTAATAGTTACGTACCTAAAAATAGTCCAATTTATCCAGTTGACATGATGAGTTACCAAAAAAAAAAAAACTGCTACATTGGTCCCATGTGAAAACAGAAAAAAATATCATATATACAATCTGTTTTATCTCCCGTTGGCCTGCTACAAAGAAAGAAGAGTCCAGTTAGAAAAAAAGGCAGGCTATGTCCGTTTTTGAATCAAACACGTGCGATCAGCTATGTTCTGATAGGCCAGCCGCAAAAAGAAAAAGAGTCCACGTAAGAAAAACAGAGCCGCGTCCATTTGAAAAAATGACAAGAGCTACATCCAGTAAAACAAAAGATTAGTTGAAAGGACAGTGAGATGGTTGCATGCAACTCTCCTCGAAATCCGCACTCGTATATTACAATTCACAAAGTCTATTCCTATAGGTTGGCACAAAAGCAATTTTATTGAGACATGAGCAGGTTTTGTTCTTCTCGATTGGTATTTTCGGTATCTCGGCAGAAACCGCTTTTTTCGGATACCATCCACGAAAAATATTATCAACCAAAATTTACCAAGTTTTAAATAATTTTCTGAAGTTTAATGATTATTTGCAAATTATGAACAAATCTGTAAAATGGTTTTAACGAATTTCAGATGATATTGGCCGGTATTTCCGAAAACCTGAAATAACATTACCTAGCGATATATTTTCCTTGGGAGAAAATCAAAATTGGAATGAGAGCACTTTTTGTCAATTTAAGATGCTATGGAGACCTAATCCATATCCCCGAACATAAAAATATTTTTGTTCAACTCGAGTAAATATAAATTCTATTTGTCTTCACTAGATCCTCGCCCGTAGGCATGCTATCGTCATCTTGACTGATGGAGGTTTTGCACTTGCATGAGCAATTTTCTTATTCCAAGAACTCGGACAATCACCTCCATATCTTCTACTCTAAGTAGCCCTCAATGAGTAAATATAAACAACTTTAAAGATTTTATTCAATTGTTTTCCACAATTCAATTTATTAATTATTAAAATATAATCATATGAAAAACAAGGTTAAAGTGACACCTTTATGATGTAGCAATAACTAATTCATTGTGTATTTTGCAATGAAGATAGTAAACAGAAACGTTTCCTAACACAAAGCACACACACGCCCTTTGTTATTGCATCCATCTATTGAAGGGAATATCAAGGACTCTAACTCATGTGCTACAACTATACAACCATATTTTTATACCGACATATTGCAAAAGTATATGAAACTATGAATGTATTTCTCGAACACATAAAGATGATGCCCTCGCATTGCGAGGGCCACTATACTAGTTTACTTAAAAATAGTTATAAAAAAGTATAAATGTTTAACATAAAGATGTAAAAATACTATTTCAATGTTGCCTTTGCCGGTTGATGGAAGAACACAAATTTTTAGATCCTTAGAATCCTACTTTAGAAGGGAAATGTGTTCTTAAAGGCCAAAAGGATTAAGAGTGAGGAAAACTTGTTTTTTCTCTACATGCTATCACACAATGCATAATTGGATGATTTATAATTGGAGTTCCAGCATAGAAACTGTATCGTCCACAAGTGCATAAGAGAATTCTTCATCATCATCCCAATCATAAGTCGGCGATTTTTAAGCCTCCCAACATTGACAAACCACATCCAAACTTTGCTAATGATGATCGATTCTACTCATATATCCAATGTCTCATTTGACCCTTCGAAGCTTTCCATAACCCTCAATCATTAATATGTTAAAATTGAATCTCATGTTCTCTTTTCTTTCATCTCTTACATTGCAGAATTGGTATGGGGGCAATTGATGGATCACATGTTCCAGTTTCTCTATCACCCCACCTTGCTGCTCAATTCTATGATAGAAAAGGAAACCTCAGCCACAGTGTGATGATTGCATGTAAGTTCAACACTAATATCACTTACATCTCTTGTTGTTGGGAGGGACCTGCACAACTGCTCGAGTCCTTTGGTCTGCCATGAACACTGGTTTTAAAGTACCTAAATAGAAATTTTATCTTGCTAATGGAAGATACGCAAACACGTAATTCTTCCTCGCCCCATCCCGCCGTGTGAGGTATCGCCTAAACAAATTTTGCCATGGATGTGGCGCGCCATGTGCGGGAGGACCGAGGCATTTATCCTTTTTGGGCTTTTTTAGACCATTTCTTTGGTACCTCATTTTCTGCCTTGGCTAGAGGGCCCATGTAAATAACTTTTTTCTATTTAATCGAATGATAGTGTGTGTGTCTTAAAACCTTAAACAAAATATCAAAAGAGGAGGCATTTTTCTTTCTGAAATTTATCATTTAGATCACATATAAAAATAGATTTGAATGCAGATTTAGCGTAGATAGTTGACATATATACTGTATTTTTTCAAAAAGAATATCTGTTCGTTTTTGAACCAAGATTATCCGAGCTCGGAAGCAACAGTTCAATTTCGCTCTTGTTCACAATATGTATTATTACTAGCAAGCCCAATTTGTTGGAGTGCATGAAGGATATGGAGCACTCCACGAGAACCAACCTGAGGTTGGGTGGTTAGGTGGGTGGTTGTACCTCCAGCCCACCAGAGTGGTTAGGTGTGTCTCATAAAGGTGGAATATTCTTTCAGTGGGAAGCGACGTTCCCGTCGACAGCGAGGCGCCTGTGGTGACTTCGTCAATTTCAAGATCCAGTCCGCCAGCTCAGTCTTCCGGAGGTGCTCATAGGGGTAGGGTGTGCGTGTGTCCGTTCATAGGGGTGAGTGTATGCACGTGTATGTGAGCGTCTTCGTGTGTACTGTGTTTCTCAAAAAAAAAAAGATATGGAGCACTCCACTTGAAGAAACGGAGGGGACAACTTGGAGAATTTTATACAAGCTAGCCGTGTACTTGGTCACAGTTTGTCGGCGCGATGCGATCGATGCAGAGCAGTGCCGACGTACGAAAGAAGATGCCGATTCTATACAGCACCGTCCACCACCAGTGGGAACATCGCGCCGCGTGGGATGCCGCGTTAGAAGATTCCTCACCTCTCCATTTCCTATCACCAAATGCCACTCGCCGCGCCACGAATTCACGCAACCCGAAAGTCCACGGCGATCCTCAATGTCGAACCCACCGGCCGACCCGACGTCTCGCGATATCACCAAGTTCCACGTACCAAAGCACGCAAGAAATATCCCCACTCGATCGGATTCCACGCGGCTCTACACGTGGTGCCCACTCGGCATTCGCCTCCTATAAACAAACGCTGAGCCGATACTTCGATTGCGTTCCTATTCTATCAGCTATCCATCCATCCCAGCACAGCACATCGATCGATCCAGTAGAAAGTTCAAGGCAGAGAGCAACAGAGGAGAAAGCTTAGAGTCGGCGGCCATGGCGGGGCTGATGGACAAGGCGAAGGGGTTCGTTGCCGACAAGATCGCGCACATGCCCAAGCCGGAGGCGTCGCTCGACAAGGTGTCGTTCAAGAACATGACCCGCGACTCCATCACCGTGCACAGCAACGTCAACGTCACCAACCCCTACTCCCACCGGATCCCCATCTGCGACATCACCTTCTCCCTCAAGTGCGGCGGCAAGTAAGCACCTCCTTCCTGCCCTTTCTCCTCATCTGAAACATACCGTTGATTTTCTTGAGCCAACGGATTGATGGATCATGGATGGGTCGATCCTCGGTTAATTACTCTCGCTTGCTTATGTGATAGGGAGGTTGCTTCCGGCACGATCCCGGACCCAGGATGGATCGAGGACAGTGGCGAGGTCACCAAGCTGGAGGTGCCGGCCAAGGTGCCGTACAACGTCCTCATCACGCTCATGAAGGACCTGGGCAGGGACTGGGACATCGACTACGAGCTGCACGTGGGCCTCACCATCGACCTCCCCGTCATCGGCAACTTCACCATCCCGCTCGACACCGCCGGCGAGTTCAAGCTCCCCACCATCGGCGACTTCTTCGGCGGATCCAAGACCGAGGAAGCTGCTACCACTTAGAGCAAGTCTAACAGGCCCCGTATATTTTCGCCCCGTATAACACGAGTAAAGGGCCCTGTATCCAGTTTTCGTCGGCCAAAAACTCGGACGAGCTAGCAGAGCCCGTATCCCCACCCCGTAAAACAGAATATTTCTGTTTTACGGGGTGGAGATACGGGCTCTGCTACTCGTCCGAGTTTTGGCCCCTCATAACGAGGGTTTTAGACAAGCAATTTGCACAATAATTTCAGATCAAACATAGCACATCCAAAATATGTGATGCATAATTCATAGTTTTAACATCACAACACGATCATAGGCAATGTTCAAGCCACGGAATTCCCAAATCTGATCAACCATCAACGGATCCATCACCACCGGCGCCATCGCTCGCCGGAGACGCACCTTGATCACGAGCTTGACGGGCAGCCTTCTTCCTCGCAATGATGTCTGCCTTGGTCTCCTTCCACCACGCCAGCTGATCCTCGTCCATGCCGTCGGTGCGCATCATCATGATTTCCCTCTCCTCGGCCAAGAGCTCCTTCATGGCCTTGGCTTCTTTGGCTGCGATCATCTTTATGTCAAGCTCCTTCCTTGCTTGCACCTTGGCAAGCTTCACCACACTCTTCTTGTCGGTGATGAGGAGCTTGGTCTCCAACGTCTTCATTGTCAATGCCTCCTTGGACTTCATGAGTTGATCCAACTTCTCCCGGAAGCTAGCTGCTTCTTGTTCTACCTTCACCCTCTCCTTGGCCTTCTTGTTGCCCTCGGGCTTGCCGGTGTTTCTCCCACTCATGTCCTCCACTTCATCATCCATGGTGAGAAGTGCCTCCTTCTTGCACTTTGGCTCGTTGTCCCTCAACTTCCACTTAGGAAGATGTTGAAGGATGTCAAAGCAATGTTGGAATTGAAAGTCCTTGTTCTTAGAGCCGGCCATTTCATTGTACCTTTGTTTAGCGTACGTGGGCTGCTCAACAATAGTATGAGGAGATGTTTCCACATCATGAACACATAATATGGATAGCTTGCATCATCAACACAAGGAAAACTTACATAGTCCCCCGGCACGCATCCACTAGGGGGGTTGTCGGCCACTTGATCCATGGCAGCACTCCAACGAGAACAAGCCGGCTTGATGATGTTCCATCGGCCTTCAAGTGAGCGGTAGGATCTGTCCGCCATGCTCTTCGTGCGAGGCTTCAGCTGGTGGTACAGATCCTCAATGCGCTGCCAGTAGCGCTTGCCGCCTTGGTCCACTCCGGTGCACGCATCCATCCCCACCTTGCTCCAAGCTCGGACCAAGATGGTGTCTTCGATCTCGCTGTAGTTCGCCGTGCGTGGCTTCGGCGTCGACGAAGAACCGGCGGCAGCCGGATCAACCTCAACCACCTCCTCCTCGTCACCCTCATCCTCCTCCTCCTCATCAATCTCTTCGACGTTGCACTCGGCATCGAATGCATCCATACCGGCGTCCAAATTCACCGCGGATTCGTTGAGCATGTCCATGTAGGATGTTGTGGACTCAACATCGAACACCTTGTCTACGTCAATGGTGGATGGCGGCGGCGCGAGCGGCGCATTGGACGGAACGGAGGGAGGAGAGGGCGTGGCCTTGGAGGGTGGTGGAGGCGCGAGGCCGATGCGGTTGATGGCCTTTGTCCGCACCTTGGCCGGCGCGACGCCCCTCGGCCCGGCCGCCTTGGTCTTCAGCCTGGCCCCCTTCTTGGCAGCCGGCGGGGCTTCGGCCGGAGAAGCTGCGGCCGGCGCTGCTGCGGCCGCCGGCGCAGGTGATTCGAAGAATACCTTGGGAATCCTCTTCCTCTTCGACGGGATGGTGGCGGAGATCATGGCCGACACCGCCCCGGCGTTCGGCGCAACTCCGACGGCGACATCGACCACCGCGGGTGGAGGAGATGCATCGCCGGCGGCAGGCGGCTCTTGCGCACGGTCCATGGAAGCGGGATCCGGCCGGGAAGGGCGCGGGGGGGAGATCGGTCGGCGGCGGCGGCGGTTGGCTTCAGCGAAATGCTTCGCGCGTTGTGGAGTGGGCGATGCTGGTTTCACCCACTATCCCCGCTCCCACCCCGCACAAGTAGGGGGCGACGACCCGCCCCGTAATCCAAAACAGCAAAAATCGATGCGGGGGCCGTTTTTACGGGGCGTGCTAGACGGCCGGGTAGACGCGAAACCCTCAAATCGGCGGTTATTATACGGGTTTGCCCCTTTTACGGGGTCTGTTAGACCTGCTCTTAGGAAATGGTCTGCTCCATCTAGCTTGCTCTGCATCTGCATGGCCCATGTATGAGCATGATCACAGTAATAATAATATAATAAGATAATATGCATGGTTCAGACGTCCTGGTGGTGGTTATGGGGTTATATGTGTGAGGTGTTGGTGGATGTGGCTTCCAGGGGAAGCCGGTTATAAGGCATGGTCTTCTCTGTTTGGGCAAGAAGAAACTATGAACTAGTTGGAAATAGGATGGTCTCGTCGTCTCGTTATCTCCGAGTTCGAGAGAGAAAGAGGGCTTGGGCGCTTTCTGAAGCCCCCTTGTGGTTTTAGGGTTTGACTTCAAGTTTCTTTGGTTGGGTTGAGTTGGTTTTTCGCTGGTCCCTCCCTTATAGTAGAAGGACTTATTTATAATATGAGGGAGTAACCTCGCTTATGAAGCTTGTGAAGGAGATGAGGCCATGTCCCTAGCGTACCAAGACCCGCGACTTCAAGTACGGGCCCAATACTTGGATGGAAGGGTTGCACATCTGGGCATCATGGCCTGATTATTTTGTTCCGGTGTTGGCATCATGGGCATGGGGAAGTTCCTCACCCGTACCCAATTGTGCGGGGCATTACGTGAGGGGGCATAGAGGCCTTCTTCGGCGGTCTTGTCAAGGTGACGTTGTGTCAATTAGGTTGTTGCTCTTCTTCCATTTTGTGTCCCTCTTCTTCCTGGTCGGTGTGGAAGCGCCTATCTTCGTCTCTCGGCTGCCAAAAGCCAGCGGCGCTTCAAGTTGTCCCTCCCTCTCATCTAGCTTTGGTAGAACTCATGTACCCTATAACTGGATTTCCCACAGCATTTGTCTTACAGTAATCACAAGTTGACACTAAATAGAAAGATTAATAAAATGCAGGCATTTGCTAAGTGCCCCAACAGTTTACAGGGCAGTTCTCAATTTATTTTCTCCTTTGTGTTTACGTTTTACGGAGAAACTAACATACATATTAACATATATACTTCCCACCAAACAACTGTTGGGAATTCATACATTCAACATTCCCTAGTTAATATCTTTGTAGTCTTATACTCCAGAAACATCGATCCACCGAGGAATTTTTTACACACCATTAAATACAACCAACATTAATTTGTAGATAATGAAATACATTAGGAATTTATAATTGTAGTATATTAAGAAGCATAGAGTAAGTTATGAATTGACATGATACCTTTTGTTTGCTTAGATTTATTGAGATTTCATTGCAACACTATCCCAATCTAAAGAATAAAGTATAACTTTTGTGCGAAAAATTATACTTTTAGTTTAGCACAATGAAATAAAATTGTAAATTGTATAACAAATGGATATCTTAATGTATAATAGTGTGATTATATTTGTGCTTGTACTACTTTTACCATAGATTACTCTTAAATCAAGATGACAAAACATAAAGGACATATCTTTGCTGACAAAATATTCATCATAATGAAATAGAAAAGTTCAATATAAAAATGCAAAAGAGAGTGGATCTAATCATCCCAGATTTTTTGTGACCATTCGCATATATCCGTAGAAGATACGGGTTTGGACGCATGTCAGATTAATGCCAGGGTTAGTCACGTGTTGGCTCAGCGAAACATATCTAATTGTACACACGTGGTACGCACACCTATCCAACCATGCACAAAGGAAAATATGGTTCAGTTATACTATGTCAATTTTTTGTGAGCATTGTACGTACTATAAAAGCTAGAAGTACTATTTTTTTATCTGCTAACTTATTGTCAATATATACATTGGGTAGTATGGCAATGCAATCTTAATTATGTGTATATAGTACATAGGACAACACAATGTGTACGGAATCACGGTATAATCACCGTGATTAATCCTCTATCTAGAAGTTTGACAATACACTTGAGGGACGGAGAGATTTTTTTCCTCACCTTTCACAATTTGCTTTAAAGGACAGTAGGATATGGGCAATCATCTAGAAAAGAAATATAAAAAAGAAGAAGGTGCTACAAGCCGACATCCCGCATAATCCCACTAAATTGTGGGTTAATTCAAATAAAATTACTTATCCATTTAAAAATGCATATCCTAAACAATTTTAACTATGGAGCAGGTCACATCGACCCCACTATGCAACATATGTAGCACTGGCCTAACCGAGCCATGAACACTTATGGACCGGACATCGGTCCATACCGAGGCAAATCGTCTACGCCACATATGTCGGCTATTACCATGCGCCGCACACCCCACGGTTGCATGGATCGGCTTTATAGATCAATGATCCATTTTTTCAACCAAGGTTTTCTGAATTTCTGTTCGTTTCTTTTTTAGGTTGTTCCAATTTTCTGCTAGGTTTTCGGGTTTCAAAGAATGTTTGTTTTGAAAATTATTTTTAAAAATTAGATTTAAAAAATGTATAGGTTCAAATTTAAAAAAAATGATTTGAAAATTGTTGAAATTTGGAAAATGTTCAAATTCAAAATTTATTCCAATTCTTTTTAAAAAAACTCAGATTTTTGGAAAAACTATCTTAAAACATTATCAGTTTTGAAAAGTTTATATTTGAAAAAAATGTTCAAATTATAAAAAATAATTTTCAAAAATATTTTAACTTGAAAATATTTAGATTTAAAAACTATTAAGTTGTTTTAAAAATGTTTAAATTTTGGAAAACGCAAAAAACAGAAAAGAATAAAGAAACAAAAAAACGCTACGCCTCGAGTGTGCGGCACGTAGTAATGGCCGAAGTCGCGGTACATGACCTGTCCAATGATGCACCTTGTGAATATAGTAATGGCATCTCTAGAGGCCCGACGAAAATGGACGCAAAGTGCCTGTTTGCGTATATGTGAACAAAAAATAGGTCTGCTTCGAGCCTAGCATCCCGAGGCAAACTAACCGGCATATTTGTGCAGACGAATTCGCGAGCCAACTATGCATCAGAAATGCGTCGCGCGGACACAACGCTATCAGCGCACGCATCTGCGTCGTTCTCCTTCAGGCTCGCCTATTAGCGACTGTGCATATTTCACCTTCTGCGTGTTATTAATGGCTTCGGTCTCGCTTCATTATTTCGCATCACGTTCATGGCACTGCCACGCCTCCCCACGCGCCAGTATTGGTGCGGGTGGCGCTTGGGCATCACGCCAGTCGCCAGTTGAAGGCGGCGCCTATCCTTTTTAAGAGGAGTTGTCTGGCCACTCCTCACCGACAACCAACCTCCATTGCCATGGGCAAGAGATGGATGTTCCGCAAGATGAAGAACGACCGCTATGCCAGATCCTCTTGCAGTGTTGAGGAGAAAACCCCACGCACGTGGATTTTGTGCACCGACTGTTCGAGGAGAACCGACCAGTCTAGGACTATGTAAATGGTTTGAAAATATATTTTGGGAAAAAAGACACGGCAGGCCTCTAGGTCTATCCCCCTAATCCAAACAGACATACCAGACTAGTGAAGAAGTGAGTCTAGCTCACTTGGTTAGGGAAGTAGATGTACAATCCAGTTACCTAGGTTTAAGTTTCTATGGACGTGAATTTAGTTCTTATATTATTTAAAAACAAAACCACTCTATGATTTTTCGTACCATATTCCTTTCAAACAAAATTAATTTAATGGGTCTGACAGCTTGAGATGCCTAAATTAGACTGGGCTTGGGCTGAAATCCGTCTTGCTCGGATTATTATGGCCTGTCGGCAAGATGCAACTTTGAAACAAACTGACATATATTCATCCTAGTTAAACCTTACAGAATTTAATTTGCATCGTGATTCGTGATTCATCCTGTTGTAAGTTGTAATATAAGTTGCAAGTGAGATTTGATGATATCATAGTCACATCCTGAAATATCACACGACCTAGCACTGTCGGCTGTCGCAGTCGTCTCTCGATCTCGCGCTTGAAACAAACAGAGGTTGACTATATAGATCAGCCACAGGGATTCCATCCGGAAACTCTCACTCTTCAAGTGAACAACAAAGCATGGAAATATTGAGATCGCACTTGGGGAAAAATCGGGGCAAACGGGGGAGTATTTTACACAAGCTGCTCTGCATTTGGCGCGAGTTCGTGGGCACGATGCGATCGGTACAGGAACGAGGCGACGGGCGGCAACAGATAAGGACGGGAGGGGAGGAGATGCCAGATTCGATCCATGGGGTGCCCGCAGGCAGAACCTTCCTCGTCTCTCCATTTCCCATCACCAGATTACCCTCGCCGCTGCACGAATTCACGCAAACCAAAATGTCCACCAGAAACTTCAACCAGTAGCTCGTTTGGCCGGTCGATCTTGTGACCTGCCGCGATATATGGTCGAGTTTCAGGCACCAAACCTCAAAAAGAATCCCCACTCGATCGATCGGATTTCACGCGGCTGCGCGTGGTGCCCGCTCCCGCCGCGTCGTGCCCTCCTATAAACGCCGCGTCCTGCGTCTTCTTCCTAGCTCCTTCGACACAGCACGTTGCGCATAACCATCTCTAAGCAAGCCAGAAGCCAAAGTCGCCGGCCATGTCGAGCCTGATGGACAAGGCGAAGGGGTTCGTGGCCGACAAGATCGCCCACATGCCCAAGCCGGAGGCGTCGCTGGACAAGGTGACCTTCAAGGGCATGACCCGCGACGCCATCACCGTGCACAGCCACGTCAACGTCACCAACCCCTACTCCCACCGCATCCCCATCTGCGACATCACCTACTCCCTCAAGTGCGGCGGCAAGTAAGTGCTGCTACACCTTCTCATTTCTTCACTCATCAGATCCATCCATCGACGGATCGTTCCACGATTCTAGTTTTTACTCAACGGCCGGTTCGTCAATCTTTGCAGAGAGGTCGCGTCCGGCACGATCCCCGACCCGGGGTGGATCGAGGAAAGCGGCGAGATCACCAAGCTGGAGGTGCCGGCCAAGCTGCCCTACGATTTCATCATCACGCTCATCAAGGACCTGGGCAGGGACTGGGACATCGACTACGTGCTCGACGTCGGCCTCACCATCGACCTCCCAATCATCGGCAACTTCACCATCCCGCTCTCCACCTCCGGCGAGTTCAAGCTCCCCACCATCGGCGACTTCTTCGGCGGATCCAAGACCGAGGAAGCTGCTGCCACCTAGCTACCAGAGATGTTCTGCTCCATCGATCTAGCGTGCTCTGCATCTGCATAGCGCATGTACGAGTATGATCACAGCAATAATCAGCTAATATGCATCTCGAATTGTCGCGTTTTCGTCTCTCAAGTTTCGTCAACGCCAGCTCCACGATTTTTTTTTCTTTTCCATCTCGATGATCAGAATTTGACTTGTGGAAGAGGGAGATCTGTTTGTCGTCATCAAACGCGCATTCGGCAGTAAATTAAGGCGGCCAGGCTCGTTCAGTTGAATAAATCCTATAAATATCTGCTACTTGCCTTTGTTGTACCACATAGATGATTATGTGTCCAAATTCATAAGGAAGCAAAGCAGAGAATGAGAATCCATAGCAAAGCGTGCGCACTTGATAGAAGCATCTTCGACGGTATTCCATTAGGATTTTTAAGGCTGTCACGTCACCCTTTTGATGATGCGTTCGAGAGAACCAGAGAGGCGATATTCCCATGGATAGTGAGCTCTCTATGGACTTAGTCAATAACTCAATATTAAGATTCATTGGATCAGTTTTTATACTACTCATTCTATCTAATTAGATGTGTTCATAGAGGTAATTAAGGTATATGCATATACATTCTTCATGGTATGTATTGTAAGCATTTGCGTCAACACGGTAGATATGTTTGTGGACATCGTTCTGAAGATCGGCTAGCATCGGAATAATATGCAGGCTGTCTCTCAGCATCCATATAGGCGTGGTAGCGAAGCAGGTCTATCAGGATAGTATCCACAGGCAGTTTTAGATTTATCTCTCCTGTTGCTCTAAAAAAAGATTTAGCTCTCGTGCCTATGAAAATTCGACACAGCCACGTGTGGTCATTGTGCCATGGCCGGTAACACAACGCAGGTCGGTTGTCTCTTGTGGTCTGTTGTCTCAACGCATACGTTAGGATCGCCCCTCGAAGCCCGGCCATGGTGGGCCGGCCATATATGGCGCGGCCTTTCCTTTACTATTTGTTTATTCGTATTTCTTTTATCTTTTTTTCCTTTCCTGATTTTCTTTTTGTTATTTTGGTTCCTTTATGTTCGTTTTCTCATTTATTTAATGTTTCTCCAAGTTTTTTGTAGTGTTGTTTTTTAATACATATCGGCTATCTGTATTAGAGCATCTCTAACAGAACCCGTAAACGTCGACGGAACTGAACTTTTTCGGCGGATTAACGGGTTCGGTTGCGTGTAGAACAGAGCTCGAAACGGTGGCCCGGCCTGTAAAAGTTTCTCGAGGGCCCGAGAAACGCGAGGCTCAACCCGTATTAAAACGGGCCACGGAGGGGAGTTCGGTTTCCAAACCCTACTCCCCTCCGCCGCCGCGGCCCCCCTTTTTCTGCAAGGAGGCGGAGTGGCACAAATGGAACTGTTCGGAAGGCGCGCGGCAGCGCAGCGGCCGCTGGTGGACGAACTAGGGGCTCACGCCCCCGGGAAAGCTCGCGCGGTACGCGAACAACAGCGAGGGCTCCTCCTCTGGCGGGTCGTGCCGCCCCCTCGCCAGCCGGTGTACGACAGCTCGGAGGAGGACGACGCGATGCCGGCGCGGGAACCTATCTTCTCCGCGCGCGACTAAGTCCACGGTGATTACGTCCATGGTGACCAGGAGGAGGATGTCGTTGTTGCGCAGGTGGAGGCCGTGTCCGAGGTACAGGCACGAGCACGCTGGCGCCAAGAGGACGCTGACGCCATCCGCCAGGTCTGCGAGTACGAGGTGACCTGCCGGGAGGAACGCGTCTGCCACGTCATGCTCAAGATCGTCGAGCTCGACTCGGGGTAGGATCTCGACGTGTCCGCTGCCTCGTCTTCCTCCACCACCACCTCCACCGCCGTGCATAGGGGGCCCCGGGGCCTAATTTTGGTCAAAATTAGGTCGAGCGGCGGTAGCTATTAGTTAATTTTGGTTCTTAGTTGAAATTATGTAAAGTTTGATGCTCAATCGGAGCATCAACTATCTTCTAAATATGTGTTCATCGATGAATTCTCCCACGAGAATTAAATTTTGTTTTATCAGTTCATGTTTGCAGTTTCTATTATGTGCCTCATGTGAGCATTACCCTTTGGGTACTCAACACTGGCCTACCTCCTTTGGCCCAACAAGGAACCCGTGAGAATCACTGCTGCCGGCGCCTAAGATGGACCAATACGTCAGTTGCAACGGAGGAAAGTTAGAAGGCGACGGATTTTTGATGGCCAAGGCAAGGAAACGTCGAATAAGGAAAGGATAGACTAGATCTTACTGTAACATAGTTTAATCCGTGCAGAACTATCGGGACCTGGCCTCCTATATAAAGGCCATGAGAGGGCTTGCTGGAGGACATCGATACAACCTACACAATCTCGCATACACCAAACCCTAGAAACATTGCCTTCCGGCGAGATCACCACAACACAGTCAATTGGCTGGCCAATTGAAATTAGTCACCCGAAAACGTATGTTAGGTTGATTTTGCCACCGACGCTGACGAGGGGGCTCCTCGGTAATTCCCACCATGAGGGTCTTAGGGTTGACGGAATCCTGCAGGTTAGCACGAGACATCGGACACCAAACGAACATAACGAGAGATTTACCGACGGAGCCCTCGATGAGGTAAAACCCTTACTCATGGTTGTCTGGTCTTCATTTATCGATGAAATAGGTTACAATTTTTCCTCTGTCATCTATCTTTTCAACAAAATCAACCTAACATACTTACATGTAGTAGGTGAAACTTGTTATATGGAACAGGAGGTTAACAGTGGCCCCTAGCGCCCGGCGAAATCACCCACGGCTGAGATCGATCATCTGAAACCTCAAAGAATTAATCACATTAGGTATAGTGATTTGATACCTGATTTCCTGATGTTCTCCCGTAGATAGTCTATGCGCCCTAATTTCAATTACAACTTATTTTTATTATTTTCAGTCTAGTATGTCGCCTAGAAAGAATTTGTCGAAGAGATAGATGAGAGAGGAAAAAAATAAATTGATGGAATCATAGAGTGGATCTATTCACAAAATTTTGAAGAGTAACGTGAGCACTTCAAGAAGTTCAGACAATCTGGCACTAGTTCTTGCAGGAAATTAAGATAATGCTGATCTAGAAAATAAGGTCTATGAAGACAACGTTAATATCGATGCAGATGATAATAACATGAGTGATCATGAGCACGTATTTAATTCATCTCCTACAAAATCTCCTAATGTTGATGAAGAACCGGTTAGTGTGGTCTTGATAACAAAGCAATGGACACATTAGCGGAAAATGGGCCTATTAGACAAAAAACCATTACTTTCCATCGAGATGAGAACGCAAGACATCTTTCGTATGTGCATTACTCAAGAAATATGAGCAATGGAGATGTAAAATGATTAATTTATTCGAGACGCATTGACAAAGTATTCTATTTTTTAATGTCAGTTGTTCAATCCTATCAACTGCAAGAGTACTTTGGGGCATGACGGGCTCAGATATTGGAAACATATCAGTGAAAGAATCAAAGAACATGAAGCTAGTGTTGAGCATATTACCAGCATGATTTGTTGAAATTAACTGAGAACTATATTAAGCAAACATGAAAAAATTGATAAGGAGATGCAGGAATAAGGCAAGTTTTACTAAGAATATTTGCTATTGTGAAGTTTCTTGGTCAACACAATTCGGCATTTAGAGGCTCGAGTGAGCAACTTTACAATGATCTTAATGGTAATTTCTTGGCTTGTGGTTTTATGCTTGCATAATTTGACATAGTAATATAGGATCACCTTAGACGGTTTCAACATAAAGAGATTCATCGTCATTATCTCAATCACGAAATTCAGAATGAGTTGATTTCTCTTCTTGCTTCTAGCGTTACACACACTATTCTGAAGCTAGCTTAAAAGGCAAATTATTGCTAGGTTATTCTTGATTGTACCCTAGATCTTAGTCACCAAGAGAAAATTACTTTGTTGGTTCGATGTGTTGATATGTGAGATGCCAAATAAAAATTGAGGATTACTTTATTGGTTTCTTGGTCGTGAATGACACATCTAGTGAACAGATTTTCAATGTGTTGGTTGACTCTATGAAAGAACATGACCTTCTTATTGATGAAATTAGGGGTCAAGATTATAATAATGGCTCCAATATGAAAGGTAAACACAAAGGAGTGCAAATGAGGTTTCTTGCCATAGTCTTAATCTCACTCTTTGTGATATAACTAAATCTTTTGGTAAAACCATTGTTCAAAAAATCGTCGGATTCAACAAGGTCGATTAATCACTACTTGATGGTCACCGATTAGTCGATAAAATTATTTATCGCCCGATTAACTCATTTGTCGCCCGATTAATTAGCCGATTTGCTTATTAATCGCTAATCGCCAGCCGAACGAGTTGACACCGATATGCGATTTCTTCAGCATTGGGTAAAACTTTTTTTTTTAATTGTGCAAGGGACTATGTTTTATTTTCTAGGTCTACTAAGGGATGAAAAGTTTTGCTTGACCACGTGGAAGGTTTAACTGTGAATACTTTGTCCAGTACTCGTTGGAAGAGTCGAATAAAAATTGTCCAAGCAATAAGATATCAAGCTCCTTAGCTAAGGCCGACTCTTCTTGAGTTAAGTGAAGATGATGATACCAAAGCCAAGGATAGGAGCGATGAATTTTTTTATATTTGTGGTCCTTGGTAGCTTTGAATTTATATTGCGTATGGTTATGAAATTTTATGTAAATTAACACAGTGAATAAGAAGTTGCAATCACCATCCATGAACCTCGAATCTACAATAGTGCAAATAGAAGGTATACCAACTTTCTTTCACACCTATAGAAATGAAGGTTTGCTTCTAGTATGAATATTTCCAAGAAAATGTGTATCTGAATTGATTTTAGAGCCATAATTTTTAGTTTAGCATCGTCTTTCTAGGATAAAGCAAATTGATGAAGCTGAATGTGAGAACCAATCTTGCAAGCCGAGGAGGATTTTAAAGTTAACTACTTTTTGGTCATGCTTGATATGTCAATCATATCGTTGATGCGTAGATTTGAAGAATTCAAACCATTCAAAAGTATATTTAGGTTTTTAATGAGTTCGAGAGATTTGAAGTCATTGAATGGTTCTCAACTAAGAGATCGATGCAATGAATTTGCAAAAACTTTCAGTCGATGCCGATCAAGTGATCAAACCCCATCATGTGATGTCCAGTTAAATGATCTAATTTCTGAGTTAAGAATTAGCACATAAAAGGATTTTCAATTTTACACTGATTACCAAGTGATAGAAAATTGTAGTGACTCAGCGGGAAGATAACCAGGTCAGCACTTTTGGGCTAGGTCTTCACGGGGCATTTGACGCACTTTTGGGATTGTAGTTGACCCCCGCCATAAATAGGCCTCTGCTTCATAGGAGTTATTTCAACATTTTCTATGCAGCATGAATTTTGAACCTAAAATTTGAACTTTAAATCAATTTGAAACCAATTTTTGGCAAAAAAAAAATTGCACATGACTAAATTTCAGTTTCTCATATAAATAATGTTTTGATCATTTTTTGGGTACAATATCTTTGCAAAGTGATGACAACATTTTCAATCTATTCAACTGAGTGGAATGGAGTTGAAATTTTAAAGGTTTAGGAAGGTGTTCTTTTTTTTTGGTTCTTCACCCCTACGAGACTAGAACATTTTGGTTTTTGTGTAATTAAAACATCTAACAGGGTGAAGTGTTTGCCGTCCATCCTCTAGACGTGGCAATTCTCCATTTGATTTTAGTCATTGTCTCCGAATAAAAATTAACGGGTATGCTCTCTCAATGCGGACAAGGCCTAATGTGGAGACATCCTTTTTGTGTACTAATACAATCAGCAAAATTAACAACATAATTATATAATTCAACTAATATAAAAATCTAACATAACAAGGTTTCCTTCTATAATTGTTAACAAACTTTCTGTATTTTGCAACAGATATCATATTAGGTTTTACATTGGTTTTTAAAGCCATGTTCTGTTAAACAAATGCGACCGTATCTCTGAAAAACATTTAGAAATCACACGCCTTCAACGTTTCATTTGTGCCATTTAGATGAGATGAAGTGTTTATATGTGTGAGCGTGCATTTTAGATCAACGAGATTTAGAGCGTACGTTCTTAACAAATATCTTGATGTAGATTCTCGTGTGCATAGAAGTGCAATCAATAAACAGAAGTTCTAGATCTTAAGAGGTGTCCATAAAGAGTTCGTCCTCAGGTCATTGGCATTAGTCGTATGAAGCTCTGATAGCATAGTAGTATATGACTGCAATAAGAGGTAGACGAGGTTATGGGTTTGAAACCCAGCTCCACTTTGTCAATGTAGCCCAAGACCTCCACCATCCGCACCCTTCCACCATAGATAGCGGATGGTGGGTACCTCACACTCATGTAAAGAGCATCTAGTCGTGTCCCCCAAACGACGTCCGACAAAAATTTACGTTTTAAAAATAGGTTTTAAAATTTACATTTTAAAAATAGGTTTTAAGTTTTAAGTGACAACATTGTTTGAGTGGGGTGCTTATAAAGCACAATAAAATGGTAATGGTGAAAGAGTTGAATCCGAGATGGCGGTGGGGAAGGACAATAGATGCCAAAAGGAATGATCAAGATCATGACATGTAGTTTGAGTAACCTGAATAGACTGTGTTGTTAAAATTTAAAATATTCACGTGCCTGAATTATGCGCGGCGACGGGAAAATAAATTTTGAGAGCGACCCATGATAGAAGATTCAAGTAATACATGTTTAGCAAGAAAAAAATATTCAACTTTATATTGATTATTACAAGTTTGATAGAAAATTGTAGGGGCACAGTGCGAACATAACCAGGCCAGCACTTTTGGGCTAGGTCTGCACCGGGCATTTGACACACGACCGGAGGCGGAGGCAGAGGTGAATCGTCGACTCCTTAGCGATGCCATAGTCCTTCAAGGTACGTCCGTCCTCCATCTGACCCCCGCCAAAAAGAAGCCTCTGCTCGCTCACGGGGACGCCCTCGACCTCCTGGATCATGGCCTTGACGCTCTCGACGGTGTCCAGCTCCTCGACACGAAGGGTCCTGGTCTTGCCGGTCAGCCCCTTGACGAAGATCTGCATCTTCCTTCTCTTGGGTCGGCGCAGATCGAGGTCAAGACTGGACTCGTCCTGAATGCCGTAATCGGCCAGAGTGCACCTATCGTCCAGCTCCTTCCCGCCGAAGAGAAGGCGCTCCTGGTCCTGGATCTTCGCCTTCACAACGTTGATGGTGTCTGATGGATCGACCATGACGCTCATCGTCTTGCCGGCCAGGGTCTTCACAAAGATCTTCATCTGTTGAATGAAAGCATGGAGCGTCAGCAATCAAAAAATTAGGGCGGAGTCGAGGATCTTCATCTGCGACACACCTCTACATAGGCTATAAAAATATCGGATGAGACATCTACTTAACGCCAGCAACTGCCGATTAGAAAACTTGAGTAATTAAGTGGATGCGAACAACCTCGTTTCCAAGTGCTATGGATTCTGGTATACGCGTATGGACGTTCTAGAGATGGAACAAAGTGATGACACTAGGAAAGTAGGAAGGGAGAACAGGATCAGGCAGCTCGCGTATCTCACCTTGAACTCGATGACGGAGAAGGAGAAGCTCGAGATCGATCCATAACTGGGGGATGTGATTATATATATCGCCACCGGCCCGCGGCTAATTTGGTTCCTTCCAAGGCACGGCGCGCAACTTGTTTTGCCTCGTGAATCGGCGCAGAGTTACTGCCTTACTCGGAGTCTGGGACTCTGTTTTCCCAATATTCCTCCTGAATTTCTCCCCCAAGAAAATCCTCCTCCTGAATTCCTTTCTTTTAGAATCTCTGGTACCGTGGGCTTGGGCTGGTTTAAGATTCAATGAACCAATTATGGCCATGCAAATGCAAGGCAACGTGGGAGCTGAAGAAATAATGGCTCGCCCGGCCCATCAAAACAATGAAAGGCATGCATTATGGGCGGTACAGAGGATTAATTTTCTTTGCACTTCTTCGATTTTTTTTAAAAAATAAATAATCTTTACTGTTGCAAGAATAATTTTTATATATGGAATGTGTTAGCGTCCTATATGATCATCCGCCTCCAGAACCGCCGACTTCTCATCAAACGTGAAATCTAGGCCACCAACCCTTGCAGCATAACCTCCTCCCGGCAGGAACTTTTTTTTATAATTGCACATCATTGCATCATTTTCCGTGGGTTGCAACCTTAAAAAAAAGTATCACATCGTTTCAAAACACCAATGTAGCAAAATATTATGAGCACACAGCAAATCTCGAGCAGTTGCGGCAAATCCCCAAGATAAAAGTCAACTTATATGCAGCAAGGGAGGCAATATTTGAGGCTACTGACGAAATATGTTCTACATTGAAACAAGATTTCAAGCGGACGCCTAGTAGCTGCAAAAAAAAGTACCATGCAGCACCTAAAATCCTTAAGTTGCTTACCTTAAATGGATTTCGCCGCCACTAGCCTCGCCGGAGCCCCACAGGCACCACATGCGGCTACCTCATACCCGTTCCCATCGGTCCACCATCTCTCTCCTGTTTAGTACTGTAGACAAAATCAGCTCTCGAGATCCACCCATGAGGCCTCACCTGGCTGACCATGCATAGAAGAGGAAGAAAGTGGGAACTGGAAGGAAGGGAGGCGCTTATGCGCTGGCGATATCGGCCGCGCATGCAACGGTGGGTGAGTAATGCTACGAAGAAAACATATCGTCAGAGTATGTATACAAGATATACTAGGATATAGGCTTCTTGCATTGTATTCCAAGTACCTCCCTTATACCTTTATATAAGAAATTTAGGCCCACGATAATAAAATAACACAATTATAGGAATGCATCTACTTTGACAGGTACTAGCTAGGAGAGTTGCTTTGCACAAGGCTGGGAATGGATCCTTCGGGGTTATTGAATTGATGCACTCATCAACTCAACTCGTCTGGGCGTCGGGCACCACTTCTGACGCATGATCTTTTGGATGTAGGCGTCTTCAGCTTCGTGAGAGTGTTCTGGGTCTGCTCCTCCGATAGCAGATACGACTTCTTCTCTTCGACACTAGTGGGAGGACAACTAGTTTGGTGAAGCGGGTTACCATTGGTTGTGTTTGTGTAGTTGGCCTCCTTTTCTAGTCTTCGATGTGTTGTCTGCGAGTGGGGGTAGCCCGGCCTGCTGTGTGTGTTGGGGTGGGCCTGACCATGTTTGTATCGATTTTCATCTGGTTTTCTTCTAAAAAAAACTTAGCACTTTCTTCTTATTTCATCACTAAGGCAAACATTTTGCCTTCGTTTCAAAAACCAACTCTACCCGTCTAGGCTATTTTACCCCTTAAGGGATTCTTTGATTCATTGGATTGGTATAGGAATTCTGTATGATTTAGATCCTGTAGAAATATTTCTTACACTAGTTGTTTGATTCATAGGAATCTTGTAGTGCAAATCCTATAGGAATAAATTATTAGGTTCTACCTCATAGAAAACTTTCGTTGGCACAATCAAACACAACTCAGCTTCATATATGATTTAACTAGCCATGATATCTCAATCCTATGATTTTCCTATCCTATGAATCAAAAGAATCTTAAATGTGTGCTTGTTGTAGTCCGCGAAAAAAAATAATGCTGCATGAGCAGGTTATTAAACTTCGGACCTCTTTTCTCTGATAACTTATTGACTTGATGCACTAACCACCTCAATTAAAAGTTCGAACTGATGAAAAGGTTGGGCAATATATTTATTTCAACGCGGGTAACAATACGCTTTTCCATTTTGAATTTAAGACCTAAATTCAAATTGTTCATGTCGTGAAATTCTGTCACAAAACTCTATCTTTGTATCTACAAATCTGCAGCCAATATGCATATCACGAGACATAATGATCTAAAATCTGCCGAGAACTTGCATTCCTATGTGGTGATATTAAACATTTCTCCCTCGCAAACTAGAGCCAAACCGACCGCCTGAAAACGTCATCATCGCCTTCGTCAAAGAAATTGTCAAAATCGTGGTCGAATGCGCCAAAAATCTCATCTAGCCCCATGTCCATGTCCACAGGCGCCCAGAGCTCGGACTCGTCATCCGCGGCAGCGACGGAGGACGAGACGTCAGCGCTGTCATTGTCGTCCTCGCGCCTGCTGATCGCGTCGTCGGACTCGGACCTGGGCGGCGATTGTAGCGCATTTCGCGCGGTGCCGGGGGGCGTGTTGATGTAAGTGGGCACGGCGTGGCAGTGGTCGGCGATGTAGGTGATGACGAGCACGCCGGGCTTGGCCGGGCTGCGCTCTACCAGCTTCCGCGCCGTGCACGCCTTCAGACTGCTGCACTTGTAGTACCCTCTGCACGAACAGATTATTTCAGTCTCACTGTCTTGACGGCTGGTTATTGTGGTTAGAGGCTTGGAGGAAATGATTACCGTGGGTAGGGCGAGCCCTTGATGGGTTTCTGTCCGTACTTGCGCCACGCCCAGTGGTCGTCGGGGTCGCAGACGCCGCCGTCGCCATCCGGCACCTCGCGCACAACTCTCTTCACCTGACTCTTCTTGCTCTTGCTGCGTAATCAAACACGTACTTGTCAATCATCACTTTATCGATCTTGCAGGGGCAAAGTAGTTGCTTCAAACTTACAGTAAGAATTACTTAGTACCTTCTCTTTGGCCGCCTGGGAGCACGGACGCCCGGTTTCCGGCTGGCTTGCTTTCTCGCCGGATCGGACGTCGAGGCGATAGGGAAGGAGATGAGTATGTCGTCGCGCTCGGGCGCCCACGCGCGGCCGGTGGACGGTGGCGTGATGGAGAACGGCGCACGAGGAAGCAGCCGCTCGTGCTCCAGGTCCAAGTACTCCAGCACGTCGTATAGCGACGACGGGCACGCCGGAGCAGCCTGCACACGGTCGACGACCACGGCTTCCCGAGAAGTAGACACCAGTGGAGGCGACGGCTGCTCTGCTTCCAAGCCGGGGACGACGCCGCCGAAGCAGCTGCGCACCACTGCCCCAAGACCCCAGTCGTCGGAGTTCATCAGAACTATACCCTTAACGATGGAGCTAGGTCGGTCAGCCGATGATCAGAAGTTGACAACTTGCAGGCAGTCGCAGAGGAGAACCTAGCGTACGTTGTTCGTCTCGCGGTGCGCGACGGCGATCGATCAGGCAGAGCTAGCTAACCGGCGGTGCTGACATTCGCATCGGCTTCGTGTGTGCTTATATAGTGCTAGCACGCAGCGACATGGGCCAAGAACTAGCTTGGAGTCAAACACGACGGCGCAAGCTGATGAAAAAGAACACACGCAACGGCGCTGGTGGGCGCGTGGTACGCACGAAGAGCGTCAGCGGTTGATCAGTTCATTCACAGCCCGGGTGGTATACAGATGCGAGATCGCGTTTTGCCGACCGACCGACCATCGATGCGCACCTGTCTGTCACTTGAGCACCACAGTGCTCCTTCTATATTTCCTGCTCTCAGTTGACATTGTTCTAAATGTCAAAGGAGAGAGAGAGAGGCCTAGGCATATACTCCACGAAAACATCCGATGAGATCATCAACAGTGAAAATATTCAAAGAGTGAAGCTGTCATGCCTCCATTACAAGGGAATAAACCAGGGTTTATGCCTTGTGCAACCGACTTGTTTAAGCCTCAGGTACCATCATTGACATCTCCGACTGCTCTCCGACAGGTTCTTATACTTCCGGATCTGGCATCCACTTGTTAACTGTCATTTGACTTTTGGTAATGTCAAACCGAGAGGAGGAATGACTAACGACAGCTGTAATAAGCAACTCCTCCGCCGCCGTACAGAACGGGTACGGCAGTACGATCACGTACTAGTGAGATCGATCTTGCGTCGCCATCGACTGTGTTGGCAAACCGTAACCCTTTCTCTTGTATGTGCGGCCCCCACCGTTGCTTTCCTTAGAGGTTTTTCTCTAATTGATTCTTATCCACCCACGCTATGGTTTGACATTGCAAGGTACACATATGTGCCCAATATAGGCACCTTATTACGAACTATGACATAGATATGCGGAAATTCAAAACGGAGGACGAGCTCCGTGTAGCTCTTTTTCAAAAAAACACCAAAAATCATATTTAAATTTCTCAAAAATATAAAGAAAACTAGATTTAGCCAATGATATTACAATAAGAATCTCAATGCGAAATAATATGTATTTTAGGCTACACAAAAATGACAAAAATCTGGATATGAGAATAATGAATTGTATAAATTTTAAAAACTCTTAAATTTGTCAGATTTGTCATTTTTCTATAGCCCAAAATACCAATAAATTTTGCACTATAGTTTTGCACGCCTATAGTACACATCACTGGATACATATGGAAATAAATTCAGATTTTTCAAACTACTAACTTTTTTTTGGAATTTTGTGAAATAAAGGGCTCCACTGAGCTTGGGAGCCATTTATCTACACTCCAAGATATGGCCATAACCTTGGTTCTTTTAAATGAAAGTCATGAATTCTATACATGATAAGTCATTTTGTGAATTTTTTAATTGCCATATTTTAATTTTATTGTTTTGTCACAAGTAGTACACATAAAAGGACTCCACGCAGAAGGATTGATTTTTTTTATTTGTCTTCATTTTATTTATTTATTTTCAAAATTGAGACAACATGGCAAGCTTCCTATTCATATGAAGGGGGTGGATATTTCGAAACTCTTAGTTGACTCTCCATGCAATGATTACTTGTGTACTTTAAATGATTTTCGTGAAAACAATAATACACTTGTAGTTCAAATTTTTATTACTTTGGAAAATTAACATAAAGTCATTTAAATTGGAAAAGGTATGAAGGCAGTTTCAAAATTCACAAAAGTTCGTAATTTTCCTTAGAATATGGTATACTTTGTGTGAAAATTGGACTTATTCCATTTTGCACCATATTTTATGTACTTTCTCAGCAACAAAAAACCTATTTTTGTCATTTGAAAATGGAAAGTGGGTTTTTGTACCACGAAGTTGGAACCTTTATTTGGAAACATTGTTTGGCATGATAATAAGCATATATGTACCCACCATGGGAACATTATAATGAACAATGCCACGGATATGTCCATAACCTTCGTCATTTGGCCTTAAACGCCTAAATGTTTGTATGCGATAGCTCATTTGGTGAATAGTTTTTGAATTGTTATATTCCAAGTTTATGATTTTTTTCCTCACAGCTTGTACACATAACATGACTCCATGTGGAAGTATTGCTTTTTTTAGTTTCTTCATTTCCTTCAATTTTTAAAAATGGGGTCAGAAAGGTAGGCATGGTTATTCATAGCAAGTTTTCGAATCTTTCAATCCTCTAAGTGCTTCTTCTATATAATGTCAACTTATGTACCCTAAAATGATTTTCATAATTTTTAGGAGCCAACCATAATACACTTGTAGTTTAAATTTGAATTACTTTTGGGAAATCAGCATAATTTTTTTATTTGGGAGAAAAAATAGAAAGCTCGAAAAAATCATAAAAGTTGTGTATTGTCCATCAAATATGTTCTAATTCATGTGGATATTGGAGTGGTGTCATTTTGGACCATATTTTGTATACTTTGTTCACAAAAAATCGCATCTTGGTACTATTAAATGGAATTAAGATTTTACCAAACAAAAGTTAATTCTATTTTGGCAACATTGTTTTCATGCTAATATGCACCTCTATGCACAATTTGGGCACATTATCAAGAAATATTCCGGAGATGTGGCCATCAATATGGTCATTTGCCTTCAAAATCATGAATGTTCTTACATGATATCTTATTTTGTGAACAGTCATTTTAATATATATATTCAAAGATGATTTTTTCCTGCAGTCATAAAAGACTATGCTGCAAACATTACACATAAAAGACTATGCGTAGTGATTGCATTTTCTTAAAAAAATTGATTTTCTACTTTCTTTCCAAATTTCATCAATATGGTCGTCACGACTATTCATAACAAGGAGTTGAATCCTTCAAACCTCTCATTTTTTCTTACTTATAGTGATTTATTATGTACCTTAAATGGTTTTTCTGAATTTTTAGGATCATACTAAAATAATTGTTGGGTAAATTTGAATTCATTTTGAAAAATTGATATAGAACATTTAAATGGTCAAGAGTAGCTAGTAAGCTTGAAAATTAATTTAAAAAATTGGAATTGTCTATCAAATATGGTTCTAATTTTTGTAATTTGAGTGGTGTCATGTTTTCACCATATTTGTGTAGTTTCTTGATGAAAAAGTAATTTTGGTACTTAGAAATGACAAGTATCTTTTTTAAAAAAAAAATTTGGCAACAATTTTCCAAACAAATAGGCACCTGTGTGCATAATTTGGGCACATTATCAAGAACTAATCCACCTATACGGCCATGAACGTGGTCTTTTGGCTTAAACTCCATGAATGTTCTTACATGCTAGCATATTTTGTGAACAATTATTTTAATTTTCATATTCCAACTTGATATTTTTCATGCAATTAGTACACATAAAAGATTCCATGTGTAAGGATTGCATTTTTTGAAATTTTCTTTATATTTACATTATTTGAAAATGGGGTCAATATGGTCATCATCACTATTCATAGCTAGGAGTTGAGTCCTTCAAAAGTTTCATTATTTATTATCTATAATGACTACTCCCTCCGTTCTCTTTTGATTGACTCAGATTTAGTACAACTTTATACTAAATTTGAGTCAATTAAAAAAACGGAGGGAGTACTTGTGTATCTTAAAATGATTTTTTTGTGAATTTCCAGGAGCAAATTATAAGACATTTATTTCATATGTGAGTTATTTAGAAAAATTGGCATAAAATCATTTAAAAGGAAAAATATCTTGCAAGTTTGAAAATTAATAAAATTGGGAAATTGCCCATCAATTTTGGTCTAATTTGTGTGAAAACTGAGTGGCGCCATTTTCCAAAATATTTTGTGTACTTACTTCACAAAAAATAATTTTTGGCACTTAAAAATGAAAAAGAAATGCAGAAACAGTTACTCCCTCCGTTTTATACAAGGCCACTAAGTATTTTGAGGCAAAACTTTAATTAATAATTTGACCAACAAAATCTAAGTTATATAATACGTAAAGATGTTATAAAAACATATTTCAAATATAAATTCAATGATGTACTTTTGATGACATATAACTCATATTTTGTTGCTCATCATTTTTTAATGATTCTGACACCATGCGCATTAATGCCGCCTAAAACTGTCCATGGAATATTAATGTGTTTTCACCACATTTAGAACCAAGAAAACGTAGAGCACAGGTGAACGGCATGTGGAGCTAGTATCCAAGGTTTTGTCTTTGTTATATTAGCAGATTAATTGCTTGTTATTGCCAATGTATAATTATAATTCTATTTTTCTCATAATGTATGACCCATTTTAGAATTGGGCATAGGGCCCTTGTTTTGCCGGCCCTGCTACGCAATCAAACATGTACTCCCTCCAATCCATAATAATTGCCCTGGATTAGTTTAAATTTGAATAAAATTAACACTTATTATGAATCGGGGGAGGGGTACAATCGGCTAATCATCGCTTTGCCATGCACGCAAATTGTGACCAACCTAGATTTTTACCTTCTTGTATGTATGCTATCTAGGAGCACGGCCGAACTGCTTCCTCGCCAGACCAGACGCCGGGGCAGCTGGGAAGGAGATTATCACATCGCTCTCCGGCGACCGCTCACGGTTGGACAACGGCGTGATGGAAAATGGCAGCCGGGGCAGCTGCTTGTAACTCCAAGTCCAAGTATTCTAGAACGTTTTACAAAGGCGGGCCACGAGAACGCGCCACTCTAACCGGTTGTACCAGAGGCACACGCTCAAGACGGCTTCTCGGCGAGCCACCAGTCCACCACCAGATTCCATGCTGACCAACTAGAATATGATTAGCACATCACAGAGTATGCGTGTGTTTTTTTCGATATGTGTGGTTGACTTTGGCAAGGGATTTTTTCGAAATGGGACTATCCTCCTAGCCTCTACATCAGAGTGATGTGCATACTCTTTATATTATTACGATATTCAGAGTATCAAATTCACAACTCAAGGATCACATAAAGTGGCAACAAAAATCAGTCATATAAATAACACACCCAAATTGTCTTATGCATCTCATATACATCTAGATTGTTGCCCGCCACCCCGACTCAAGATAGCACGTACAACCATCATCAGTCGGTTACACATAGTATTCATAGGTTCTCGTTGCTCCACAAGAAGAAGGTATAACCACGTATGAATGGCACAAGTTGGCTAATTGTTTCTTGAGAGTCACAGAAAACAGACTTTGTGCATACGTTAAAACACAGATTTTGTGTATACGTTCCAATTTCTTTTCGCTAGGTTGTCTTTAGTGAGAACCACCTTTATATGAAGAAACCACATGAAAATCATTATCTTCAGTGATATCTTGATTTTCCACAAATATTCTTTAAGAAAAACGATATGTACATTCATATAATCAACGTACATGGATTTGACCCAAAAAACACAAGTAGGAGTCAAATTCCATTTAATAATATTTGGTTCTTCTGCAAGTTGTACTTGCATTGATCTCCGAAATCTTATCTATGTTTCCCATTTATCATCTCCCAGGACATCTCGTGCGACTCCTATATTCAACGGTCTTTGAACTAAAACATCAGCAACTAAGAGGGACCCAGGTATCCTCCTTAAATCTAGTTTTCATGTTGTCTCCCACAACAAAAGAACCATGTTGGAAGAAATCCTCCTTTACTCTCATGATTCCCTTCTAGAATAGGGTGTCTGTGGGTTTAACTTGCACTTGCCAGAGAGTATTTCCAAGTAGGTACTTGTTGTGTAACAATTGCTGTCACACCCCTTCCTCATAAAGAAGTTTAAATAGCCACTTTCCAAGTAAGCATTTATTGATCTGGGGCCATTGTGGGCTCGCGTTGCTCCCCAGGGGCTCGGGCGAAAACTTAGCCGACGCCCCCACCCCTCCTTCCCCGCATCTCCCTGCCACCTCCGGAGGAAGCCGGTGGGAAAATCCCCTCCCAGCAGAAGGAGGTGGTGGGATCTCATCTCCGAGTGCGACTGACGGTGGTGGGGGCTCCTCCTCCTTGTGTGGCAGGATCTCCAGCCTAAGCTTCGTGTCGGCCTTGGATGGCGCGGCTTGTCAGGCGGAGATGGACACCGAGGCGGCAGCCCCAGACTTCTTCGGCGGCCTTGGCAGTCGTTGTGGCCTCAAGTGCGGCATAGCACCTGGTTTGGGGGGCTTGGTATGACTCAGCCCCTCATATCCCCGTGGTGCGTGTGGTGGTGGTGGTGGCAACTGATATCTCCGGTCTGTTGTTGGGAGCCAGCGGGCGGCGACATAGGGGCTTGCCGATCTGCCACAAAAAGGAGGCGGTCCTTGGGTTCTTCTCACTCCAAGACAGTGTTCTTCTTGATCTCACCGGTAAAGATTTCTGGAAGGCTCCACCAGCGATCTCCATTGGGCGTCTGATGCATGTGGACAGCTGGATCAGATGGGATTCAGTCGTGCACACTCATATTTCTGGCCATTTGGCTTCGAGAGGGAGTGGCGTTAAGGTTCGCTATTTGTTTCCTATCATGGGACATGTCATTTTTAGATTTCCATGGAGAAGACAGTGGCGGAAAATGTTACGGTGGCTGAGGTATGAGGTCTACTAATGGCATACTGAGTTTTCGTGGTGAAGAGGATTTTTTTGGTGTTTCTTGACTTGCAGCAGCGACATCGGATAGCGGGGGCAGCAGCACATGAGGTGTATATAGTTTTATCTTTTACGGTGAAACTCTAAGGCCTGTCGTTAATTTATTGTGCCTCGCAATGGTCATGTTGAAGGCATTATTTTCAGAGGGCGGACTTGCTCTAAGGTGGAAATCCAAGATCTAGCCTTAATTGGTTGTGTTTGGCAATAAATTATTAAATGCATATTTTGAAAGCGCGGATTCCGGGTGCTATCTTGGCAATGGTTTGCGTTGCAGCTACAAGGTTTAGATCATTGTAGCAAGATCTTTTATTTTTTCTTCTTCTCTTTTTCTTGTATTAGGGTTGTATGTATTCGTAATGCCTTTAAAATATTTCGTTGTTGCAGAGCTTAGGTTAATTGGTATCTTCACGATATTAATACATATTTGCTTTGTCGAAAAATGTAAGCATTTATTTTTAATATCAGGTACTTCTATTTCTAGACCTCTTGGTCCTGTCGCCAAATAATTTCCCACTTTATTAATATATGTTTTACTTCGGTTCATCAGTTTGCCTGAAGAAACGTGATCTATAAAAATTCAATCTTTATTTGCCTCTTTGGGTATCTTAAAGAAATAAAGTAAAAGAACATTGTTAGAGCCGAATTTATTAAAACAAGACAATCTCAATATGAGAGTATTTTGCCTAACCAAGATGCAAGTTTTTGTTCAAAACGATCTTCAACTCGCTTCTATTTTTTATTTAGCAAAATAGGTATGCCAAATTATTCAAAGGGTAACACATCTAAAGATGTTTGTGTAGTCACTTTTCACCTCTTTAGCCTTACTAAAATAGTAAATCTCGCTCTTATGAAGTTTATTTTCAAACCAATTGAAATGACACAAAATTAACCTCATATTTTACGGAATTAACTTTGGCAAGGGATTCCGCTAAGTTTATATTGCTCACTCGCTTTGCTCACTAAGTTAGTGCCGCGCACGAAGCGCTTAAGCGATTGATCAGTCCATTGCGCGGATCGACTGGACGTATAAAGAAGCAAGATCGCATCATGATCCTACACGTAACCGATCGATGCCTAGCTGATTTGATTACCCTGTCTTCACGTGCTGCTTTCCGCCAGATGCTATCAGCTGCCAGTTAACCAGCGATTTGTTTTTGTTTGATTCTGACCTAACGCCAAATGTCAACACCGAAACTCTCTCTGGCCGCCCATGGAAGGGCAGGGTAAAAACCTGAGATCATGCCTTGGACGTCGGACTTGCTTAAGCGCGGATACCATCGTCGATCATTCACAGTATTTTGAAGTAAAAGATGACGAGCATTGTCCCGTATTTCGTCGACGTCCATCATGTAGGAGCACCGGTTTGGTTTTGTTTGCAAAATTTCCTTGATGATCACCTCTGAGCAGTTGGAAGCGGTTGAATTTGATGGGATACATACATCCCACATCAAAAAATATGAGGGCCCCACACGCCAGTGATCCAAAGTGTGCTTATTTTGAGACTGGCAAAGTGGCCTCTGTTCTTGGATCGACGTGCTTGTGTCGTTTTTCTTTGCGGGAAAATCTGATGACATTAGATCAGAACAGTTACAGAAAGGACCTCCACGAAAATAAAATTACACCCAAGCCCTACTGCAACCCTAGGTCGTCGCCGGCGAGGAGGACGTGCCGATGGCGTGGCCGCCGCCGCTTCTCCACAGACGCTTGGATAGGAAGAAGACCCCTGGCGCGCGGGTTGTCGTCGAACCTCGAAATCCGAAGATCCTCCATCCACCGCCGCCAGCCACCATCCGGCCCTGATCTGCCGCCAGATCTTCGAAGAAGTCGCACCGGATCCGCCGCACCGGACTCCAGGAGGGGTAGATCGCGCAAGAAAGCCACGAGGACTTCGAGTGCGAGAGAGGAGACGTGCTTGTGTCGTTGTGATGTAACCAAGCACACGTCTCTGGTATGGGTCTTATTGACATCAAAGGAACCATTGCATTACTTTCGCTTCCTGGTGAGCTTGGCAAATCAAAACGCATTTGTTAAAAAAAACAAACACATCCACCATAAATTTTAGTTTGTGCACGGGGTGTCGAAAAACTCACATAGCCTCAATATGCTCCTCATTTTCTTGAAAATTGACATTGTAAAAGCCTTTTACTCGTAGAATTGGAGCCAAGGATATGGTTTCAGCCAGGGTAAGAAGGGCAATATGTTTCTTTATTTCGAAAAGAGGATTTATCCCAGCCTCTGCATCGTGATGATGCACATGATCTTTATTAATAAGTTCAAAACAAAACCGAAGTGTGTGAGCATACCCTATAAGGTACCTACTGTTATCATACCTGTTGTCGTTCAACTGGAGGCTCATGTAGCCCAAGGAGCTTTGGCAACCGAAGCCCAAGAACATGGTGTGCGATACAAGGACTAGTCCACACAAGGGTATCCCAACTTACCGGCCTGGAATTCTGAGATCTGGCCTCCTATATAAAGGACCAGGAGGGATCGACGGGAGGACGATCCAAAGATACGTAGCCTAGACTGACATAGGCATCCCCAATGGGCCTACCAAAGATGGTACCCGGGGTTTATTCAAGGCCCAAGACCCGAAGAATAAGAAGACTTGGAAGCCCATTTAGTGTTAAGGAAAGATAGTTTGTATTAGGAAAGATAGAGACTTGTAATCTTACGAGCTGGGTACGAAACCCTCTCGAACTCTGTAACTTGTGTATTACGAAATCCTCGGCTCCGCCTCCTATATAAGGGGGAGTCGAGGGACAAAGAGAGGAATCGAATCTACCGTCAACATCACCCTAGTTTTCATAATCGTCGAGTACTTTTCGCCTGAACCTTCGAGATCTACTTGCCCTCTACTTCTAACAAAACCCTAGTCTGCAATCTGTAGGCATTGACAAGTTAATCCTTTGTCAATTGGCGCCGTCTGTGGGAATTAGAGGTTGCAAGGAGCTGATCTCGATGGCACGTTCAAGATCGTCGACTTCGTCAATAGCAAGCAACGCGATGGATCGAGGTAACAAGGGAAAAACTGATCTAGTCAATTTTATTCCTCACCCGCCCTCCCGTATGGATGCATGTGCCTATCTGGAGGAGCCCATCATCATGACGTTCGGAGAATTCCGATTTGGCGTCAACAAGGAAGGACCCTACCGTATCGAAGTTCCGATCTCGTCGGAATTTTCAGCGGTCGATTCCAGCTTTTCGTCGAGTAACGAAGAGTTTTCGTCGCCACGCTTCATCGACAACAAGGCAAGCGGAAAGCTCGCTAAGATCTTCAGCAACACATCCTTCGAGTCGTCTGCGGACTCCTCTATAAGCAGCGACTACGACAGCGTCGACAGCTTCAACTTCATCGACAAATCTGCTGCCATCGGAAAGGTTTTCACCACTCTTCATGATGGTGTCACCAATCCCGACAAAAATCAACACGCAAAATATCATCAGATATATGCGATAGAAGAGGCAGGCCGATCAGAGCCAGAAACGTCAGAGGCTTTCGACGATTTGGGAAATCCATACGTCGATCCCGCTGATCTCAGACATGGCCTAGGCACTAAATACGTCGGGTCTTCACCTCGAGAAAGAGTACAGCTCCCGCAAGAAGCGTGGGATAGGGCTGCGAGAGCCATGGATGGTTCAGAACCTATGACCACCACTGCTACTGTACAAGAACTTCAAGCATATCAATATAGACTTGCTCGGGGTGAGCAGAGAGTTGGAAAAACAGACAGCATCCCTGAATAGGAGAAAAGAAGCAGCCTTCGCATCAGCGTACGCCGAGCAGAGTTAAGTCGCCTTTCAGGAACTTCGGGAGATAGTCACAGAGAAGCTCGGAGGAGAGCAATGTCTCGGCTGCAAAACATACCCGAAGCAGAAAGAGGAAACATAATCCAAAATCTCGATATGTCCTTTATGTCGATTGATGAAAGGGGAAATATCATCCCAAAAACGCCAGAAGCAGGTTACATGGCAACACAAGCTTACATCCTGGCGTCTAGACCACCTCCTGGGGACCCGAGAGAACCATTGTTCAATATGGCGATGGCTGGAGTAGGAGTAATGGGAACAGCGTTTGCAACAACGCCTCCCGAAGAAAATCCTAGGCAAAATAGTCCACGACCCAACACAGCAGTTCAAGACCCCCAAGAACAAGTGGAGCAAGAGACACAGCAGTCCAAGTAAGGGTGGACAGAGCGCGACAAGAAAGAAGGGAGCGTCAACACTCACCAGAAGTTGCCGACGAAGATATGTGTGGGCTCCCGTGTTTCACGAGAAGAGTTCGAAAGACTCGAGTCCCAAAAGGGTTCAAGCTACCCAAAAATTTCAAGAAATTCGACGGCCTGCAAGATCCCGAGGATTGGTTCGTGGATTATCTCGAGATGGTAAAGCTGGTAGGAGGAACCAGAGCAACAGCTATGCAAAGTATCCAAGTTCACTTGAGCGGTGCCGCGAGATCTTGGATAAAGAAACTCCCCCCAAATTCCATCGACAGCTGGGATAACTTTGAGGACATCTTCGTGAAAAACTTCCGATCCACCTGCAAGAAACCTGCGTCATTGGAAGAGTTGAGGGCGTGTTGACATGGGTATACCCTTCGGGTACCCATTATTGGTATACCTGGATCGGCTCGGCCCAATATGGAGAAGGCCCAACAAGGCAACCCGAAGAAGTAGTCGACTAGGACTCTTGTAAAAACCCTAGGCTGGTTGCATATATAAAGCTAGCCAGGGTACCCGATAGAGAGGAGGCCAAGATATAGACATAGAGATAGACAACATAGCTACGCCGATGGCGGCACCTCGTAAAGATACTTGTGTTCATATAGTGGATTGCTAGCAGCACGTAGGGATCCTCCACCGAGGGGACCCGAAGCTGGGTACGTCGTGTGCCTAATCTCGTCCCCGGAATCTCCATCGCCGCTCTCTCCCAAAACCCAAGTCTATAATACGTAGGCATTGGCGAGGTGATCCCTCGTCAATTGGCGCCGTCTGTGGGAACTGCGGCGACTGGATTTCGTGATCCGGGCGAGATCCTTTATTGTCACCAACAGCTAGATCCCATCTGACGAGCGGTTCAACTTCTTCAACGACGGCTGCGTTCATCGCCAACTTCGCCGGCTTGATCGCGGAGCCAGCAGTGAATTCAAGGTAAAAAAGATTAAGCATCACGATCCAGGCTGCGCCCCGGGAAAAAATCATAGGACTGCAGGTCAAAAGATCACCTCCGATATTGAAGTTCAGATCGGATGCAACACAACTACTACAAAGCAAAAGCAACGAGGGATGATCAAATCATATGCAAGCCGAGCAAAAAAAAAAAAACTCGTCGATGTGGTCTTTAGAGAAGAAAGGACAGAGAAGAAAATCAATGATCATACGATCAAGAAGGTGCTACTACCTCACGGGAAGGAAAAAAACAAAGGAGTACAACGAATCAGCATGAGGCATCAATCAATCAGAGATACATTAGAAATCAGTCGCAGAGGTTGACAGGGACACGAGCTCCTATACCAAGGTTCAAGTACCAAGAAAATAAAGTAGACAGATCGGTTCAACCATCAATTTTTTCGGAATTACTTCATCAAAATCCTTCACGTGAAGCTACTATTCCGTACTTGGTATGGTTTTTAAAGATTACAAGAAGATGATGACTACGGGATGAAGCAAAAGAAAGGAAGGCAGATCAATTGAAAGCTATCTGTTGGGTAAATAAACTCTCCGACGAAGACGCAATTCTACAGCAGCTAGTCGTTGGCTTGCATGGACAGTTGAAAGATACTTCAATTTCATCTTCGTGTATGGCTGCCACTAATTTCAACTATGTACATTGCCAACAAGTCCGGAGGACCCTACATCGTCATCAACATGAAGGAGCCGTCTCAACAATTAGCGTCGTCATCGACTTGAAGGAGCCAACATCACTATCAAAAACGAACATTAACATACCGACACCATCCGTGTCGCTGCAGTACCGGACACTTCTGTTCGCCGACAATCAGGTGCTATATTTTCAGTTAATTACTATTCGCAAAATTTATTTGGCCAATATTTTTTCGGCTCGTACTATTTTTGCGTGCAGTTTCTTGCGTCGTGATATTACTGCAGATCGGGAATAATCTTTGACTACTTTACTTTGTCGACCCCGTTCGCCATCACGCGCCCAACGTTGCGCACTCGACATCATGCACCTGCCATGCTCGGGGGCTCGCCCGTCACGAACCCGACACTACGGACTCAACACACTCGGGCGCCGCACGACTACATCGACTATGTCCACCGCATGACCTCCTTTCACGTCGGCTTTTCCACAGCCGATAAAAAAACTAAGTGTCCCTTTTTTTTTTCAAGATTCAATTATTATTTACTTTCACCACACCAGAATATCTGGGGGATGCAACATTGCATCATTACAACAAATTTACCTGACATCCGGGGCTGCGCCATTACTTCGTTATCACAAATATATACTCGGTTACTTGGTGAATTTCTTTTTTGGCTCTGGATATATTTTCTCCGGCTCAGTGGAATTATTTTCTCCGGCTCCCGGAATTATTTTCTTCGACTTGGTGGATTTATCTTCCTCAGCTCAGTGGAATTATTTTCTTCGACTTAGTGGATTTATCTTTTTCGGCTCAGTGGATTTATTCTCTCTGGATTACTGGATTGGTTTTCTTTGGGTTATTATTGGTTCATTTATACAATATTACCCGACGCGTTTCCGAGTCAATGGATTCATCTTCTATGGTTAGTACTGGAATTATTTTCTTCGGCTCAATGGATTCATCTTCTATGATTATTATTGGATTCTTCGGGCCAATGGATTCATCCTCTATGATATCGACGGATTTATCTTCAATATATGCTCTATATTTAATGGCATCTTCAATATGGATTCATCTAAAATACTTCATCTGGGATTCATCTTCGTATATTATTGTCCATGGCTTCATCTTAAATGGCTTCACCAAATATGACGCCGCGACTCCATCAACTTATTTCGACGTCACGCCTAACGCTCGGGGCTCGACAACGATTTCGCCTCGGGTCACAACTACGACACAACAATCATGACATCACCTCAAGCAACGCTCGGGGCTCGGCTATTTCTTCATCAACAATTTCGCGGCATCCACTTTTGCTATTTGGTGGTTTCTACTTTGGCTAGATTTCTTATCTACACTCGAAGACTTCATCATGCATCGACTTCGTCGTATCCAAAAAGCTAAGTGTTCTTTTATTTTGCACAAAGTTGATTATCGTTTACTTTCGTCACACCCGACAGTTGGGGGCTGCGCGGCATATATTCACTTTACATATCATCGAATCTGAGCATCTGACACCGCATGCGAAAAAGAGAGTCAAGGGAAAGATAGAAAAAGTTTGTTTATTTGTGCAGGAAAAAGCAAAATTCAAAGTATATAAGAGAGAACCCGACAAAATTGTCTACAGGGAGAACTCGACGAAATTGTCTTCAAGAAAGAACAAGACCCTAAGAATTATCTTCAAGGAGGTCTCGAAGAATTATCTTCAAGGAGGTCCCGAAGAATTATCTTCAAGGAGGTCCCGAAAAATTATCTTCAAGGAGGTCTCGAAGAATTATCTTCAAGGAGGTCTCGAAAAATTATCTTCAAGGAGGTCTCGAAAAATTATCTTCAAGGAGGTCCCGAAGAATTATCTTCAAGGAGGTCCCGAAGAATAATCTTCAAAGAGGTCCCGAAGAATAATCTTCAAGGAGGTCCCGAAAAATTATCTTCAAGGAGGTCTCGAAAAATTATCTTCAAGGAGGTCTCAAAAAATTATCTTCAAGGAGGTCCCGAAAAATTATCTTCAAGGAGGTCTCGAAGAATTGTCCTCAAAGAGGACCCAAAGAATTGTCCTCAGGGAAGACCCAAAGAATTGTCCTCAAAGAGGACCCGAAAATTTTTTCCTGAAGGAGGAACTCGACGGAATTTTCATCAATGAGGAACCCAAAAAAAAAAGTTGATGGACAAATCTTCGGGTCCACTTGACTCATCATATCGTTCCGAGCGAGAGCATCGGTGATGTACCCGACAATATAGAAGAACGCAATATATTCGGCTGTCTCATCACATCCGAGAAAAATATAGAAGAGCCCGCAAAATGGGTCATTGCATCAGCCGAACAAGGCACTCGACAATATATTCTCAGAGCGCTAAAATTCGCGAATAATCTCTGAATGCCGCAAAACTTTGCGAAGGTAAGACCCCGGATCCGTTCTGAGCGGCGTGGCACCGTCTCTGACGGTGGTTTGCTACTTTTTTCCGTATCAACAGATACGAAGAAAAATCCTAACGGACGCGTTAGGTACCCGATAAAATATGACCGGGACTCGACGAATGGTAAGACCTTAAGCGGCACTCTGTCGAAGTTAACACCGATATCCCGAGATCATGTCCAGGGACGTGATCTTGAAGTAGGTTTTTGCGGATTGCCACTAGAGCAGTTAACTAGTACCTGATCCGTCAGATGAACTAGCCCCAACTACCATTATCCCTGTACAATATAGATATGGATAGCAACGGCTTGAAGTCGATAAAAAGAGGGGCTACACCCAGAAATATAGTTAAGTTCTTTATCGAGTAGTACAACTTGAGTCTATGCCCAGGTGCAAGCACCTGCCCAAAGGCTCGGGGGCTACTCTTATCGAGAGCATTGTTCACCCTCTCAATAAGATACAAGAAAGAGGAAAAATTGGGAGTCGATTAAAAGCAAGTTGAGCCTACACCCAAGTGCAAACACTTGGCTGTAGCCTCGGGGGCTACTCCCATCGGGAGCGCTGGTCGCGCACCCGATAGAAAATTAACTTCGACAACATCTACGACAATCAAGCTTTGTAGACTCAACTCGATTCTACGATTCGAGTGGAGCCTACTCCCATCGGGAGCCCATGGATTTCATCAAGTCCTCCAGAAATATAGTTAAGTTCTTCATCGAGTAGTACAACTTGAGTCTATGCTCAAGTGCAAGCACTTGCCCATAGACTCGGGGGCTACTCCCATCGGGAGCGCTGCCGCGCACCCGATAGAAAATAATTTCGAGACATGATCTACGACATGGACCTCGCCTTTGGAGATGATTATGCTTGGAGTCTCTACGCAAGTCTTCGACTTCCCTAGACACTCGGGGGCTACTGACATGGGTATACCCTTCGGGTACCCATTATTGGTATACCTGGATCGGCTCGGCCCAATATGGAGAAGGCCCAACAAGGCAACCCGAAGAAGTAGTCGACTAGGACTCTTGTAAAAACCCTAGGCTGGTTGCATATATAAAGCTAGCCAGGGTACCCGATAGAGAGGAGGCCAAGATATAGACATAGAGATAGACAACATAGCTACGCCGATGGCGGCACCCTGTAAAGATACTTGTGTTCATATAGTGGATTGCTAGCAGCACGTAGGGATCCTCCACCGAGGGGACCCGAAGCTGGGTACGTCGTGTGCCTAATCTCGTCCCCGGAATCTCCATCGCCGCTCTCTCCCAAAACCCAAGTCTACAATACGTAGGCATTGGCGAGGTGATCCCTCGTCACGTGTCGACAAAAACACGACGAGTCGATGAGGAAATATATACAACGGTGGAACATCATAAAGAACTCGGCAGAAGATATATCTGACGAGAGGGCAATAGACGCGTTCGTGGCAGGAATTCGCCGAGGAGATTTTGTCGAGGACTTAGGGAGAACTAACCCTAAGACCATATCAGCACTCATGGAGATAGCCAATAAATGGGCAGATGGAGAAGACGCAATATACAACAAACAACACAGGTCGCCAGAGGAGGATCGTAGTCGAAATTATCAAAATAGAAGGCGATTTTCTCGCCAGTTCTACAACAACGATGCTCCCGGCCATATATCGGCTGGTTTTCGAGGAAATCCTGGAGGAAACAGTCGAGACGACTATCAAAGGAGTAACGAGCATCAAGGCGACAATAGAGGTGATTCTCGCGGCAACAGACAAAACAATGGACCAAGGTTCCAAAGACCTTATGTGTCCCCCGAAGAGATGATGAACGGTCCGTGCCAGATGCATTTTTATCTTGACAACAATGGAAAGAGGCAGTCAGGGCATCTCCAGAAAGATTGCCGAAACTTTCAGGCAATGTTGCGAGCCGCAGGAATCGCAAATGCCCAAGCCACGAATAGAAACCCCCAGGGGCCAAGGAGCGAGATCCACCTTCCACCTCCTCCCGCAATTACGGACGAAAATCGGCACCAGCTTAGAATAGCGGCAGCACCACATCCACCTCCATACGTTGACCCCAACTCTAACGGTGCGGTCTCGATGATTCAGAAAGCTAGGCCATCAAACAGGGCGCAGAAGGTAATCTCGCGACAAGTGTTCATGGCAGAGAAGATGCCTCCACCAACAGTCGAGTACTTAAATTGGTCGGGGCAAGACATCGGCTTCACAATCGCAGACCATCCGCAGCAAGTTCCTCGACCGGGACAATCAGCACTCATCTTACCCGCGATAATCGCGGGTTTTGACGTGTCGAGAGTTTTCATAGATGGCGGCAGCAGCCTAAACCTCATGTATGCAAATACATTGAGGAAGATGAACATATCCCTAGCAAACTTGAAACCAACTGACACACGTTTCCACGGGATTACACCAGAGAAGCCAAGTTACCCATTGGGCAAAATCAACCTCGACGTTCAGTTTGGAACCCGAGAAAACTACAGGATAGAGAATTTGGAATTCGAAGTTGTGGATTTCCCATCGCAATATCATGCTTTGTTGGGACGACCAGCATATGCCAGGTTCATGGCAGTGCCGCATTATACATATCTGTTGTGGAGGTTGCCTGGGCCTAAGGGACCTATCACAATCAAGGGAAGTTTCGCGTTATCTGATAAATGCGACAAGGATTTTCATCGACTATCGGAAACTTTCGGGATGCAAGCAGAATATGCGGCGCCAAGGTTCACTGATTATGATGTGCTGCCAGAGGTAGGGAGATCCTCCAAGGAGCCAACTTTCGGCACAACCAAGGATTCAAAAGAGGTACAGATCCACCCGACAGATCCAAAGAAAACGACATCCATTGCCGCAAACATGGATGTCGCATAGGAAAGCGCGCTCGTCGAGTTCCTCCGTGAGCACTGGAAAATCTTCGCATGGTGTCCAGCCGACATGCCAGGAGTACCCGAGGAACTTGCCGAGCACCACCTCAATTTGGATCCTCTCGCAAGACCAAGAAAGCAACCTTTGCGGCGTTTTCGGAGCCTAGCCGCAAAGCCATGTTATCTGAAATAGATCGACTCAAAGATGCTTGGTTTCATCGGAAAATATCTACCGAAGCCACGTGGGTAGCTAACCCGAGTGATGGTGCCGAAAAAACACACAATAGTCCTTCGCATGTGCGTCGACTTCACGTGTCTCAATAAACATTGTCCCAAGGATCACTTTCCCCTCCCAAGGATCGATCAAATCATCGACTCCACGGCAGGATGCGAACGTCTTTCCTTTTTGGACGCATACTCTGGTTATAACCAAATCAGACTAAAAGAAGAAAATGAAGCCAAGACAGCGTTCATCACACCTTACGGCGTGTTTTGTTACAAAACAATGCCCTTTGGTTTGAAAAACGCGGGAGCAACGTATCAGCGGATGATGCAGAAGTGCCTAGCAACACAGATTGGTAAAAACGTACAAGTCTACATCGATGATGTCGTAATAACATAAAAGAAGGGGTCAACTCTGATCGACGATTTGAAGGAAACCTTCGACAACCTCAACAAGTTTTGTCTCAAGCTGAATCCGACAAAGTGCTCCTTTGGAGTTCCCGCAGGAGAACTCCTCGGTTTCTTAGTATCAGCAAGAGGGATCGAAGCCAACCCTGAAAAAATCCAGGCCATAGTGACCATGAGAAAGCCAACAAAGTTGAAAGAAATACAACAGCTAACGGGGTGAGCCGCAGCTTTAAGCAGATTCGTCGCCAGGCTAGGAGAAAAGGCGCTACCGTTCTATGCGTTGATCAAACAGGGAGAAAAATTTCAATGGAACGAAGAAGCAGATAGAGCCTTCGAGAACCTCAAACGGGCAATTTCGACACCACCGATATTGGTGGCGCCTAAAGAGAAAGAACCTCTCCTCTTGTACATTGCAGCCACACCTCAGGTGGTCAGCACGGCCCTAGTAGTCGAGAGAGAAGAAGAAGGCAAGCTTCATGGAGTTCAGAGGCCAGTATATTTCATCAGCGAAGTATTGTCGCCTTCAAAACAGCGGTACCTGCAATATCAGAAACTGGCATATGGAGTATTCACGACAGCAAGAAAATTGCGACACTATTTTTCGGCGCACCCGATAATAGTGGTCAATGAGGCTCCCTTGTCAAATATACTGAATAACCCAGAAGCTACGGGTCGTGTCTCCCTTTGGGGAATAGAACTTTCTCCTCGGGACATCACGTATGAAAAAAGAAAAGCAATAAAATCACAGGTTTTACCAGATTTCATTGCAGAGTGGATGGAGCTACAAAACACGGGGCCTCCAGATTTATCAAGAACTTGGACCATGAACTTCGACGGGTCCAAAAGACTGGAAGGCGCTGGAGCAGGCGTGATATTGGTATCACCTGAAGGCGACAAGTTGAAGTACGTTTTGCGGATGACGTTCCCAAACGCGTCTAACAATGAAGCAGAATATGAAGCTCTCATACACGGGATGAAGATGGCGAAAGCTTGTGGTGCAACCCGATTGAAAATTTTCGGCGACTCACAATTGGTGGCACAGCAAGTTATGAACCAATGTGATGCAGTCAACGAAAGTATGATAGCATACAAAGAGGTGTACGATGAGCTGGAGAAATTATTTGATGGATGCGAGGTAAACCACATCAGCAGGATGAGTAACGATGAAGCCGACGTTCTTGCAAACATCGGGTCACAGTGTCTCGCGATTCCTCCAGGCGTGTTTTGGGAAGAGATAAGCGAGAGGTCAACAAAGCCAGCAAAAACAAAGAAGGAGAAGAAAGAGAAACCCTCGAGTATCACCAAAGACACAGCAGAAGAAGAAGAAGAAGAGCAAGAGCTAGTCATGATGGTGCAAATTCCATGGATGCAGGTTTACATATCATACATCCTAAGGAAAACGATACCCGACGATCCAGTTGCAGCAAGGCGAATAATTAGGAGATCAAAAGCTTTTACTGTGATAAAAGGGGAGCTGTATAAACGAAGCATCTCGGACGTGCTACAGAGATGTGTTACACCCGAATAAGGAAGAATCATCCTGAAAGATGTGCATGAAGGAATATGCGGTCACCACGCGAGTAGTCGAGCTATCGCGGCCAAAGTTTTCAGAGCAGGATTTTACTGGTTAACGGCAATAGAGGACGCGAAGGAAATAGTGAGAACCTCGCGACGCGTGCCAAAGATTTGCCGCCAAACCTCACTCTCCCGCAGCGAGAACTTATGCCAATCCCACTATCTTGGCCCTTTGCTCAATGGGGTCTCGACATGGTGGGAAAACTACACAAAGCTTCGCCAGGAGGTTATGAGTATATGCTTGTCGCTGTCGACAAATTTACAAAATGGATCGAAGCAAAGCCGATAAATTTACCGGACGGTGCGTCGGCGATTAAGTTCGTGAAAAGCATCGTCTTCAGATTTGGAGTCCCTCATAGCATCGTCACAGACAACGGCAGCAACTTTACGTCCAAGGAGTTCAAAGCATACTGCGCAGAAGTGGGCATTAAGTTGAGTTTTGCGTCTGTCGCACATCCACAGACCAATGGACAAGTCGAGAAAGCCAATGGCATCATCTGCAATGGTATCAAGAAACGCCTGCTAGGTCCACTGGAAAAAGCTCGGCATACTTGGCCGGAGGAGCTGCCAAGCGTGTTGTGGAGTATCCGAACAACACCAAATACGGCGACACAGGAAACGCCGTTTTTTCTGGTCCATGGAGCCGAAGCAGTCCTACCGATAGAAATCGAGCATGATTCTCCAAGAGTCACAGAATATAATGAAGAAACCTCGAGAAAAGCCTTGGAGGACGACGTCGATGCACTTGACGAAGCTCGAGACGAAGTCCTGTCGCGAGTCGCTAAATATCAACAGGACCTGAAGAATTACCACAGTCGAAGATTGCGGCCAAGATCTTTTCAAGTTGGTGATTTAGTTTTGCGACTCAATCAAAAAAGTCATGAAAAACTCGAGTCACCATGGCTTGGACCTTACATCGTCACAGAAGTAATCGAAGGAGGAGCATACAGAATCAAGGACAAGAAGACGGGGAACGTTGAGCCAAATCCTTGGAACGTGGCGCAGCTCAGGCGTTTTTACGCCTAGATAGCGAAATATAGTCTCCTCTGTAAACATACAATGTACTGAAACGCCCGCGAGTTTTCAGACGCACTCTTTTCCTTTTTCGGGGCACCGAGTGGGGCCGGAGAAGGTTTTTAATGAGGCGGGCTCGCGGTGCTGCAATATAATAAAGATAGTGGAATTATATATCTTTTTTCGACAGGCTCGGGGGCTTCCCCCTAAACGATACAATATATATATATACAGTGTCGATAGATACAAAAGAAACATCCTGCCTCGGTATAAAAATACCTCGCCAAGGTAAAAAGAGATATCGAAAAATAGCGGTCAATAAAAAGCTTGGGGGCTCATACCCGCAAAAAAATAAGTACACAGTATATATTATCTTGCCTTGGGACAACCTCGCATTATAATAAACAAAAATACTGCAATCAAACGCCCGGGGGCTTGGCGACAAAAATAAAAATATAATAACTTCACAATATAGATCATATGCACAAGATACAATCTTTGGAACAAGTTTATCTTCAAGGATTTCCCAATATATTGTCTATGGTTAAGCGCTCATTATTTACAGCACGAGTGCTATGCTCAGCGTAGCTACCCTTCACGAAGAATTCGGAATCCATCCGAAGAAGTTCATCCATCATGTCTTCGGCAACAGGAGTAACAATATCATCATACTTTCCGAAGCTTCTCTTCCTCTTCGACATCTTCTCCAAGCACTTTGGAACAATCTGCCCGACGTCTAATTTCGGGTAACAGATTTTTATCATGATCATCGCAAACCTTGCGCCAGCAGCCAGTTGTGCTCGTACAAAGCCATGGATGCGAGGAGCATCTCGAAATTTATCCATCAACGCAGGAAGGGTTTCTGGCATCTTATTGCGAGGAAACATGGTACCATAGACCAGAGATAAAGTCCTCGTACAGAAATCAAGATACTCGCGAACCTGAAACGCGCGATCTTGAAATCTGACAATTTGGCGAGTCCGTTCAGGCGTGCCCCAAAAAGTCGACCCATGTTCACGTGCAAGCCGAAGAAGAACATTGGAACGAGCCTCGACACGTTCATCTTCAGTAACAGGATCCAAAAAAGCACCTATTGTTTCTTAAAACAAGTCAGCAAGTAATAAGGAGATAAGCAGCAAAGAAGAAGCACGACAAAGATAACAAAACATACCTGCCATATCCAAGCTAGCGTCTATCAGCAGCTGGAGCATAGAATTTTCTCGGGACGTAGCTGCAGCAGCTTCAGCAACAGCAGAGTCCTTCTCAGCGATGGCAGCTTGAGCTTGTTGGAGTGCAATTTTTTCCCTTTCAGAAGATTCTCGAGATTGTTCCATGAGCATAAGCGATTGCTTCTTCACGGACTGGAGTTGTCCTCGAAGTTCTTTCAATTCGTCTATCAGATCCGTACTCGCAGAATCATCAACAAAATCAACGGGGACAGAGGATTTCTTCGGCAAGGACGAAGGACAAACTTCGGAAGGACCAGGAACTGGCGTATAGTTGTCAAAAATTAACTGAAAAATTAGAAAAACGTCGACATCAATCATTGAGACAAAGATAGACTTCCATTCATTCTCACAATATATACATGTCTATTACAGAAGAAGGACCTCTAGAAGATCTAATTGTCGCCAGGAGCACTATGGCGACAGTACCAAAAGGAGGAGGTAAACTAAAAACAAAGCAAAAGAGCATTAAACTAGACCTCCGGCCTTGATGAGCTGGGAGTCGAAGATGGCTTGATCCCGAGATAGGCCAGGATTTTCTTCGTGTTCAGCTTTGCCGCCTTGACCAATGATCGCCATTTTGCTTGCTCTATCTGCTCCGTGTCGCCAACTTTGGCCCAGTCAATAGTCTGTTGACTGTCAGCAACTAGGGCAACGGTGCTTTCAACGGCAACCTTCATATTCTCATGGCGCATCTTCAGCCCAAGATCTTCGGGAGGATTAAAGCACTTGGCAAGACCAAGGAAAGTCGCGGGCTCCTCTTTCTTCGGGAAGAAGTAGGGGAAAAGCTTCGACAACCCAGCCCTGGCTTCATCCATGCCTTCACGCGCTTCCGTCCCATGGAATTCAAGGAATGAAACGGCGTCAAGAAGAGAATCATTGTCGGGATCTTCAAGTTCAAATTCTTGAGAGGTCCTATCTGTCGAAATAAAAATAGAAAATTTGGTCAACAAACAAGTGCAAAAAAGAAAAATCCAAAGGATATGAGATAGTGCAGATACTTACTGACAAAGCGACGATTTTGTATTCTTATACGTTTGGTGACAGCCGCTTCGCGAGCAGATTGCGCAGATATGTGCTCGCTTAACGAAGTCTCGGCAGCGTGCAGACGTTTCCGAACATCTTCGACACTAGCAGCATCAGCCTTGGCTTTGTCAGCTTCTCGACTAGCTTGAACAGCATCTGACTCAGCCTTTTTACGAGCCTCTTCACATTGCTCTAATTTTTGAGCAAGCGTGTCAGCACGTTCATTGGCTTCTGCCAGTTTCTCTGTAAAAGGAAGACAAGATTAGCTACAAACGTCGACAATAAAGCAGAAAGGAAGCAGAAGCAAAAAGAAGTAGCCAGGCACTACCTTCAGTTTTACTGGCGTAATCACGGTACCCAACGAATTGGGCACCGATGCGAAGAAGCTCTTTGATCATAGGCTATCAAGGAAAGACAAAGAAATAAAATGTCGGTAGGGGAAAAATGACGGCACACAGGAGTAAAACGGAGAAAATATAAACAGCGAGAAGCGCATTAAGAACTTACGTCATCCAAGAGAGGGTTAGAAGAGCTACTCGATTGAAGAGTAAGCTCCGGGATTGTTTCAACCCTTGCCCTTTTTGGTGAAGGGACAAGGGGGCTTGAAGGAGGAGTAGCAGTGCCGACGTTCTGTCGAGGAGGTGAAGTTTCTTCTCCTTCAACTGGCGTCTCCGAGGCGACTAATGTATGTGACGTACTCGTTCGAGCAGCCACATCAGCAGTTGGTACTTATTCTTCATCATCACTACGAGTAAATGTCGACAATATAAAAAGCAAGATAGACAAAAATCTTCAAGTACAAATAAACAGAGAAAGGGTACTTACGAACTGATGAGAGTCTCGAGATATGGATCATAAGCTGCCTTTTGGCGAGAAGGGACAGCTTCTTCGGCATTGGAGGTGCCGGAATCTTCGGCATCATTCCTTTTCCTTTTGTTCCTTGGAGAAACAGCAGGAGGAGGAGATTGTGCCGACGCAGTGGCTTCAGAGACATCCTCCTTTTCGTCAGATCCCGCAGATTTTCGAGATTCTGCGGGTTCATTTGCAAAAGAGGGGGCATCTTGGTTATCATCGGAGATAACGGCCCTTTCCTCGACTTCCCCACCTTCAGGAAGAGGAGGAAGTGAAACAAGATTGGGGTGGTGATACGTCTCCAACGTATCGATAATTTCTTATGTTCCATGCTACTTTATTGATGATACCTACATGTTTTATGCACATTATATGTCATATTTATGCATTTTCTGGAACTAACCTATTAACAAGATGCCGAAGAGCCGCTTGTCGTTTTCTGCTGTTTTTGGTTTCAGAAATCCTAGTAAAGAAATATTCTCGGAATTGGACGAAACTTTCGCCCAGGGTCCTATTTTTGCACGAAGCTTCCAGAAGACCGAAGAGATAACGAAGTGGGGCCACGAGGCAGCCAGGAGGGTGGCCGGCGCGGCCCAGGCCCTGGCCGCGCCGACCTACCTCCTGGGCCCCTCGTGTGGCCCCCCGCGTTGACCTTCCGCCTACTTAAAGCCTCCGTCGCGAAAACCCAAGTACCGAGAGCCACGATACGGAAAACCTTACAGAGACGCCGCCGCCGCGAATCCCATCTCGGGGGATTCTGGAGATCGCCTCCGGCACCCTGCCGGAGAGGGGATTCATCTCCCGGAGGACTCTACACCGCCATGGTCGCCTCCGGAGTGATGAGTGAGTAGTCCACCCCTGGACCATGGGTCCATAGCAGTAGCTAGATGGTCGTCTTCTCCTTGTTGTGCTTCATTGTTGGATCTTGTGAGCTGCCTAACATGATCAAGATCATCTATCCGTAATACTATATGTTGTGTTTGTCGGGATCCGATGGATAGAGAGTACTATGATTATGGTGATTATCAATCTATTGTTTATGTGTTGTTTATGATCTTGCATGCTCTCCGTTATTAGTAGAGGCTCGGCCAAGTTTTTGCTCTTAACTCCAAGAGGGGGTATTTATGCTCGATAGTGGGTTCATGCCTTCATTGAATCCGGGATCGTGACAAGTAGGTTCTAAGGTTGTGATGTGCTGTTGCCACTAGGGATAAAACATTGATGCTATGTCTAAGGATGTAGTTGTTGATTACATTACGCACCATACTTAATGCAATTGTCCGTTGCTTTGCAACTTAATACCGGAGGGGTTCGGATGATAACTCGAAGGTGGACTTTTTAGGCATAGATGCAGTTGGATGGCGGTCTATGTACTTTGTCGTAATGCCCGGATTAAATCTCACTATATTTATCATATCATGTATATGCATTGTTATGCCTTTCTCTATTTGTCAATTGCCCGACTGTAATTTGTTCACCCAACATGCTTTATCTTATGGGAGAGACACCTCTAGTGAACTGTGGACCCCGGTCCTATTCTTTACATAGCATACAATCTATCGCAATTGTGTTTTATCGTTTTCTTTGCAAACATCTTCCACTCGATACGTTTAATCCTTTGTTACAAGCAAGCCGGTGAGATTGACAACCTCACTGTTTCGTTGGGGCAAAGTACTTTGGTTGTGTTGTGCAGGTTCCGCGTTGGCGCCGGAATCCTCGGTGTTGCGCCGCATCACATTTCGCGACCATCAACCTTCAACGTGCTTCTTGGCTCCTCCTGGTTCGATTAAACCTTGGTTTCTTTCTGAGGGAAAACTTGCTACTGTGCGCATCATACCTTCCTCTTGGGGTTCCCAACGAACGTGTGAGTTACACGCCATCAGGTGGTCCTGTATAAAAAGAGGGAAGGATGTCAGAAAGGAGTAACAACACAAATAGCAAGGCAATAACAAATTACGCGACAATGTTTACCTTAGGAAGTGCATTGGTGGCGCTGTATGGTTTTACGCGATAAGTGGAAGGGATAGAGTCTTTCTTCTTGAGAGATGAAATTTTTCGGATAAGCCTATCCAAATCCTTGACTTCCAGATTCGTCGACAAGCGATCTGTGTCTTCATCGCCAGCATAATTCCAGAAAGGGTTTTTGCGAGCCTGAAGAGGCTGCACTCTGGTCCTAAGGAAATACGCCGTAATTTGGATGCCTGATAATTCTTTTCCACGAGTTTTTTGCAACTCATGGATGCGAGTCATCAGGGCCTCTGTCGAAGTTCTTTCTTCCTCGGTAGCTTCTGCGTCCCAAGAACGGCGGCGAAGGATTTTCTCGGCACCGTCAAAAGGAGGAATGTTGTCTTCGGCGCATCCATGGTTTTCTTCACGAATATATAACCACTTCTTGCGCCACCCTTGAACGGAGTCAGGGAGTTTGACGTCGAAGTAGTTGACAGAGGAGCGAACAGAAATAACAACGCCGCCTATATTATAGGCGACATTGGCAGAGCCATTACGGCGACGAAGAAAATGCGCTTCCATAATGCCCGGTTAGGGTCGGACACCAAGGAAGGCTTCGCGGAGGGTGATGAAGATAGAAATGTGAAGGATAGAGTTGGGCGTGAGGTGGTGAAGTTGGAGACCATAAACATAAAGTAACCCCCGAAGAAAAGGGTGAATGGGGGCGGAAAGACCGCGGATGAGGTGATCAACAAAACTTACCCGATACCCCATTGGAGGGGTTGGGTAGCTTTCTTCACTGGGGAAGCAAACCGCTTTGGGTTTCTTGCTAATCTCCAGCTTCTTCAAGAGATTCAGGTCCTGATTCGTGATCTTGGACCTCTCCCACTCCGCGGCTCCTAGATCCACGGCAGCCATCGATGAATCGGGTGTGCTGTGCCTGGTCAAGCGACGCGGTGGCATCAACAATGGCGGAGAAGTGTAGCTGCGAAGAGAAGAGCTTTGAGAGCTGAGGAGCGCAGGAGGAGGTTTTGCAGAGGAAAGCAGGGGAACGGCGCGAGCGGAAGTGTTCGAGGAAGAAGAAGGGGATCTTATATAGAGGTGCGGTGAAGCGACGGACCGTTGGATGGAAAAAGAATGCAGGAGATGATCACCACGTGGAAACAAGGGTAAAAAGGTATTTTAACATTGACGAGGTTACAGAACGTGTGCCAGAAAAAGGGGAGAACATGTGTCCCCCACTTGCACGACGTGTCCGTTAGATCGAGAATTGGGACCCACAAGGCAGTGAAAGAAGCGGTAATGGTCGGTTCCAAAATAGAAATCGTGGCTATCATCAGCAATGACGTCGTCAAGATAAAAGAAAAGCTCGACTATGAGGTTTCAAAAGTTTATCGACAACATAAGATTATCTCGGGAGCCTTTGATCAAATACAAGTTTTTGCCCAAACGCTCGGGGGCTACTTTGGAAAAAAGAAAATTCGAGTTTGACAAGATAGAAATGGCGAGAGCCTATGATCAAATACAAGTATTTGTTCATAGCCTCGGGGGCTACTCCCATCGGGAGCGCTAGTCGCGCACCCGATAAATATAAAAATATCGAGAAGGATTATAAATATAGCGGCAAGGAATACTAATCTGTGGAGCCTACACCCAAGCACAAGTCCTTGGTTGTAGCCTCGGGGGCTACTCCCATCGGGAACGCTGTTCGCGTGCCCGATGAATTTTTATTAAAAGAAAGAAGTACGAGTGAGTATATTTCGAGTTATACAGATAACTCTACATATACTCCCATCGGGAAGACAAAAAAAGTCATCAAATATGACTCGATAAAATGTGCTATTCCAGCAGTCGAAAAGCACTCGACAAAATATTCTCAGAGCGCTAAAAGTCGCGAATATATCTCTGAATGCCGCAAAACTTTGCGAAGGTAAGACCCCAGATCCGTTCTGAGCGGCGTGGCACCGTCTCTGACGGCGGATTGCTATTATTTTCCGTATCAACAGATACGAAGAAGAATCCTAACGGACGCGTTAGGTACCCGATAAAATATGACTGGGACTCGACAAAATGGTAAGACCTTAAGCGGCACCTGTCGAAGTTTACACCAGTATCCCGAGATCATGTCCGGGGACGTGATCTTGAAGTAGGTTTTTGCGGATTGCCACTAGAGCAGTTAACTAGTACCTGATCCGTCAGATGAACTAGCCCCAACTACCAGTATCCCTGTACAACATAATATTTACATGTCGAAAGATTATGTAATGAGTAAAATTGGAGATTTTCCTTGATTCTTCGATTCAAGAAGAATCTCGGGGGCTACTGACATAGGCATCCCCAATGGGCCTGCCAAAGATGGTACCCGTGGTTTATTCAAGGCCCAAGACCCGAAGAATAAGAAGACTTGGAAGCCCATTTAGTGTTAAGGAAAGATAGTTTGTATTAGGAAAGATAGAGACTTGTAATCTTACGAGCTGGGTACGAAACCCTCTCGAACTCTGTAACTTGTGTATTACGAAATCCTCGGCTCCGCCTCCTATATAAGGGGGAGTCGAGGGACAAAGAGAGGAATCGAATCTACCGTCAACATCACCCTAGTTTTCATAATCGTCGAGTACTTTTCGCCTGAACCTTCGAGATCTACTTGCCCTCTACTTCTAGCAAAACCCTAGTCTGCAATCTGTAGGCATTGACAAGTTAATCCTTTGTCATAGACCTCACCATAGCCATCACGGCAACATTGCAAAACCCTAATCCTCATCAATCAAAGCAAGCAACATCTAGGGTATTTCCTCGGGGGGGGGGGGGCAAAGCTAGTTAAATTGTGTCCCTTGTGTTGTGTTGTTTGTACACCGACGAATCCGCCAGCGTGCTCCACTTCCATAAAACCCAAATCCATAACCATGGACATTGCCGTGGTACCCCACGTCACTTGGAGAGTCATGCTTAAAGGCATTCCTGGAATTGAGGCAAGGGGACTCTGCCCGGCTTTTGTTTCATTGTGGCAATGTACTTGCTATAAATAATTCTATAATGCCATATATTTGGGGTTCATATCCTAGCTACGTGAGAACTCAGCAAGATTCAGAGCTAGCCTTTATGCGGCCGATGCGGCGACAAAGACAATATGCTGGGGGATCTTTCTACAAGTGTCCCTGAGACTCAAGAGGCCTTGTTGGGGTTCCAAATCCAATCATTTGTGGTGGAATGATTCGGTGTTGTTCACAGTAATGCTTTAAATTCGTTTTAAGGCAAAGCAAAAGTATACGACATAGAAGAGGGGATCTTGTTTATGCTCCCCCTTGCTTTGCACGAAAAAGAGGTAAACAAGTATGTCGATTGGGCCTGTTAATTTTATATATGTTCTTGTCTACTACTGACTACTGAGTGGGCATGAGATCCAAAGATAGGATAGAAATGTTCTGTTCGAGATCAACACAAATTCTTTCTTGCACACTGCATTGAGCACCAGTTCTCTTCTCCTTAATAGGTTGAGGAACAAAAATATTAGTAAGTGTTTTGGGTACCATTTTAGATAGATGTGACATTGTACATGAAATTTATCCATCAAGGTTTTGGGGAAGTTTGGGAGGCCAATCTGGCACGTAGCCAATCGATATCTCAAGATACAGGGATCTACTATTCCCACAAAAAATGGACGCCAATTAGGCGCGAAAGTTCACGCGACGCCCGAGCATTTCTGTACCTAAAACACAACATTCAGTCCAAGATACAACTCAATATCAAACTATAGACCATTATCCCATAGCAGACTCACGATAATCATTTCAATCATTTGAATTTCATATTTCATCAAAATGCTGCAACTGACATAAATTCAAAATAGTTTGCATTTTTAGTACCAATAGTCCTAGAACTTGAGATGAACATATACAAAACCAATATTGCCTTGTTGAGCAGCACCCCACAATTTTGAACTACCAACGGTATGTAAATCAAAGCCCCCCCCCCCGCCGCCCCGACGCGATGGTCCAAATAAAATCAGAAACGGTCTCAAAGGCGTGGATTGTGTCTCGCCATGGGGACAGAATTCTCACGTTCGTGTTGTATATTTCTGCAATGAAATAAGCCGACAACTACCATTCATTTATGCTAACAACATGCCTCCCTAAATTAGCCTACCCAACTAGAGCGAAACCGATTGTCCGAACACATCGCCGTCATCGAAGAAATGGTCGAAATCGTCGTCAAAGGCGCCGAACATATCATCCATCTCCACGGGCGCCCAGAGCTCGGAGTCACCGTCGGCGCCAGTGTCTGTGGCCACGGAGGACGAGACGTCGGCGCTATACTCCTCACGCTTCGTAGTGTCGTCGGATAAGGGCGACTGCGGCGGGTTGCGCGCGGTGCCGGCGAGGGCGTTGATGTGGGTGGGAACGGCGTGGCAATGGTCGGCGATGTAGGTGACGATGAGCACCCCGGGATTGGCCGGGCTGCGCTCCACCAGCTTCCTCGCCGTGCACGCCTTGAGGCTGCTGCACTTGTAGTATCCTCTGCATTCACAAGCAGCTCAATTTCAGTACACGTCACTTATGGCACCGTGTCATTTCAAGGGCGCCTTATGGTCCGAGAAATTTTTTTTTTTTTTTGAGCACAAATATCTGGAATATATTAAGTAAGGAAACTTGAAAGTACAAGAACGGTCCAGAAATTGGACAGCTGACCCAGAATTACAGAAAGAACCCTAGATAAAAATAGAAAAACAGCTAGGTCCTTGGGATCTTCTGCGCCTAACACGATCCGCCGTCGCCAGCACCGATACCTCCACGCCGGAGTCAGCGAAGAAGCACCTGCGGGCGCAGCTTTGTCGCCGGAGTAGTCCTTTAGAGGACATCTCCTCGTTGAAGTCGCCGCATCTATCACTCGACGCGGACGCCAAGATCTTGCAGAGGTGATGAGCATGTCGGCGGGGGCAACGCCCCGAACCACTCCGGTGGTCAGGTCCACGCCAGAGGCCGAAGCCTGCTTGAAGACCTGCATCAGCACAAAGGGGACAGCCGGAAACCCGCCTCGCCGGAACGAGACATCTGGACTCCTACAAAAGAGCAACGAGGGCCTGGAAACAGATCCCGCGCCACTCTCCACCACCAGCTCGCCGCCGCCGCAGGAGCCATCGACGGCAACACGAGGAAGAAGCCGGGGGGACAAAACACCAGAAAACGACGAAGCCAACCTCGCTTGGGCTTCGCCGACGGAGACAAACAGGACCCAAAGATCCTCACCGTCGCCGGCGAGATGGGGCTGGAACTTGAGCCACCTTATTGGACAGCACGGCGCCGCCACCACCGGAACGCCGCGCTCCCAAACCCTACAGCTACTACTATCTACACGCCAGGACAGAGCACCGGGGTTCCCCCGCCCTCCGGCCGCCGAAGCGACCGACGGAGGGGAGGGGAACCGGCGGGCTCGCCGGCGGAAGACGAGAGCAGACTTGGACGCCCTGGTTTCTCCTCACCCTACTGTAGCAGAGGATAAGGGAGACGAGAGTTGCACCGCGGACAACTTATGGTCCGAGAAATTAACTGATTACCGTGGGTACGGGGAGCCCTTGATGGGTTTCTGGCCGTACTTGCGCCACGCCCACTGGTCGTCGGGACCGGAGACGCCACCGTCGGCCACCGGCACCTCGCGCACCACCTTCTTCACCAGGTTCTTCTTGCTCTTGCTGCATCAAACGCCTAGTGTCAAACATGGCTTGATCCTACAGGCAAAGTATTATCTGCAAACATATAACCAAGATGTGTACCTTCTTTTAGGTCTGTGTGCCCGACCGCTCGGTTTCCGGCCGGCCTGCTTCCTCGTGGTCGCCGGCAGCGGCTGCCCGGACGTCGAGGCGGCCGGGAAGGAGATGAGCACCTCCCGCTCAGGAGCGGACGACGGCGTGATGGAAAATGGCGCCCGAGACAGCTGCTCGTGCTCCAAGTCCAAGTATTCCAGCATGTCGTATAACGGCGACGAGGACGCCGCCGCCCTCACCGGTTGCACCGGAGCCACGCAGCCAAGGATGACTTCCCGGGAAGGAGCGGCCACCGGAGGCGGCTCTGCTGGTTCGGAGCTTGGGACGTCCACGGCACTGGAACCACCGACGCAGCTCCTGACGACCGCCTCGAGACCCCAATCGCTGGCGGAGCTCTCCATTCCGGACTCCGGTAGAGGCAAGGGCGAAGTGAGGAAGTCTGACGATCGACCATGTACGGCGTGGTTGACTTTGGCATGGGATTGCGGCCGAAGTTTATATAGTGCTCGCACACGGGGCGGTGAGCTGAGGTAAGCTCTATCGCTCGGTAGAAAGTCAACCGCCGCAAGCTAAGTGCCCAGCACGAAGCGCGTCAGCGATTGATCGACGGGCTCCCGGCGATCAGGATATAAAGCTTGAAGATCGCATCCGGATTTTACACGTAACAGCTTCACGTGCCGCGTCCAGATGCTATAGGTGGGCGCAGCTGTCAGCGATCGCTTGACCAGCGCATTGTTTTGTTTTGATTTTGACTTTGCGCCAAATGTCAACCGAGAGGAAACTCACTCTTCTCTCAAGCGGCATGACCTGGCCACTGGTGCCATCGATCAGCAAGGAATCAACCTGGGATTATGCCCCGGGAGTAGGAATTGTTTAAGGCGCAGATACCATCGTCGATCATTGCCATTTTGTGCTTTGCAACTGAAGTTAAACTAAACTAATCATGCCGCCTCCGTCCGTCTCTCGGATCTGTTAACTATGGCTTGACTTTTGGTAATGTCAAACGAGAGAGAAGAAGGACCGGGTGATCGAGACGATAACGCGCTAGCCACTGTGGTGTTTGGTAGGCTGCATCTATTTTGGCGCTCTCGGTGTAGGTCTTTGGGGGCATGCCAAGTCCAAACGGTCATGTTCTTCATTTCGTTTCGTAGCTTGTGAAGCCACTAGTTGCATACTTGCATGGAGTAGGCAAGTATTTCCTCTTTATTTGGTACGCTGCACACAAGTTATTTTTTCTTGCCTGATGCACAACACTCATGTTTGTTTCGTACATGACGCTGCTATGGTAACCTCTTACATTTAAATGGTGAAGTCTCCTAGCAGCCATGAATGAATACTAACATTTACCAATATCCAGTTCAATAAAAGCCACTGGTAATAGGCAGCAAAAACCTAACTAAATGGTTGATGCACCACGATTAAAGCAATCATAACTCATGATGAATCACAAGTTCATCAGCGGAGGGGTTAGTACATACCATATCCCACAATATTACAGACCAGGAATCAGTTTTAATCAAGTCCTAGCTAATAGACGGATATCATAAAACCTCACAAAATATACATGATCTCATCACCAGATCATGACCACCAGAGAGTCAGAGACACAAGAGCAGCAAAGAGGCCACACTACTCAAACTTGCTACGCAACTAGGTCCTAAGACAGACCCTCCCCTCACAGTTAAACGGGTGCCATCTTAGCATATTCGCCAGCTTCAGATTTGTTGTCACATAGGTAGTGTGCTGCCTTGATAGTGATCACAAGCATGGATCCAAAAGTGTTCTCTGACTATTAAGTTTGGGCATCAAGATCTTATTCATCCGAGCATAGTGCATAATAAACTTGTTCACCAAATTAAAATATTTCGGGTAGGCCTAGATCAAGAAGACAGTGTGTTAGTATAGATAGACAATGTAGGTTATGAACAAGTAAAAAAGAAATGGTGCCATGAGGTGTTGCCTCATCTTCTCCTCATCGTCAATCAGAAAACATGTGATGTCATTGCTCCATTTGTGCTTGACTTGCTCTCTTATCTTGCTTATGTGGGTCCACCTCGTTCTCCACTTCCTGGTGTGGTTTTACCATAGTTTAGAAATCCGGACCATCGATTGAATCGGTGAGGTTCTCGGGTTTTTACCCTCGCTTTCTAAAATTTAATTTTCAAGCACTCTTACTAGTTTCGAACCGTGGGTGGAGTGAAATCCCACAAAAGGAAAATCAAAGCGCAGGTTTATTTTGGCTTGCTGGCGTAGACGGTCCAGTGTGCCTAAAAAACCAAATGAGAGGTTGGTTCTTATTTGCTGTAGAACAGTAGCACGAGCCCCCAGGCGTTGTATATTTCCCTTTGTTGTATACGTTGCACCTAGACATATACGTGATGTGTTAGAGCAAGTACAATAAGGTACAGTCAGCTGGCTATAAAAGATAAAATATTATAAGTTTGCTTAGTTGGAGGAGAGAGATTAGGAGAGAGAAGAGGAGTGGGCTATTATCTTGTAGCCAGCTCTAGCACGTGCTCCTAGGCACTATGTGAGACTAAAAGGTGGGCCATGTATTGTAAAAGTACTACACTTTTATAGCTCACTATTGTATATGTTGGCTCTAAGTTAGCTATAGATGACATGGCACTTGGCTTATAGCTAGCAGCTGGCTACACTATTGGAATTGCTCTTAGCAACACTTCCGGCCAGATGCTACACTACATCGGCCTATCAAGTAGCAACAGGTGTGCAGCTGCCACTTGACCGTCCATGAGCCCAGCGCTTTCTTTTCTTTTGATTTTGACTTTGCTCCAAATGTTAACGAAGAAACTCTCCCTGGCCGCTGGTGCCATACGGTCAATCTGTCATGGAAGGGCAAAGTAATAATCTTTAAACCTGGGATCAAGCCCTAGACGTTGGAGTTGTTTAAAGCACAGATACCCTCGCCGATCGTCATTGACAGTTTGTGCTTAGCAATGTATTAAACTAATCGATTAGTCACGCACTCAAGCTTCCTTCAGGCTCGGATTCGGCATTTGAGTTTAGCACACTACAAGTAGTATTATTCGCCGATTGATTTTTTGGTAATGTCAACCGAGAGAGAACCGTACGCTACCATAGTATGTGGCTATATGCGTACTAGCTTGCTTGCATATATATTGGGAGCGCAGCAAAGCTGGCTACCCATCTCGATCGTGGTGAGGTTTTGCGTGGACGAGCGTTCGGCCGCTGATCTGGGTGCGCGCGCGTGTTGGCCAGCATCACACCGGGGCAAATTAGGAGGCTATCTTTTTGGACAATACACGTCCGAATCTTTACTGCTTCCTTCATCTAAAAGTAGGTGGCTCAATTTTTTCTAGATAAGAATATATCTATAACTAAGATGTACTCCAAGTAAGAGTCTTGTAATACCTTTGATCAAATCTTAGTTGGAATTCGCCTTCACTCCACATTTTTTTCGATAAAGAATGCTTTATTACTTTGATAAGCAATTACATCCGGTTTCTGCATAATCAGGATGCACACAGCCGTTTATAGGTCCAAGAGAACAATCTGATAAAACAATATTAGGCGAAATACATATCGAAACAATGAAATATAAAACGCCTAAGGTGTGAATGGAGCTTCAATCAGTAGACTATGCTGCCACCCATGTTGGGAAAAAGTATCCCTCGCCGTAGCCTCCAACCGTGTACAGACCTCCGTAAACAGGTCTCTGTTCTCCACTCGCTGAAGAGGTAACCACGAACGGAGAATAGTTGTGCATCTGTATATAACCTGCAAAAGGGAGCAATTTTGTCGTTAAAAATCTTGTCATTTCTACTTAGCTGGAGCGCCCAGATGACTGCCAGCGCCCCCACCCTAAGAAGCAACTTGAACCTTGGATCGACACCATGTAGCCAATTGCCGAAGACATTGGCCACACTAGTCGGGGGAAACAGGGTAGACGCTACTTGGATGACTGACCATATAGATTTCGCAAATTGGCACTTGAAGAACAGGTGTTTAATCGTTTCGTCCTGTTGACAGAAAACACACCGTGTACTTCCATGCCAGTTTCGCTTAACAAGATTGTCTTTGGTGAGGATAACTCCTCGACGAAGGTACCATCCAAACATTTTGATTTTTAGTGGTATCTTCATCTTCCAAATTTTCTTATTATTATCAGCTGGTATATCAGAATGAAGAATCTCATTGTATAATGATTTTACCGAGAAAGAGCCATCTGCATTAAGATTCCACCTGAATTCATCCGGTTCTGGTGATAGTTGTATATCTCTCAGCCGGTGGATCAGGGCATTCCATGCTAACAGCGTTTGCCCAAGTAAAACTCTTCTGAACGTCACATTCGGAGGTGAGGTAGCCATTACTGTAACAATGGTATCACTTTTGCGACGAACAATATTATACAAAGCAGGATACTGTTCACTTAAGGGCGCATTGTCTAACCAAGTGTCCTCCTAGAACCGTATCTGCGCCCCATTCTTAATCGAAAAAGTACCATGGCGGAAAAAGACATTCTTTGCCGCCATGAGACCAGCCCAGAAGTGTGAATCCCCTGATTTCCAAACCACTTAGGATAATGTCTTCGAACCCAAATACTTTCTCGTAAGAATAGTTTGCCATATCCCATACTCGGTAAGAAGCTTAAACAACCATTTACCTAGAAGGGCTGAATTCTTGACTTCCAGGTCATGAACTCCAAGCCCTCCTTGCTCTTTGGGACTGCAAACTATACTCCATTTAACCAATCGATATTTCTTTTTATCGTTGTCCCCTTGCCAAAAGAATCTGGATCGATAATAATCGAGTTTATGCAGTATTCCTTTTGGTACCAGGAAGAATGATAACATATACAGTACCATGGCTGTCAGTACTGAATTAATTAGTACCAATCTTCCTCCCAGGGACAACAATTTGCCTTTCCAACTACTAAGGCGCTTTTGTAATCTTTCTTCCACAATTTTCCATTCAGCAATTGTGAGTCTTCGATAATGAATCGGAATACCCAAATAGCGAATAGGAAATTGGCCTTGCCCACAACTAAACAACTCTGTGTATAAAGTCGTATCGTTTTGTGCATCACCGAAGCAAAATAACTCATTTTTATGGAAATTGATTTTTAATCCCGATAACTGCTCAAAAGCCGCCAAAATTAATTTTAGATTGCGAGCTTTTTCGAGATCATGATCCATAAAAAGAATTATATCATCGGCATATTGAAGGATAGATAAACCACCATCTACCAGATGTGGAATCACCCCTTCAATTTGGCCTTCAGACTTGGCCCTCTCTATCAGGATCGCCAGCATATCCGCTACAATGTTAAACAACATTGGAGACAACGGATCCCCCTGGCGTAACCCTTTTCGTGTCTGGAAATAGTGTCTGGTGTCATCATTAACCCGGATTGCCACACTTTCTCCATACCCGGTGCCTTCACTCCACATGCCCATTGGATTAGTCTTCGGAATTAAGACTGTAGACATACTACGGTGATGGAAATGTTGTCTTCTCTAATTTTTCAATTGTATGAATTAGAATGGCATAATAGGAAGACATAGTTGAAGACAAAACTTGAGACTGAGATATCACAGCAAATGAGCCCTAGCAGATGTGATAAACATTAAATCTGGTGGAAAGGTACTTGTTGAAACAAATAAAAATGGCGTTCCAAACCAAAGATCAGCAGGCCTTCTTGGTTAATTTCTTTGTGGTCCAGATAAGAATTCTTCCTATGTGCCATTGCATATCCAAGATGGGACAACGAGTTAGTGTTTTTGTACTAATTATATCTTTTATTTTTGGACAAAATTCATGTGCCCTGAGGAGAGAAAGTATACTACGAAATAATGGATCTTGAAGATTGTCAACAAAGGGTGGAGAGCTTACAAGTATTCCTTGAACAACGAGTACTACACGAAACATAAGTGTTCATTAGGTCGAATCAAGAGACGAATCCCTATTGGTGTTAATAAACATCAATGGATAACAGTAATTGTGACATGGTGGAGAGCTTACAAGTATTCCTTGAACAACAAGTACTACGTGAAACATAAGTGTTCATTAGATCGAATCAAGAGACGAATCCCTATTGGTGTTAATAAACATCAATGGATAACAGTAATTGTGACATGGTGCCATGAGCAACAAGAAGTTATGTATATGTTGTGATTTTTATATGTGAATCAAAGAAAGGCTTAGTTTTGTTTTTGCTAACTGAAATTGCTTTGTCCAATCAAGAAACATGTCAGAGGAATTATAAAGCTGGGAAAGCAACAAGCCATCCGCACACCACCGGAAGGAAAAGCCGTGCAAGACTAAACAACGAGGTTGAAATATCTTTTGCTTTCAATGTACTATTATTTCCATCTTTAGTTAGTGGTAAGCTTTACTGTGTTGATGTCTAGACTAAAGGTCATGTTGGCAAAATTGATCTATGGAATGAAGCTCATAAGAACAAGGTGGAAAATATACAAATGAGAATGTCCAACAACTCATGCTATCATTTTTTCTCTCATAGTCTAACTTATTCCTCTAATTTGTGCCGCTTTCTGATTTCTCTTCTATTGGGATGAAAAATACAAATCTCGTAAGGACTTATCAATTCTTGAGAGGAAGAAAAATGGGGAGTTATCACTAGAAGATTAAGTGAAACAGATTTGAAAGAGTCGAGTGGTTCTCCCCTTGTCGTTCCACCTGAACTGCCGGCATCGAAAAGAGTCGTGGGGAGCATGCCAAGACAAGGAGAGGGCACGGGAGTAGTGGCAGACTGGCAGCTAGGCCGCCGGCTCATTGACATAAATGTTTCAATTTCTAGATTACAATTACAGGCGATGTTTTTGGAAGTGAGCAAATACTTATGGGGTCGTACACCACCAAAAACTACTTACATGGCTATATTTTCTATATACGGGTATTTATGTTTCCATGATGATCATTATAAGTGTTTTAAATTCAAAATGTAATGGTCGCAAGCATATGTAATTTTATAATACAAAACGCATATCTTTTTAATATATGTAATTATTTATGTACGCTTTTTGTTCATAGACGTTAATGATCCATGGCAATGTATGGGTATTCAACTAGTTATAACAATCGCACAAGATACATTCAAATTTAACAAATGTAACAAATAGTCGAATTTTATAATCAAAGAGGTCAGGTCAATGGAAAAAACAAATTGCAATGGCAAATTACTTGTGAGTCCTGGCAGCTTTCCATTTTTTGTTGTCTCTTTAGAAAAAATTACCCGCCATCGATATCTTGATATGCGGCCTAGATCCCATGGCAAGCGTGAGCTAGCTAAATATTTCACGTTTGCGCTTGATTTTTGGCCCAATCATCTTCTTTTACAATCAATACCATATATATTTATAGTAACAAATAGTACACTGTAATGAGACATGAGCTGACTTCAACTATTATAAAATAAATCCCGAAAGAAACGAACAAATATTCAAGGTCTTCAAACTCTTTCTTCTTCCATGACACAATCTTGTGCTTTTCTGGAGGCAGCCGAAGATAGATACCAAACCACTGACCTGAAAATACCAATGAAGGTTCTCCCATAATTTTAATTTAAACTAAAATGTCAAGGGTACGTGCATGCGAGCAACCATTGAAGTAGTCAATCACCATCGGCAAGAGTACCAACACTACTATGCCAGGAAAAAGCAACCGAACTCGTCGGGAACCGGACAATACGAATAACCATTGTCGAGGACGTAGCAGCCGAGACAAGGACAAACATCCTTGCGGCAACCATGAAGAAAGATTTTAGATCGGTCTGGCGAAGTAAGATCTGAAGAACCATACCTAGAGAACTTTAATCTTCCAACACGACACCGGGAAGAAAGATCTCGCCGTCAAAAAGTGGATTGAAGATTATTTATTGTAGACAATGTCATCTCCACTGTCGGGAACCAAAATAAGACGACCAGCTAAAACCCTAACTTTATAGAAAATCCCTACTTTTATTGAAACCTCCACTCATTGATCCGGTTCTCCACCCCTCTTGACGCCGCCTTGAGGAGTGGGAACCGATCTATGGTGGAGTAGGAGGTGGAGGAGGCGGCTCTTTTTCATTCAAGGCGGTGGCGGATTATGAAGAAGGAATATGCTAACTTTTGAAGGAATTTATCAGTAGTGCAGATCTTGATGAGCTTATGACCCAAGTGACGTTTCCTAATCGCGACGGGGACACACGAGCTACCCAGCTTCGGAAACCTCGCGACAGTGGCGAGGCCCTACTGTTGCTTGTCTAGAAATATTGGGCAACTAGTGCGAGATTATAGTGGATTGTCTCCTCCCTCTAGGAATCCCAGGATCTAGCCTATAAAGGCTCTAGATCTAGAGTTACAAGGAGTAGAATTCCATCCGTATACGACTAAGGCTAAACTATGATAAGCTATCTTGTCTTGCATGCCAAGGATCCGGTCACTCCAAAGGTCAGTACGGATCCGGCCACTTAAGATCCGACTGGACTCCTCCATCTTTATTCCTCCGGTAACTGAGTCGCCTGATGGGCCATAGGCCTTATCACCATATGTGGACCACCCTTGCTTCCTGGAAAATGACTCCCTGATGTGGTACACCTAGTTAACATATCCACAATACCAAACATCCTACTTTGAAAAGGAGCGAGTATTTAGGTTGGGCAGGCTAAGCAGGCGGTCAGATTTGTCGATAATTCTAAACCTCATTGATTGTGGTTTCTCCATTATACATGCATACAATGATGACACTTTACTCTTTGTGGCTAGTGGGTTGTTCTGCTTTGAGGAAAACCAGGGAGGCAGAGACACAATACCATGATGTTTTTGGTTGCTGACGGTTTTTTCGAAATAGGGATTGCCCTAGCCTCTGCATCAATCGATGCACACAACTTTCTTTATTAAGAATTCATCAGTTTCAGAGTTTACAAATCATGGATCACATAGGGTGGACATAAAGATCAGCCAGCGAAAAAAATAAAAACAAGTCGCCTTATGCATCTTGTAATCTTCTAGAAAGCCATCAGCCACCCTGGTTGAAGATATCCCGTGCGACCGTCACCAGACAGATACACCCAGAATCCATATGTGCCCGCTATGCCTCCGGTAGGACTGACCACTCTTGGATCCAATGATTAGCCATATGGATAACCTGTAGAAAATGAGTAATTCCTTTTTTGTTAAAGATAATATCATTTCTGCAATTCATAAAGACCACACAACAGCACAAGTTCCTACCCGGATTCGTGCCTTTGTATCTTTATCAATCCCATTCAACCAATTACCATACATATTTGTACAATTAGTTGGTGGTGAAATGTTGAAGGTAAAGAGAACTACTCTCCAAAGAAGACGAGCAAAGGGACAATCAAAAAATAAATGGTTAATGGATTCAGCATGATCACAAAAATCACATTTCTTACAACCATGTCAATTTTGTTTTGAAAAATTATCCTTTGTAAAAACTACGTTTTTCTACAAGAACCACATAAAAATCTTAATCTTTAGTGGTACCTTGAGCTTCCATATATACTTCTTCAAATAGATTGTATGTCTATTCATAAAATCAGTATACGTAGACTTGACGGAGAAAGAGCCGGAATCATTAAGCTTCCAAACAAACCTATCCTCATCATTATTCAGATTTATAGCCATACTAGTTGAATGTCCGTGCGTTGCCACGGCTTAAAAAAGTCTCACCACACATATAAACATAACACATATAAGGTTTTCGGTGGTATGTGAGGGAAGTGATCATATTAATAATCATTTAATCAACAAACACTACTTCTGGGGAAGATCATGCAATTTATGATACTCAAACTTGTGGGTCATACACGTAATATGTTTCATATTTCACGTTCCTTGCTCTATGGTGCAAGTACGCACATGAATTTACAATTCATATAGGTGGTAATAGGGCACCAAGAGTTTGGTCACGACACCAAGAGTTGGGTCAAAGCCTCAATTTAACTGCTGACGTACCAGATCTGCAGGTTGGATCGTTTTCATAGTAAATGAAGATAATAATCTAGCCTCATTTTCATAGGTATAGGATTTTTTCATTGATACACAAACTGAATGGTATGACCAGTATCAATCGTTCACCAACTACCGCCATTAATTCAGACTAATATGCCACCAAGGAATAAAGATCACTTGTCGAGCTGCGAAGAAACATAAGGATCATGCTTTTGTGGCATTTCACAACATTAATCCTGACAATATTAGACAGATTAGTTTCCTTCAGGATTTATTTGAAAGATTATTCAGAAATAACACGATAGCATATGTTTCAAGATTTAGTGTAAATAACTAATGTTTACAAAAGATTATTTGAAAGCATATGTTTCAGGATTTAGGGTAAAATAACTAATGGTTCAAAAAGATTATTTGAAATTGTAGTGTTATCTTTTGGAAGAATTATTCAAGTTACCATGACTGTTGACAATAACACGAACAATATATATAGGACTCAAAATCAATTACCTTCAGAACTCACATGCCAATTTATCATATACATGGAACTGAAATATGTGAGAGTTGAACTTTGTTTCCCAAAAAATATGAACTACCGGTACTTCCCCAAGATTTTCCTGTTTCTACGATGTCTACAATTTGGTGACTGTTAATACTTCCCGGAGGAGACAGAACGAGCGGTTGCTGCACGAACACGAAGAGGTCTGTCCGCGGGCTCCGGCCATCGGACTTGAGGGAGCAGAACAATGGAGGATGTGAGGGAGGGAAATGATAGATAAACTACCAAAGGGGCTCCACTATCGGCTGTTGCCATCTCATTGGAACTGAACGGCGGTTAGAGGAATAAACCTTCTCATGATGTTGGAGGAATTGTTGAAACATCAATTTTCTATAATGCTTAATCCGAAGAAATGGGCCACAAGAGCTTTGTTGTTACAGGAATAAACCTTTTCATTTAACATCTTAGTTCATGAGCAACATAGTTAAATTTCATGTGATGCAAATGCTGAGATGACGCAAACGGAAAATGGAAAATATGTTGTGTATGACTATCAAGTGCAGTCGAACAATAAAATAGTTCACCTGAAAATGACCTAGTTGGGTCGTACTGAAGCAGCGGGACAAAGAACTTCACAGATTTACTTCCAAAAGAAAACCAACGAATCACCACTGGTTTAATTCATGCACGTTGAGATAAAAATCTGAAAGATAAGGAAAAAATAGGATAACTTTATAAGAGACCTCACTTCTTTGTGCATTGCAGCAGACACAAAATATTATACATAGGAAGATGAGATTTGAAGAAGGAAAAAAATGACAGAAGAAGGGATATATGTTGATTCAGTTCTCACAATTTTTCAAGCCTGTCATCTCATATAAATTGTAGACTTCTTGGTGCCTCTGCAGCTGCAACATACGAATACATATATATACAATCTTCAGCAGGCATAAATATCAATCAAAGGTTTCATTTGAAATAACGGCTACAGTGACATCAAAGGTGCTGCTTTTCTCTACCAACAAGTACTTGTGCCTCGCACTGAAAAGGATCCAACTCGCTTGCTCATTAGTTTTGCCCACTTTCAGGATCTGTTGAGACAGAATCTGAAAAGGAACTAAGAGCGGAACTAAGGCTCCCGATCTTTGTACTGTGCGTCGCCGGACACCACCGGCGCGGTCAATCGAACCATGTATCCTCACGCTACCACCTCTGCTCGTGCCCAAGTACAGACAAGATGCTCTGCTGATTAGTTTAGCACCTCAAACAACAACAAAATTTGTGTAGCATAGAAAATCAAGTTTGGAGGTAATTCAACTTCCTAGCAAAGGTAAGCACTTAAGAATTGAAAATTTTCTAATCTACTTTCTAAGCATGTACATGATCCATTCCTAACTACAGCCCGTAGAGGCATATCGTCAAGCATGTTGCAGCTGTTCTCCAAGGAGGTAAGCCAACCTATCAAAATCTTAGAAACCCATAAGCATTGTCCATTGACAAGGTTCGGCTATCAATGATCTGGTCAATTGCAGATTTTCTAGAACCGAAGGTCATGGTCTTCATCAAACAATCGAGTGGAGCAGGAACAGGAGGGTGAAGTAAACCTGCACAAAAATGTCCATCTTGAGCAGCAGGACGACATAGCCCTTAAGAATCTGGTAAGGCCGTGCGGCAGCGCAACCATGAGCTCCCTGGCAGCGGCGGGCGGGACATCTTGAAGACGAAGTGACTGTCGTCCCAGATCCCGAGCCAGTCGCCATCGTCGGCAGTCTTAGTGCGAGGCCTAGGAGGTCGGCGAAACGTTGTGTTGAGCAGGGTAGTTGCCTTGGGAGTTTCCGCCGGCAGCCTCCGGGCCTCCCTTCGATCGCCGCTGCTTTGATCAGAGGAGACTGGAGGGAGGTGATCCGGTGGAGGAGAGGTGCCTCCGCTGAGTGAAGAGAGGGGGAGGGGATCAGGTGCGCTGCGTGCTGCGTGATGTGCGGGACTTGCTCCATAGAGAAGATGGCGGGGCTTGTTCCACACTACTTTGGAAGGTGATATGTGATTTTTTTAGATGGAAAGGTGATATGTGATTTGATTGCATGCTTAGCGCCGTGGCGCTGGATTTTGGTAATACCGCTCTAGATTTTAGGTAGCATTTATGATAATGAAAGAGATTTTGGAAAAACGATGATGGTAATGTGAGCGATTTTTTCGCAACTATTTAGGCCGACGTATTAGATCAAACAGATGGCAGGATGGGGAGATGTTAACTGGTGATTGGATGGACATGATGAGTCTAATGACGATCATCAAAATGCGTTGAGTGTCAAACGACCAACTCCCATTTAATAGTAAAGACTAGTAAAAATGTCCGTGCGTTGCTACGGGATAAAAAAACAATGAAACATATAAAACATTTTCTTGTATAACATCATGCACCACATCCAAAATATTTACAGGACGTCTCATTCATATACCCTTTCCTTGAGCAAAACATCGAAGTGTCGACATTGGTTTTTAGTCTTTTTCGGTATAATCTTTCATGTGTTGTTGTGCAAATGTCTTATCAGCAAGATCCCTCCAACATCTCATATATAAGTAAAACAACATCCATCGATAGAAAGTTGCAACGCCAGCATTCCATATTAGGATCAGATTCAAAACCCCAGGGAAGAAACAAAATCAATATCAACCGGTGCAAAGTTCATGACACATGAATTCATAAATTTGAACATATCTCAATCAATTTCGCGAAAGATATTCCAATGTCCTCCTATACATATATATAGTAGGCGCGGTGGCTCAACATTACCCAACTCCAGTCACTCTAGCGTTATCCCAAATTTAAAAAGAAATATATACACCAGCTTTGCCTCCATTTCTATTCGCTCCTCCTTTGTGTGCCACTCACCTCAACCTTCAACTCCAGCGTTGCACCTTCATTGCTAATCTGTGTGCAGAACTCGACTGACGACCATAAAACTATAGAAGATGGTACCATTATCGATGGAGGTCATGGTAGTGCACATAACAAACCTAATGATCCATTTACATTGGGATGTCACCATAAGTAAAAGAGCAGAATTTTAATGTATCAACCACAAACCTTGATCCTTAAGTATTGCATGATAGTGAAATCAATCTCCAGAGGTTTGCACTTGACAACACACACACATCTTGTGTTTATAATTGAGATTGAAGTAGATACTGAGTATTGTCTCCTTAACTTTTTTCTTCAGAGAATCTCACTCAAGTTCATAAAGTTCTGAAGAACTGAAGAGTATAGTACACCAACACTTGGTAATAAATCAAAATATGTAGTACTGCACCCTGGAAATAAATAAATAGTTGAGCAAGCATACTGACCAAAATATTTTTAAATTATCTAACAGCCAAGAGTAGGCAACGGCCAAAAGGACGGAGACAACAATGTATTTTAGCATAAGTGCAACAATGGAATGTTAGGTCATCTAGCACCGATGTTTATACGAAGTATGAACACTAAACTGAGATAAATAGAATTCATCCAAAAATGATATGATGTAATCACACTATGAATGGAAACCTAAGCAAATACAGTGATGTTTATGACCCACCCAATGAAAAACATTCTTAACTAATGTGATGCAAACAAATATTGGTAAATGCTTACGAGCATACACACTAAAAGCAGATGTACATGTAATTATAGATTTTATTATTCCTGAGATAAATGGCAATGTTGTCGTAATAGTTGGTACAAAAATCTGCAAGAGCATGGCATAGCGCGGGGCGCACAATCTCCACGCGGCGTAGTCTCTCGACCAACCAAACTTAGACCATTAGCCTTACTGGAGTAGAGCATTAATACTTATGTTTAATTAGTAGACGATTGTTGTACCTCCGGATGTTGTTGGAAGTAATCCATGAGGCTGGCCATCTTAACCCTGAATACCAGTTTCTCCTTTGTTCTTGGATTTCTCACAAATGCATTAACCAGAAGAATCATCTGGTCTCATGCAGCAAATCATATAGTCATGTAGAAGCCTTTTTCCATCGCACACATTTTAATTTCAGATGTCCTGTCAAAAGACGCTTCATGTCCCGACAAGTTAATGAACTTTTCGTGTAGTTAATGAACTCATAGAGGATCAGATACCTAATAAAAAACAAAACCATGTTGTCATTCAGAGAGCACGAATCATATAATCCAAGCTTATGTCTTACAAATATAATCTAACATAAATTATACTCGACAGTACGTATACAACGAGATAAAACATCTTACATGTATGCATCCGTTCATGCAACGCTGCCACCATATTCCTATTTGTGCAGGTTAGATTGATTGAGTGGCAGCCACTACAGATAAGGAGGCGAATCGGAAAGGTAGGGCTGCGAGCCCACACCGTCACGCTCCTTCTATGCCTCCATCCTCGCCGCCGCGTGGGACGGAAAATATTGCATGCACTCGGTGAATGGTTAACCAAATAAACATGTACATATAACATGCAATGCCAATATTATATGTAGTACTGAAAAATTCCAAGAAAATGAACCCTATTTCTAAACATAAAGGGAGCTCATACCTTGTTGGGCGGAGCACATGGGGCGAGGACGGATGGCTACTGTGTCTGTAGAAACTGGAATTCAATCCGTGATCTTCGCAACTGAAAAACCGAATTAAGAAAATAGAGTTAAATCTTCATGACTGAAATACAACAAATAAAAACAATTACTCTTCAAGTAATTTTTAAGAAAAGCTATCCCAAGAGTATAAACAATGACAAGAGATATAAAGCAAGAACATAAGTAATTGTGTCTTACTCAAGATAATGAACAATCATATTTCTAGGAAGACAAGGACGCTAGCTTTGCTTCTGAAGAATAATTATTCGACAGCATGATTCACTCTACTCGTAATCCAAGGTAAATGTAGCTCATGTACTTGTATGTCAGCTTACTGTCCAACAACACAAGGCGCCATGAAGAAAATGGTAACCCATGTATTGCTAACCTCTAGCTTCTGCCTTGGAAGGACCTCCTTCAATAACACTTGAGAATGGTGACGACATATGATCCACAACAGCACAACTAACAGTGCTGCAAGCATGGTCTGGTTGTCTTCTTATTCACTTAGTCTTTTAAACAGCTAAGCAAATTATAATCACATCCGATGCAAAGTAAATGCCCGCACTCTTCACGTTTTTTCAGTTGACCATAGATCTATCAATAGTGTATAAGAGGAGTACATAGAAAAGCTATTTTACAAACATTCTATGAGATTCCTAAGGACGTGGACTGTGTTACACACCTATGTGGAAACTGTAGCATCGTCTCCAATGAACAAATCTGTGTTGATAGCTTACACCTGACAGTCATCGCTTCATCATGCATCGTCAAAGCCAAAGGGCATTCTGTCACCGTACGTGCACAAAGCTCAAACTAACGCTCGCATATGAAGTGCACAAAGCTCTTCGATGTTCACATATGCCTCCCCAAAGTGCATGCCAGCCTTGCTAACAAGATAAATCAGAGAACATCAGTAACTTCAAAAATCTGCAACAATTCGTAACAGTAAACCTGGCTGATCTCCAGGTAAATACACTAACTAATGAACACCCTAAATCTCAAATAAATCTACACTATTAAATTCATTTAGCAGTTCTGTTTTCCGCATAAGTTAGGCTTTTACCATATTACCAGAAGCTAGCAGAACCAAAGCATTTATATAATGTGACCAAATAGATTTATTTTGACAATGGAAGTGGACTCCAAAACCAAGAAACATCTGCACAATTAAGCACTCGCCCAATAGCAGATATAAGACGGACTGGATCCAGTTAGTAACTTCCAGTCCAATCATCCATGATTCTATTTCCTTTGAAGGTCAGTATGGAAATTTAAGAACTATCAGCCAACATATGATGCATTTCTGAATTAATCTAGTCAGCGACATAAAACGTAAGTTCAAAATGCAAAAATGCATGTTCTAGTGAGACTAAGCATCACAAACAACGAAATTCATTTTCAGTACATAGTCTGGAGGTACAGGCAGCGACGAGGAGACTGACGGCAGCCAGGTACTCATAAAATTATAAATATATATCAGTCTCTGAACTTCATTAATCCAACAGCAAAACAGAACAGATACTCATCAAAGACTGAATTGGAGCATAAAATAAATTTCAGCATGTCATGCTAGTAGTTAATCATGAACATCTAATATTCATTTGGATTGCATTCCTGTGAGATAGATATAAGTAAGCTACCTGCACAACTAAGTACACGATACATGTAGCTTATTTTTGGCATGGGCAATTGGTAACAAAATGAAATCTTGCAATAGCTAGACTTATGAATGAAAACTAATACACTCCAATTACAGATGATTTTGATAAAATCTGGATACTTGGTATGAAAAGTTCAAGCATCGTATATGGAGATAATCTGAAATTTAGTGTCATAGATATTCCAAAGAAACAACGTGCATCATCAAATTCCTCTCCATAGGAATCACCAAATAAAAATAATACGTTGGCTAAGATCTCCAACAGTTGATCCGTTGGCTAACATCTGCAATTTGCTTGCTGTTGTATTGCGTGAGAAGCTGCCTGCTAGTTTAGGCCTGTATGCAAAAAATAAGAGGTGGGAGATTGTGTAAGTCGTGCGTACCTGAAAAAGGCGACCGCTTCGAGCGGCGTGAGATCCAGATTGTACAGACGCTGCACCCGCCGCCAGACATGGCTCACCGGAGATGTGGCCGAGGACTCGAAGGAACTCCTTCCGACCGTCCAGCTGCTCATCACGTCTGCTATGGAGGATGGTGATGCCCCATGTAGCCCTCCGCTGCTGAACCTTCGCTCATGTAGATTCCGATGTATGATGGCTGCGATCGAAGGCATCTCCTCATCTTGGGTAGAGGCGGCTAGGGTTAGCAGCAGAATAGCGAGGCGGTAGTACTGGGTGGCGGCTACAGCGAGAACGAGAGAGGGAGTAGATGGGGAATAAGCGTAGTCCGGCTGCTCCATGGCGGCGCCAATCGGCGGCGGAGACGGCCGGTACTGGCGGTGGCGGTGATGCTGAAAGAGAGGAGACGAGGAGCGAACAGATGGCTTCTAATCAGCGGCGGAGATGGCCCAAGACGATGGAGAATATACTACCATGACATGCCGCGCTCGCACGGTAGCACCATCCATGGCGCTCTCGCCCGGCGCGGCGGCGGCGAACGCTGGGGGAGGCGGCGTTGCGGATGGGCGAGGTCATGCGTGTGGTGCGCGGTGTACATGGACTGTCAGCCGATTCCTCAAATCTGTTGGGCTTGGCCCATTTGCGCGCGGGGGACGAAGGGAGGGGAGGTGGACGACCAAAGGACGACCAAACTGGGGAGAGGGGGGAAACGTATTGTGGTTGGCAGAATAAGGAACCACTTTAGTATTTTTAAGTAGTAGACATAAGACGCCTCGCCAAATGAATCCACATATCCCATTTATCATCGGAAAGAATCCTTCTAAACTCAATATTTAAAGGATTGTTTGCTAATACATCAACCACCAAGACATTTCTTCGGCGTGCAATTGTATAAAGCAAAGGATACTCTTTAGAAAGTGACGTTTGACCCAACCAAGTACCTTTCCAGAACCTAGTGGATCGGCCATTCCCAACAACAAAAGAGGCTCTATGGAAAAACTCATTTTTTACTCGCATAAGGCCCTTCCAAAAAAAGGAGAATCAGAGGGCTTCGCCAGCACTTGTGACAATGCCTAATTATAAAGGTGCTTGTTGCGAAATAGCTCTTGTCATACGCCTTCTTCATTAAGTAGCTTAAAAAGCCATTTGCTTAATAAATATATGTTTTTTAATCTCTACCTCAGTACCTAGCCCTCCTTGATCCTTGGGTAGACAAATAATATTTCACTTAGATAACCAGTATTTTCGCTTATTTTGGTCGCTTTACCAAAAGAAACGAGAATGGTAGAAATCCAACCTTTTTAATACCCCTTTAGGTATCTCGAGGAAGGACAACATGAACATAGAAATACTTGTCAAAACTGAACTTATAAGGATCAACCTATCTCCCCTTGCCAGCAACCAAGTTTCTTTTCAAACCTGTTCTCTACTGGGTCCCACTCTTTGTTTAGTTGCCTCCTAGGATGGATCGGTATTCCTAAATATTTAAAGGGTAGAGCACTAGCCTCACACCCAAAAATATTCTTATATTGCTAAACCAAAAGTTTTGCATTTCCAAAGCAAAAAAATCTCACTTTTGTGGAAATTTATCTTTAGCCTATACAGTTGTTCAAAAATACAAAAGATTAGCTTCATGTTCACTGTCTTCTAAAAGTCGTGTTCCATGAATAAGATCGTATCATCAACATATAGCTTAAACGTGCCGGCCCGCAAGGATTTGGTGTACTTCGACAACAGGCCTTGGTGTGCCGGGCCAGCCCGTTGGCCCGGTTACCGACCACTTCCCACACATATACAGTAGAATGGTGCGCATTATCCTTTTTGCCAACAGTTGCATCCTCAAACCTCTCCTCCCCACCTCCACCTCCAACAATGGCGGCCGCGACCTCCTTCGCCACACTCGTGAGCCTCCTCCCTCCCCCTTCAATGGTGCCATCTCCGCATCGTCGTGCCTGATTCCTGTTACCTGCTTTTTGATCGTTGCAGGCCATGGCGCGCCCGGCGGCGGCGGCGCAGAGGGCGTCCCTCCTCGCCTCCAGGCCCCCATCGTCGCCGCTCCTCTCCCTCCGCGGTGGCCGCGTCGCGTCTCCCGCCGTCTCCGTCTCCGGTGGCCCCCACAGCCGCGCGCGCTTCGTCACCTCCGCCAGCGCCGAACCCTATGTAAAGCCAGCGCCTTTTATCTATAATACTCTAGTTCGATAATAATGAAGCTGGGTTGCAATCTGTGTTGTCTGATGTGAACATTCACGCAACTCCGTATCCCAGCTGTAGGTAGCAGCTGTTGTATTCATGACAAATTTCTCTAGAATTGTCCATGGTTATTTAAGGCACTTCACTGAATGTTTTTTCTGCAAACAGAATTACAATATGAGGTTTATAATCAGAGAATTTCTTCTAGGCTAGGTTCAGGGAGTGGTAGATGCAGTGAGCCATACAAGAGTATGGCATGTGTTAGTGTTTGTTCATTACAAAAGGAGCCTTATCATTACAGGATATTTTTCTAATAACCGTTGGGTTAGGATTTCAGGGAGCGTTATATGCAGGGAGTCATACATGAGCATGGCTTGTGGTCGTCTTAGTTCATTAAGTTCAGCTATTGTAGGACGCTCTTTTGTTTATCTTTCCATGGTGTAGGGTTTGCAGATGTGAAAATTATGTACCCTAGCCGTGCCAAGTTGTAGCATTCATGACAAATTCTCCAGAATTATCCATGGTTTTTTGTAAGTCGCTCACTGAGATTTTTCTTTGAATAGTTACAAATGGAGGTTCATCGCATAATTTCTCCTGGTAACTGTTAGGCTAGGTTCTGCGAGTGCTAGTCTGTTACATGCAGCGAATGGTACATGAGTATGGCATGTGTTAGCGTTTATTCATTATGTTCAGTTAGTGTTATCGCTGGGCGGTCTGATGAAGCAAGTAGGTTGTGTTACTGCAAATGTGGATTTCACTGTGGTGTGACTGGCATGCCGCTTTTGTGGTTACACCCATCATATGCTTACCTTGTCATGGTGTTGATCCAGTTCTTTCATGTGTTGCAGGCAGCTGACCTTCAGTCCAAAGTTACAAACAAGGTCTACTTTGACATAAGCATTGGGAACCCTGTGGGGTCGAAGGTTGGGAGGATTGTCATCGGGCTGTATGGGGACGACGTTCCACAGACCGTCGAGAACTTCCGTGCTCTTTGCACTGGTACGAGGGACACACCGGAGCCCTCTTCTGTTATGTGTTCTGTTTCGTCAGGCGCTTGACATGGTTCTCCTTTTTTTGGCAGGGGAGAAAGGGTTTGGGTACAAGGGGTCGAGTTTCCACCGTGTCATCAAGGACTTCATGATTCAGGGTGGAGACTTTGACAAGGGCAACGTATGTCCTAAGTGCAGTTTATTTTAGTTTGTTACACATGCATCTTTATGCTGTAGCGATTACCATGTGAATACCTTTGCTCAAAAGACTAACATGCGAATACCTCTGTGTCATCAAAGAGAAGTTAATGACTGTATCACTTGCTACCATGCAAATACCTTTGCTCACAAAATTGAACATATTTATTTATTTATTTTTATTATGCACAATCAGCTGTTTCAGCTCATTGTTTATTGTGCTAAGTGTTTCACTTTTTTCGTTGCATTGTAGTTTACTTTCTGCCGTACAGAGGAGAGAAGCTGTCTTGTACAACTGTACTAGTGTTTTAGATCGGTGTACTAGCTTTGCTGACGTACCAACATTTATAAAATTTCTAATAGTGCATTTTGGCCTTGGATTTGCATCTTTTTTTGTTTGTCATTAATCACTTGTACACACACATTTACATTCTTATTTAATTTGCGATCAGTAGCTTCTTGGTTAGATTATAAGGACATTAGCTTTGAGCACTCCTTTTCCGTGTTGACACATACATATGATTCTGTGTTTGATTGGGATTTCTACTGAAATACAAGTTGCATAGTCCACCTTTTGACACCCACTAAACTTATGCATGGGCAAAGTACTTCTGCAGTGGAACCTTACAATAGCCTAAGTTGAAACTTGAAACATGCAGCTTTCAGTTAAACTTAATGCACTAGCCAACGCAACCAAAATTTCGAACTGATGGAAAGGGTTGGGCCACATATACACTTCAACACCCCCTCTCACATCTGACGTGGAAAGTCAACATGTGAATAGACTCAGAGGTATGGCTCAAGAGGCCTATACGTGGACACCGTGGGGGTAACCTAAATTTTTCGATAAATTTCGAAAGCCATGGCTCCAACTCGAGACCTTAGGCTCTGATACCATATTAAGCTGCATGCACTAGCCAACACAACCAAAAGTCCAAACTGATTGAAATGGCTAGGTAATTCAGATATACACTTCAACACCCTGGTCCACATATACACTTCAACACTTTCAACAATTGGGTCTGAATGAACGAAAACTTATAATTTCAGGGTACTTGCATATTAGACTAAGAGAAGTTTGGGACCATATCACTTGCTACTATGCAAATACCTTTGCTCAAAAGATTGAATTGATTCATTTAGCACAACTCTACCTGGTTTCAGTTCGTTCATTATTGGGGCAAAAAAAAAAGAATCGTATTATAGCAATTTGATTAGTTTGTGGTTTGTGATACATTTATGGATAGAGAAAAAAGTAGCATGTACAGATGTTTAGGTCCCTGTCACTTGCAGGATGCATTTACATCCTTATATTTGTTTTGTGGTCTGTGGCTTTCACAGTTAGATTATAATGAGATTAGCATCAAGTCTTTTTTCTCCATATTGATGGATATATAATTTTGTGTTTGATCTGCATTTTCACTAGAATGGATAGAAGTTGCACTGTCCACCTTTTGATGCTCACTAGCCTATTCATGGGCAAAGTACTTCTGCAGTTGACCCTTGCGATAGCTTAGAAACGTGCAGATTTCAACAGTCGCATGTGAATTAATTGAAAATCAATTATTTCAGGGTACTGGAGGGAAAAGCATCTACGGCCGCACCTTCAAGGATGAGAACTTCAAATGTACGTGTTACACTAAACAAGCCTGTATCATGCTATTTGTGCTTCAAGCTCTATGCTGACTGATGATTGCATATGGATTACTGTTGGTAGTGGTTCATACTGGACCTGGAGTGCTCAGCATGGCTAACGCTGGACCAAACACCAACGGCAGCCAATTCTTCATCTGCACTGTCAAGGTAGCGTAGCCATACCCTTTTTCTTACTGCTGCTTCAGTTTCTATGGATTGTGTAGTTCATGTTTGTTGACTATTCCCAAACTGGCGTGGCTGCTATGCTACTTTGGTTGCAGACATCATGGCTGGACGGGAGACACGTTGTCTTTGGCCAGGTTCTCGAAGGCATGGACATCGTGAGTCTGGTAGAGTCGTCGGAGACTGACAGAGGTGACCGTCCGAAGAAGAAGGTGACCATCAGCGAGTGCGGGGAGCTTCCAGTGGTCTAAGCTTCAGACAGATTTCTCTACTCCCATCTCGGCCTCTAGATTTTGCCATGAACTCGTTTCGTTGGGCTTTATCCAAGTAGTTATGGATCATGCTGAGTTGGCATTAATACCTATAAGCGACGAGCAACTATCAAGTTCTCGTGCGTACGAGTGGATCAGGTTTGGTTGCAGTTTTGAACAGGGAGGGTCGCAGTACGCACTGATGATACAAGGTGCAGTCAGTGAATGATCTGCAACGCTGATGCACAGTTTATTCAGACTATGTTGACGTTTGTATTATTAGATTACAATTTCTGGAGCAAATAACACACATGGTGTGTGACTTCGGATAGACGTCCGGTAACTCTCTTTTGCAACAGCAATCATTTTCAGAGCTCTGAACAGTTAGCATTGGGTTGGGATACTGCTAATTTGTATTCCTGCCTAAACTTACTGCTTACTGAAACATACGTAATTCGTGGATGGACACTCCTTAGATAAGTTTTTCTAACTTCAAGCTCTGAATTAGAGTTCCATTATCACTCTGAGTAGTTAGTGTGTGACGTGATCGCTTCAACATGCATAATTCACCTGAATTGATAGGCCAAAACTCCGTTCCCCAACCCGGGTCAGAACAAATTGTTCCCATACCAGCGGCTATCGTTGACCACTTGAGCTAAAACCTGAAACAAAAATTGTCCCTCCGGTCGGATTTAATTGGCGCATGTACGTTTTTGGCAGGTGCGTGCGGCGATCTTTTAAGTCCGGATGTAGTACATTTTTGCAAATTGTACTCCTCTGTTTTCTTGTCTCAGTTACCAACAGTCAGGATTCCACGGGCGATGCCAAGCTAAATAAACAGAAAACTAGACTAAAACCATCAACTAAGAGGAGAAACTCCAATCTAGATTACTACCATCGAGAGCATCACAATGCTGAGAACGCATCCTTAGACTTGAGAGCGATTCAATTGGGCAGAACTGCAACTCAAGAGATAAAATCCAGCGGAAGTATCAACAGCAACATTTGGCATCCAAGCGATTCAGACGACTGATTGAACAAGATGGAGACTGACAGGACAACACAAATCAGCTTTCTGATTCTGGAAAGAACCGAGACCAAACACATAGCCGATGTGTTGCAACCCAGCTGAATCAATTGAACCCAAACCAGCGCTAAAGCTGATCTAAAGCCCAAAACAAAAACTGCTCCTCTGTTTTTTCTTCAGCTAGGCCAGAGGCAATGCAACATGAAATAGGCAAACAGACTGCACCTAAAACAAAGTGCAGAGTGAAAGCGCAAAACGATCAGTTTTCAGTTTCCATGATCATGAACTCGAGAATAAAAACAATCAGGCATTGTCGAATTAGTGACCCAGAAATACATACACCAGACCTTCAAATCTAGTAACCACTAAGCATCACATACAGGTCCAGATCCGGAGACAAGATTTGTTGGCATACAAGAAATTCAGACGAATGATTCGAACAAAGTGGAGATTCAATTGGCAACTCGATTCAATTTTCAGATTTCCATTAGCAAGGACACAACAAGGCACTGACTAGTGACCCAGCAATACATACACGAGATCTTCAGATCTAACCAAACAACTCCATCCTACGGAACTAGGCAACAAGACACGTTGACTCGATCCATCCCTATGTGGTGCAGGCTAGGCAAGGCTACTAGGCGGTCTTCTTGGGGGCGGCCTTCTTCTTGGGCGACTTGGGGGACTTCTCGGCGGAGGCAGCTTTCTCAGCGGCCTTCTTCGGGAGCAGGACGGAGTTGATGTTGGGCAGCACGCCGCCGTGGGCGATGGTGACGCCGGCGAGCAGCTTGCCTAGCTCCTGGTCGTTGCGGACGGCGAGCAGCAGGTGGCGCGGCACGATGCGGGACTTCTTGTTGTCTTTGGCCGCGTTGCCGGCCAGCTCCAGGACCTGGAAATCAGGGGAGAAGAATGAACACATCGTCAGAACAACACCAAACCCGTGAATCGAGCTAGAGGAACAAGAACCAGAGCGGGAGGGAGGGATGGGTTGTTGGTTACCTCGGCGGCGAGGTACTCGAGGACGGCGGCGAGGTAGACGGGTGCGCCGGAGCCGACGCGCTGCGCGTAGCGGCCCTTCTTGAGGAAGCGGCCGATGCGGCCGACGGGGAACTGGAGCCCGGCCTTGACGGACCGCGTCACCGCCTTCTTCCTGTCGCCGCCCTTCCTTCCGGCCATCTCCGGCGAACTGCTTGCTGCTGGATCTGGATGTGGAGATTGCCGAAATGGAGCGCGCGCTGCCTGATGATGCTTTGAATTGTGAATTTGATCTGCAGCGAGGGCGCGGGTTTTATGGGGACCGGGAAGCTTCGCCGGAGAGGGGCTCGATCCGTGGGACGGCCGCTTGGACCAATCAGGACGGTTGGTTTTCGTTCGAGGGGGGCTCGATCCGTGGGAGCGTCGGATCGACCAATCACAGCGCAGGCGCGTGGAACGAAATTCCAAAATTGGGAGGAGCCGGGAGAGGCATTTTATCATGCTCCCTCCATCTCAAAACAAATATGTCCTCCCTCCCAAAGTATGTTGTATAGGGTACTATAAAATTTGGCCAAAGTCAAACTTTATGAAGTTAGGGTGTCTTCAGCATCTTTGCATCCGTTTGAGACCACGAGGGTAAAAAATGGGTCTACACACCACCTCAGCAGTCCAACGCATACTGATCGGTTATCTGCGGGAACGTAAACAAGACCCAAATTTGTGCCGCTAATGCATCTGCGCAGACGCGGGGCGGTTAGCTTGAGTGTCCACCTAGTTGGTATTCGGGCCCGTCGAGCAGTGACTCGGTTAAGCAAAGAGTTTTTCATTAATATTGGTTGGATAAAAGGACCATCTTTACAGAGATGGTCAGGATTACTCACAATCGCGTGGCCTACTGGCCATCGGCATGCCCTGACGGCCCGGTGCCATAGGAGAGGGTCATGCAGTCAGCGAATGGCGGTGAACGCGTCCTAATGCCGGCAGCGTGCATGCCCCTCTGCAAGACCGTCGTCCCAGCGGCCTCTACACGCCGCTACCTCCGCCATTCTCACCGCGTCATTGTTGGCCTGGTAGAGGCGTCACCGTCTTGCGCAACCCCAAGCCGGAGCCAATACCTGGAGCTAGAGGCGCCGCCGTCTTGCGCAACCCCATGATGGGATTCGTAGCATAGAAAACAAAAAATTTCCTACCGCAAGAACGAATAACAAGCCAAGATCTAATCTAGTAGATGGTAGCAACGAGAAGATCATGAGACTAACCCTTGAATATTTTCAAAGCCTACGAGATTAGATCTTGTTGTGGATGTAGTCGATCACTTGCCGCTTGCAAAAGCGCGTAGAAGATCTTGACGGTGCCACAGTCGGGCAGCACCTCTGTACTCGGTCACACGTTCGGTGTTGATGACGACGTCCTTCTCCCCATTCCAGCGGGCAGCGGATGTAGTAGATCCTCCTCGGAATCCCGCCAGCACGACGGCGTGGTGACGGTGGTGATGGAGAACTCCGGCAGGGCTTCGCCTAAGCGCTATGGGAGTAGTATGAGGAGGGGAGAGGCTAGGGTTTGAGAGAGGGGGGCTGCTTGGGCGCCGGCCATGGGGAGCCCTAGGTGATGCGGCCAACTTGTGTAGGCTGCCCCCTCCCTCTCCTCCTCATTATATAGGTGGAACCCCAAGGGTTTGCCCAAAGTCTTCGAATAAGACCCCAATTCAAAAACTGCCATATGGACGAAACCTAGAGGGACAGGGACTCTCCCCTTTCCCCTTTCTTTGGCCGGCCAAGGAGGTGGAGTCCACCATGGACTCCACCCTGCCACTTGGTTGGCTGGTTAGGGTTGGTGGAGTCCAACCGGGACTCCACCTTCCATGGTGATTTCTTTGTTAGGCATAATGGAAAACAACAAAAATATGAGAGATCTTTATGAACTTTATCTTGAATTAGGACATGATGTGTTTGAAGAGAGAATTAAAAAACCCATGAAAATTTATATGCATGTGTTGCCTGCCAAAGCCCACCAGCGAGCAGTGGTTAAGCAACACGAAGAGCTGGGAGGCTTCCAAGGCGGCAGCGGGCCCTGGTCCCTCGACGTCGTCCCGCAAATGCTCCGGCACACGACCTGGCGGCTGCAAGGGCGTGCCACCTGACCTATACCTGGCCAGGAAGGTGTGGATTGCTTCGATTAGTTCCCTGCATGGCAGACACGTAAACATTAAATACGAGCCCTATCGGCTCTCAGGTTGCCCTGCGGATCCTGACATGGGGGTCCTGCTTGATCACAACAAAGCTAAACCAATCTACGACAGTTTAGGGTTTTCACCGTCTGATCGGAACATCCTACACGTAGTTGAGCCTAATAGACACGAAAGATAATGGAAAACTAACCCTAAAAGAGGCCTAAAAACCAACATTACGTTAATTCCCGAACATCCCTCTTAGGACTAGCAAACCATACCTAACGCACTACCGGATCGTTCAACCCGTTTGCAAGGCCTAACCATACGGATATTAAACTAATCCTTGATGAACAAGGAGCAACTATAACAGATCGGATCTACTAAGTCACGAACAAGCAAGATGCTGCCCTTACACCTGGATAGGTGTAAGGGCAGCTCGATATTGAGGGACGGCACGGCTAAGCGGATATGCGCAAGAACAAGCATCTATGCAAGCCCCAAAACATCTACGATAAATAGTGCTACTCGCCATCAACAACGCTTCAAGTACGAGCAACACAAGGTAAACGAATAAACGTTAGTCTGCCTAGATCGCAAGATGCGATCTAGGCAGCATGGTGCTTACCCGGGAGAAACCCTTGAAAGAAGGGGTGGCGATGCGCCTGATTTGCGTTTGTTGTGAACGTGATTGTCCTCCTTTTCTGATAACCCTAGATACATATTTATAGTCCAAGGGACTTTCTAATTTGGTCGTGCACCTAACCGTGCACGAGTTAAACTCTATCTTTTAATCTAAACTACGATGCGATCTACTATATTACAGATACACGGGCAATTAAGCCCAAACTCTTCGCGCAAGGCCGCTTCAAAGATGCTCCACGTGTATATTCTTCAAGCCCATCTTCACTTACGGCCCATCTCCTGATTTGGCCAAAAACCGGTGATAACACATGCCCCCCTGGTTTTGGTAATGATAATTTCAAAACCACTCTGTTTTTACCTTCGAGGGGTCATGTCGTGGCAGAGCAGAACCGTCGCAGTATTCTTCATCATGACGTCTTGCCTTCTCACCTTCTCTGCACGATTTGACGGTTTTGGCACCACATCCTCGAAAACTGCGTAAGCATTAAATCTCTTCTATATCCCCTTTTATTTAGCCACTTCTTGCAGTTTCCGTCTCCATCCCCTTGCTCTGAACCAGCCGCCAACCAAAAACCCTCTCTGCCACCATGTCTTCCCCTTCTTCTTCCTCTTCTTCGTCAAGCCTCTCCGTCCAGTCCTCCCCGCTCCGGGAGCCGACGCCGGAGTGGGACCCGCAGGAGGCCCATGCGGCCAACATCCGCCGCGCCATAGCCGATGGAGACGAGTCGAGCCACAATTTCTCCGTCTGGTCGGAGGACGACAAGTCCTCGACCGACGGGGAGAGCGACCTCCGTTTCCTCGCGGATGGGGAATCGGAGGAGGAGAGCAACGACGATCGCTTCTCCTGGGATGATTTCACCTCCTCCGAGGAGGTGAAGGAAGACAAAGAGGAGGAGGACGACACTTCCTCCGACGAGCCGCCGGCCAAACGCCTCTGCCCTTGGCCGGGCAAGCTTAACGACATCGACAGCGACGACGACGACGCTGACGATGAAGACGAGGACAATGAAGGTCCTCCTGGTGGTCGCGGCAGCAGCGACGACGAGGCCGCCGATAGCGGCGGCGATGGCGCTGACGAGGGCAGCACTGGTCCGTAGATAGGCTTTAGATTAGGACCAGTAGCAGTAGACGGGGCCATGTATCCCCTAGTTCCTTCTTTTGAGAGCAATCAGCTCTTTGTGTAAGAAATCTTGCCATCAATGAAAAAATTTCTTCAACTTGATCTTGCCGATTCCTTTTATGCTATTTTAGCCGATGTCCCCTCAAACTGATTTTACCGATTGTTAGCCTGATCAACGCTCAATAAGCCGATGGCAATGCATCAGTTTTTTTATAATGAGTTGCAAGACAGGTCAATCCCCTCAGATGGTAACTTGCAATCCTTGAAATTCAGATCTAAACTTCCAATCGAACAGGTCCAGCACACAGCCTTGAGACCCCTAAATCATCCGATCGTGATGTTTGACCTGACGGCAAAATTCCTGAATTAACGCCTCCAGGAAAGCTTTTAGGACCATAGCTGAAACAACTTGACGTTGAAGCTGATACACTTGTATAACAGGTGCCATTTGCTCACAACTTCCCTCGTAATGTTCTGTTCCTTTGCAGCAACAAACTGGTCCAGAGCCTATCAATGATAATGGCTCCCCCTTCAAACCCTTTAGACCGACTCCAACGGTTCTTCTCTTCAATAAATCACCACTGTTTTACAACAATTGTGGTGCAGAGCCAGCCGATTTTACCAAAATCGGCTCCCAAGAGCAAAGGATTTTCAGAGGCAACTGCCCCCCGAGCCTCAGTCAAGGCGAGAATAGCAGCAAACAAGGTAACTGCCAGGAAAGCTTTGAAGGGCAAACCCTCTTAGGCTTTGGTTATCCTATTAACTCCAGTAATCCTGCTCTTGTAGACTTCCCCAGAAGATGATATCATGCAATCCAGCTGATGGAGCTCCAACTTAGACACCTCCGGGTACATCATCACGTAGAGCTAGCCAGATATGTCACCATCGGCTTCTACGAAAGGGGCCAGCCCTCCACTCCCATCCAAACGAGACAGGAAAGCTCATGCACCAGGAGTTGATGTACCACAAGGGCTCAGCAGGACCAGAAAATCCCTTCTCCGAACCGAGAAACTTCTCATGCCACGGCTCTTTAACTCCTCCTGGCTCAATCCTTGTGATTCGCTGCTTAGATCAGTTCACCATCCTTGACGATGACTCTGCAGTTGAAGCCCTGACCAGTCGTGACGTTGCCTGTCTTCGAGTCATTTTCCTTCACTGAGGCCTAATCAAGTGGCAGCTTAAACTCTGTAATTCTAAAGTCGATGTCCGAGCATCGGCTGTGCTGAAATTTTTTGTATTTTCGATTTTTTATTAGCCGATCGATTCATGAATCGGCTCCCCTGGGTACATACTTCATGGTCTTGTACCTTCTCCGTGTGTATGCCCCCCCGAGCCGAATCCTTCAAGTGATTGAAGATATCGGCTTTTTAGCCAATTCAAGCTTGTCTCACAAATCACCATGTTAAAAACACGGCAACTAGCAAATGTGGTGAGACTGATTTTAGCCGATTGCTGGAATCAGCTTCCCTTGCCGTTGTTGATCCGACTATCTGCTGATAAATGTTGGTCGTGGCTTATCCCCAGGACCAGTGTCGATCTCTTCTAGCCCGTCAGCTGCTGTAAACTCATATCCTAGCTTCCTATCGCCTGCCAAATCAATGATGAACACCGGCAGAAGGTATGGTGAGGGTGATTTTGGCCGATCGCTAGAATCGGCCTCCTTTCCCATTGCAATGTTTACTGAGAGTTTACAACTTCCTGGTACTCGATATAGCTACGTGGCTTACTTGAGGTGAAATCCTTGCTTTTTATTTTTTGGGGCCGATCGCAGGGATCGGCCTCGCCACGTACGTCCGTAGACTCGGATCTTGCTACTCTGTCAGGCCAGTGGATAAGACCAGCCTTACCCCGTTTTTTGTAGCTTCGATGCGCTCACAGCCGTCCAGATTGATTCCAGAGAGCGGCTCTTGGTCGTTTGCTTCCCAGATGTTCGAGATATCAACTGAATTATCTGCATGAACAACCTCCACTTCATCTCCATCCCATTGTATGATGCACTGATGCATTGTGGATGGAATGCAGCAGTTGGCATGGATCCAATCCCTTCCTAGCAAAACAGTATAAGTGCTCTTACTGTCGACGATGAAGAAGGACGTGGGGATGGTCTTTCGGCCGACAGTTAAGTCCACGTTCAGAACACCCTTGGCTTCTGACGGTTGGCCGTTGAAATCGCTCAGCGTGACGTTGGTCTTGATCAAATCTTCACTGGAACGTCCCAAACGTCGTAACATAGAGTACGACATTATGTTGACTGCTGCTCCCGTGTCAACCAGCATCTTGCTAATAGGCTGCCCATTGATATAACCCTTCAGGTATAGGGCCTTGAGATGCCTGTAGCTCTTTTCTTTTGGCTTCTCGAAGATAACTGGTCGTGGCCCGCAATCAAACTGCGCCACTGATACCTCTTCATCTCTCGGAGCACAAAACTCTGGCGTGAGAACGAACACCATGTTTGTATCAGCCGATGCCTCTGCATCGGCTTTTGTCTGCTTGGGTCGCCACACTTTCTTTGGTGGGCGAGCCTCTGTCTCCAGCGTTTGCTGAATTTTCACGGCCAGATCGGGTCGTGCTTTCCTCAACGTGTACGGTGCATCGCGCCTCGGCTTCTTCCAAGTTCCTTAGCCGCCGCACTCGCGCTTTTGGGAGTGGCTGAGTCCATCGGGACACCACCTTGGTCGGTGATATCTATCTTCTTCTTCGACTCGTCGAAGTCTTCATCTTGAGATGACTCAGCTCGTTTGTTCTGAGGTGGGAGAGGTCCTAGTCGCTTGAACACTGAAACTTCATTTGTTCCCCTCCTCTTCTGTCTGCATTCTGCGCAGTTCTCGATTGTAGGCAATCGGCTCATTCCTGAGTCCCAGCAATGTTTGAAGAAAGGACAGTTCCAGTGCCTATCCACGTCCTCTCGCTCTCTTGACCTCCCTCTAGCGTGACGCTCATACCCTTCGTGTCGACGGTATTTCCTGTTGTCTGCATCAGACCGACGATATATATCATCATCTTCGTCGTAGCGTCGACGTCGGTCGTACTGCTGCTCATACTTGTTGAGAAGATGTGCGGAGAGTGGGCGTTGATACCGGACTCTTATCACCTCTTTCTCAGTTAAATACCGTCTGTCATCATGCTGGGGCCGGTCGCGTGGATCGGCCTCCTTCTTATCCTTGCCACGAGAGTGACTACTCTCTGGCTTATCATCTCCATGGCGATCTGCAAGCCCTGTCATATTGATACCAAACGAGAAACCTGGTTCGCGTCCTATGCACTGGCTGAGATCGACCATGTTGACTTCCGGAAACGGCTGCGTGTCAACTCTCATGGCAAACTGACCGAATAGCAATCGGCCTTGTTCTATCGCCATCTGAATCTGTCCGCGCAGGACTTTGCAGTCGTTGGTGGTATGGGTGAACGTGTGATGCCATTTGCAGTATGGCTTGCCGTTCATCTCTTGTGGCGTGGGGATTTTGTGACCTTCGGGTAACTTCAGTTGTTTCTCCTTCAGGAGCAAATCAAAAATCTGCTCTGTTTTGCTCAAATCGAAGTCGAACCCCTTGGCAGGCCCTGGTTGTTTCACCCACTTGCAGGACACGGGTTTTGCCCCCCGAGTCCACTCAGCTACAGCGACCTCCTGATCTCCTGCAGAGTCTTCATCTTCGTCTGTCTCTATCAGGGCGACGCGCTTGTACTTGTCCTGGTACAATTCTGGATGGCGCTGTTCGTATGCTCGTCAACTTCGAACCATGTGCGCCGAGTGGATTGTACTCTGCTTGGAAGGTCACATCTTTGAGCGGCGTTGACAATCCCTGCTACCGCCACTGGACCGCTTCCTTCTCGCTAGGCGAACCGAATAACATCGGTTCCCGACGGTCCCGAACCTCCGGATGTACTCGGATACCGTCTCTCCTCGTCTCCGCCGAACTTGAGTCGGATCGGCAAGGCTAGCTTCCGTGGTTTCCGAATGGTACTGTTCATGGAATTGCTCTTCCAACTGCTTCCACGTCCGAACCGAGTTTGGTAGCAACGAGGTGTACCACCCAAAGGCTGGACCCGTGAGAGATCGCGAGAAGAACCTCACACGTAGCTCGTCCGAAGCCGAGACCATGCCCAACTCGTGCCAAGTATCGGCTCACGTGCTCGATCGAGCTAGTTCCTTCTGATCCACTAAATTTGGTGAAGTCAGGGAGCCGATACTTAGGTGGCAGCGGGATCAGGTCGTAGTCGTTGGGATACGGCTTGGAATAGCCGATCATCCTCTTCTTCGGCAGTATGCCGAACTTGTCTCTCATGTTGGCGGTGATCTCATCCACCGTAGGAGCTGCAGAAGCTGATCGTTCATAACTTGTACTGGTGGCATATTTAGTTAGCCACGCCTGTTTCTCAGCATCCGCTCCAGAACTGCTTCCTCGCTCCGGCCGACTCCTCCCGCCGTGGCGATCCTTCCCGCTGTAACCCGGGTCATCCGAGTTGTTGCGAGTCCGGCACGTATGTGCACACGTATCCATGTGGAACTTCCTTGGGCGGCTCATACGGGAATTGGTAGTCGCCCGGATCACCTCCCTCCTTGTAGACGACATACGCCGGTGAACCTTGTTGCTCGTGGAGCTGCAAACGTGTGTTGCGATGGTGGCCTTGTGTAGAGCGGTACCTCCCCTTGGTGAGTTCCTAGAGCAGGACCTGACGGAGAGTACTTGTGCTTCGTGACTTCTTGCACCACATTGAGCGCGACACGCTCCAGAGTATTCACCAGGCTCTCAGCATGCCAATGAAGAGAGTGAGCAACGGCATAATTGACTTCCTGTCGCAGGGCTCTGGTACGTTCGTCCGAAGGGAGAGATAGATCTAGTCCATCTAGCGCGCCTTCGGGTTGGAACCCTTTGAACTTGATCACGTGCGAACGGGTTTTCTCGAAAGCGCCGATGAGATCGGCTTCCAGGATGGCCTTGAGCTCGTCATATCTCTTCTTATGCTCAGGAGGCAGATCCTCATACTTGACTGGTTCTCCCGCAATCTGAGGTACAAATGACGACATGGTTGTTGCAGAAGATTGTCCCGATGTCCCACCGGGCGTGCTAGAATGTGTTGCCTGCCAAAGCCCACCGGCGAGCAGTGGTTAAGCAACACGAAGAGCCGGGAGGCTTCCAAGGCGGCAGCGGGCCCTGGTCCCTCGACGTCGTCCCGCAAATGCTCCGGCACACGACCTGGCGGCTGCAAGGGCGTGCCACCTGACCTATACCTGGCCAGGAAGGTGTGGATAGCTTCGATTAGTTCCCTGCATGGCGGACACGTAAACATTAAATACGAGCCCTATCGGCTCTCGAGTTGCCCTGCGGATCGGCTCAAAGAGCCGATCGCCCCATGGTTCACGTTGGATTTTCAATGACATGGGGGTCCTGCTTGATCACAACAAAGCTAAACCAATCTACGACAGTTTAGGGTTTTCACCGTATGATCGGAACATCCTACACGTAGTTGAGCCTAATAGACACGAAAGATAATGGAAAACTGTTACCCTCCAAAACCCACCGACGGGCAATGGCTAAGCAACACGAAGAGCCAGGAAGCTCCCAGGGCCGCTTAGTGGACCCTGGCACCTCGCGTCGTCCCGCAAATCTTCTAGCCACGTCCCGGCGGTTGCTAGGGCGTGCCACCCGACCTAGACCCGATCGGGAAGGTGTTAGAGTGCTTCGATTGTTCCCGCATGGTAGACACGTAAACATTAAATACGAGCCCTATCGGCTCTCGGGTTTCCTCGTGGATCGGCTCAAGGAGCCGATCGCCCCATGTTTCACGTTGGATTTACAATGGCATGGGGATCCTGCTTGATCAGGACAAAGCTAAAGCGATCCACGACAGTTTAGGGTTTTCACCGCATAACCGAACGTCCTACGTGCGATCGGGCCTAGCAGCTACGGAAGATGATGCAAACCACCCCTACGAGAGGCCTAAAAACCAACGTAATGTTGGTTCCCGGAACATCCCTCGCAGGGACGGTGAACAACATCTAACGCACTACCGGATCCTCCGACCCCAGCATAAGGCCTAACTATGCAGATGTTAAACTAATCCCTGCGGAGCAAGGAGCAACTATAACGGATCGGATCTACTAAGTAACGAACAAGCAAGATGCTGCCCTTACGTCTGGATAGACGTAAGGGCAGCTAGGTGTCGAGGGACGGCATTGCCACGCGGATATGCACGTGAAAGCATCAATGCAAGCCCCTAAACACCTAAGGATAAATAGTACCGCTCGCCATCAACAAGGCTTCAACGACGAGCAGTACAAGGTTGACGAATAAACGTATATCGCCTAGATCGCTAGATGCGATCTAGGCAAGCATGGTGCTTACCCGGGAGAAACCCTCGAAGAAAGGGGTGGCGATGCGTCCGATTTGTGTTGGTTGAACGATGATTGTCCTCCTTTTCCGATAACCCTAGATACATATTTATAGTCCAAGGGACTTTCTAATTGAGGCGTGCACCTAACCGTGCACGGGCCAGACTCTATCTTTTTAATCTAAATTACAATGCGAACTACTATATTACAGATATACGGGCAACTTAGCCCAAACTCTTAGCACAAGGCCGCTTCGGTGATGCTCCACGTGTACGTCCTTCAAGCCCATCTTCACTTACGGCCCATCTCCTGATTTGGCCAAAATCGGGTGGTAACACATGCCCCCCTGGTTTTGATAATGATAATTGCAAAACCATCTGTCTCCTTCGAAGGGTCATGTCATGGCAGAACCGTCGCAGTATTCTTCATGATGACGTCTTGCCTTCTCAACTTCTCTGCATGACTTGACGGTTCTGGCACCACGTCCTTGGGAACTGCTTAATCATTAAATCGCTATATTCCCCTTTTTATTTGGCCACTTCCTGCAGTTCCCTTCTTCATCCTCCTCGCACTAGCACTTCCAAAAGCCCTCCTTGGCCAATATGTCTTCTTCTTCCTCCTCATCGGGTCTTTCCACGCAGTCCTCCCCTTTCCGCGAGCCGACGCCGGAGTGGAACCCAGAAGAAGCCCACGCGGCCAAGATCCGCCGCGCCATCGAGGCCGAGGACGAACCGAGCCACGACTTCTCCATCTGGTCAGAGGACGACCAATCCCTGACCGATGGGGAGAGCGTCCTCCGCATCCTCGTCAATGGGGCAGCGGAGAGCGACGACGACGACCTTCCCTGGGAGGGAGTAACCTCCTCCGAGGAGGTGGAAGAGGAGGAGGATGATAGTTCCTCCGACGAGCCGCCGGCCAAGCGCCACTGCCCCTGGCCCGGGAATCTCAGCGACTTCGACATCGATGACGACGACGCTGACGAAGAAGACGAGGACGACGAAGGTCCTGCCGGCGACTGCTACAGCAGCGACGACGAGCCAGCCGGGAGTAGCGGCGACAGTGGCGATGACGACGAGGGTAGCAGCGGCCCCTAGATAGGGTAGGGCTAGGAGTAGTAGACGGGGCAATGCATCCCCTAGCAATTTCCTTTTGAGAGCAATCGGCTCCTTCTATGTAAAAAATCTGGGTATCAATGAAGAAATTTCTTCAATTTGACTTTGTCGATCTCTTCCATATTAGACTAGCCGATTCTCCCCTTTGTTGAAACTCGATGAGCCGATGGTAATGCATCAGCTTTTGTAACAAATTGCAAGACAGACCAATCCAATCGCCTTCTCAGATGTTAACTTGCAATCCACGAAATTCAGACCCAAACCTCCAATCGAACGGGTCCAACGCGCAGCCTTGATACCCTTAGATCTTTAGACTTTAAAATCATCCGATCGGGATGTTCGTCCTGATAGCAAAACTCCTGGGTTAATGCTCCCAGGAAAGCTTCTTGGCTCGTTGCTGCCAACCTTGATGTTGAAGCTGACACTCTTGTAAACAGGCGCTATTTGTTCACAGCTTCCCCTGTGATGCCCTGTTTCCTTGCAGCGACAGACTGGCCAAAAGCCTGTCAATTATGATGGCTCTTTCTTCAAACTCCTCCTGCCAACCTGGTAATTTTCCTCTGCAAGAGTCCTCCACCCTTCAACATGGTTATGATGCAGAGACAGCCGATTTCAACACCATCGGCTTTTCAGAGCGAAGAATCTTTAGGGCTAGCTGCCCCCCGAGCCTCGGTCAAGGCGAGAATGAAAGTGCACCAGCCGCATTGGGCCACTATCAGCTTCTCAACTGTGGTGCAGCATCAGCCGATTCTAACCAAATCGGCTTTTCAAAAGCAGAGAACCTTCAACGTGAACTGCCCCCCGAGCTTCTTCAGTCCAATAAGGCAACCTCTGGTGAGAATGCAGTTCAGTCCAACTGGACGACCGTCGGTCGTTCTCATGATCCTAGCCTGATCTGCACGTCCATGCTGTTCTTGCTGTTGGCCAGGGCTGCGATCCTCAAACTTGCCGGCAAATACCAGCAGCTTAAATGAGAAAAAGGGTCGTCTTGGACGCCCAAACTGATGCTTCTGCTGGTGCTGCCGAGCTTGAAGTCTTGCAGAAGGAGTTGGAAGTCCTTGAAGAGAGGGCCTGAGTCGCCAAGCAATCCCAATGAGGGGTTCCTCCAGTAGATGACTGCTCTATTAGGCTTCCGCTTGTAACAGTTGTATCCCTTGAGTCGATGGCCGTGCATCGGCTTTGAATTCTTAAGTCGATGTCTACGCATCGGCTGTGCCCAAAAATTTCTGTATTTTCGATTTTTTGCGGCCGATTTGTTTATGTATCGGCCCCCATCTTTGAGCTGTTCTGTTGGGCGTTTGGCATGCATTCTCAGCTTCGTATCCTCGTGTCTTATCCATCTATGTGCCCCCCAAGCCGATTCTGTCAAGTCATTGATGGTATCGGCTCTTCAGGCATCTGTTGGATCAATACTGAACACAGACAAAAGGATGTTGAGGATAATTTTGGCCGATTGCGGGAATCGGCCTCCTTTTCCGTTGCAATGCTTTGGCGATGGTTTGCGACTTCTTGGATTTCTACTGTAGCTACGTGGCATGCTGGAGATAAGATCCTTTGCTTTCCATTTTTTTGAGGGCCGATCTCAGGGATCGGCCTTGCCACGTACGTCCTATGTCTTGGACCTGCTACTCCGTCCGGGTCACGGATACCATGTTTGTATCAGCCGATGCCTCTGCATCGGCATCGGCCCGATGCTCGTGCATCGGCTTTCGCTCGTTTTGGGCGCCATACCTTCTTTGGTGGGCGCGCCTTCGTCTCCAATGTTTGCTGGATTTTCACGGCCAGATCGGGCCGTGCTCTTCTCAACGTGTACAGGTACTGTGCCTCGGCTTCTTCCAGGTTTCGCAGCCGCTGCACTCTACGCTTCTGAGAGTGGCTGAGTCCATCAGGGCACCACCTTGGTCGGTGATACCTATCTTCTTCTCCATCTGACTCCTCGAAGTCCTCTTCTTGAGATGACTCAGCTAGCTTGTTGATAGGTGGGAGAGGTCCTAGACGTTCGAACACTGAAACTTCGTTTGTCCTTCTCCTTTGCTGTTTGCATTCTGGGCAATTCTCGATTGTTGGCAATCGGCTCATTCCTGAGTCCCAGCAATGTTTGAAGAAGGGACAGTCCCAGTGCTTATCCATGTCGTCTTGCTCCCTTGACCTCCCTCTAGCGTGGCGTTCGTACCCGTCGTTGTTCCTGTCGTGCTGACGATACCTCCTGTTTTCTGCATCAGACCGACGATATTTTCCACCGTCTTCGTCGTAGCGCCGACGTCGGTCGTACTGCTGCTCATATTTGTTCAGGAGATGCACGGAGAGTGGACGTTGATACCGTATGCTTCTCACCTCCTGCTCGGTTAGGTACCGTCTATCATCATCTTGGGGCCGGTCGCGTGGAACGGCCTCCTCTTTATCCTTGCCACGAGAGTGGCTGCTCTCGGCTTTATCTTTGCCATGGCGGATCACAAACCCTGCCATATTGACATCAAAAGAGAACCCAGGTTCCCTTATGGAGTGGCTTAGGTCCACCATGTTGACGTCCGGAAACGGACGCATGTCTACCTTCATGGCAAACTGTCCGAAAGTTAATCGGCCTGATTCTATCGCCATCTGAATTTGTGCGCGTAATACTTTGCGGTCGTTGGTGGCGTGCGTGAACGTATGATGCCATTTGCAGTATGGCCTTTTGTTCATCTCTTGCGCCGTAGGGATCTTGTGGCCTTCGAGGAGCTTCAATCGCTTCTCTTTCGCAGTGGATCGAAGATCTGTTCAGCTTTGCTCACATCAAAGTCCAACCCTCTTGGAGGCCCCGGCGGGTTCACCCATTTGCAGGACACGAGTGCCGGCGTCCGAGTCCACTCGGCTACCGCAACTTCCTGATCTTCCGCAGAATCTTCATCGTCATCAGCATTGACCAGGGTTATCGCACGCTTGAACTTGTCCTGGTACAGTTCTGGATGGCGCTGTTCATATAAGGTCAGTCGACTGACCAGGTGCGCCAGCGAGTTGTACTCCACTTGGAACGTCAAATCCTTGAATGACGCTGCAAGGCCTGCCACGGCCAACTCGACTGCTTCTTTCTCAGTTAAATGAACCGAATAGCATCGGTTCTTGACAGTTCTGAAACGCTGAATGTACTCAGACACTGTCTCTCCTCGCCTCTGCCGAACCTGTGCCAGTTCGGCAATACCAGCTTCAGTAGCTTCTGAATGATATTGGGTGTGAAACTGTTCCTCCAGCTGCTTCCATGATCGTACTGAATTTGGCTGCAACGAGGTGTACCATCCAAAAGCCGGACCGGTGAGGGATTGCGAGAAGAACCTCACCCGTAGCTCATCCGATGCCGAAACCATGCCCAGCTGGGTCAAGTATCGGCTCACGTGCTCGATGGAGCTAGATCCTTCTGACCCACTGAATTTGTTGAAGTCCGGAAGCTGGTACTTAGCTGGTAGTGGGATCAGGTCAAACTCATTGGGGTACGGCTTGGAATAGCCGATTACCTTCTTCTTCGGCAAGATGCCAAACTGATCTCTCAGGACTGCGCTGATCTGATCTGCGGTGGAGGTAGTGGCAGCTGAGCTTTCCTGGGCTGGTGCAGTGGCATACTTGGCTAGCCACGCCTGTTTCTCAGCTTCTGCTCCCAAACCCCCAGCTGTTGCAGTCGTTCCTCCTGCCGGAACAATGGCTCCTGCTCCGGCAATCCCTCCTGTTGGAGCCTGGATCGCCTGTGTCCAGTTGTTGCAGTCCGGCACAAACGTGCACACGTATCCGTGTGGGATCTCCTTGGGCGGCTCATATAATAATTGGTAGTCGCCCGGATCACCTCCGACCTTGTAGACAACGTATGCCGGTGAACCTTGTTGCTGTGGAGCTGCCATCGAGTACGGCAATGGTGGCCTGGTGTGGAGTTGCACTTCTCCTTGGTGAGTCCCTAGAGCAGGTCCTGAAGGGGAGTATCGACGCTCCATGATCTCTTGGATCACCCGGAACGCAACGCGCTCCAAAGAATTCACCAGGCTCTCAGAATGCCGATGCAGTGAATGGGCCACCACGTAGTTGATTTCCTGTCGCAGGGCTCTGGTACGTTCATCTGAAGGGAGGGATAAATCCAACCCATCGAGGACACCTTGTGGCGTGAATCCTTTGAACCTGATGCCGTGCGAACGGGTCTTCTCAAAGGAGCCGATGAGTTCGGCTTCAACGATGGCCTTCAGCTCATCGTACTTCTTCTTATGATCAGGAGGAAGATCCTCGTATGTGATCTGTTCCTCCGCCATCTCGGATGCCGATGTTGACATGGATGTTGCAGAAGATTGTCCCACCGGGCGTGCCAGAATGTGTTACCCTCCAAAACCCACCGACGGGCAATGGCTAAGCAACACGAAGAGCCGGGAAGCTCCCAGGGCCGCTTAGTGGACCCTGGCACCTCGCGTCGTCCCGCAAATCTTCCAGCCACGTCCTGGCGGTTGCTAGGGCGTGCCACCTGACCTAGACCCGATCAGGAAGGTGTTGGAGTGCTTCGATTGTTCCTGCATGGTAGACACGTAAACATTAAATACGAGCCCTATCGGCTCTCAGGTTTCCTCGTGGATCGGCTCAAGGAGCCGATCGCCCCATGTTTCACGTTGGATTTACAATGGCATGGGGATCCTGCTTGATCAGGACAAAGCTAAAGCGATCCACGACAGTTTAGGGTTTTCACCGCATAACCGGAACGTCCTACGTGCGATCGGGCCTAGCAGCTACGGAAGATGATGCAAACCACCCCTACGAGAGGCCTAAAAACCAACGTAACGTTGGTTCCCGGAACATCCCTCGCAGGGACGGTGAACAACATCTAACGCACTACCGGATCCTCCGACCCAGCATAAGGCCTAACTATGCAGATGTTAAACTAATCCCTGCGGAGCAAGGAGCAACTATAACGGATCGGATCTACTAAGTAACGAACAAGCAAGATGCTGCCCTTACGTCTGGATAGACGTAAGAGCAGCTAGGTGTCGAGGGACGGCATTGCCACGCAGATATGCACGTGAAAGCATCAATGCAAGCCCCTAAACACCTAAGGATAAATAGTACTGCTCGCCATCAACAAGGCTTCAGCACGAGCAGTACAAGGTTGACGAATAAACGTATACTGCCTAGATCAGCATGGTGCTTACCCGGGAGAAACCCTCGAAGAAAGGGGTGGCGATGCGCCTGATTTGTGTTGGTTGAACGATGATTGTCCTCCTTTTCCGATAACCCTAGATACATATTTATAGTCCAAGGGACTTTCTAATTGAGGCGTGCACCTAACCGTGCACGGGCCAGACTCTATCTTTTTAATCTAAATTACAATGCGAACTACTATATTACGGATACACGGGCAACTTAGCCCAAACTCTTAGCACAAGGCCGCTTCGGTGATGCTCCACGTGTACGTCCTTCAAGCCCATCTTCACTTACGGCCCATCTCCTGATTTGGCCGAAATCGGGTGGTAACAAAAACTAACCCTAAAAGAGGCCTAAAAACCAACATTACGTTAATTCCCGGAACATCCCTCTTAGGACTAGCAAACCATACCTAACGCACTACCGGATCGTTCAACCCGTTTGCAAGGCCTAACCATACGGATATTAAACTAATCCTTGATGAACAAGGAGCAACTATAACAGATCGGATCTACTAAGTCACGAACAAGCAAGATGCTGCCCTTACACCTGGATAGGTGTAAGGGCAGCTAGATATTGAGGGACGGCACAGCTAAGCAGATATGCGCAAGAACAGCATCTATGCAAGCCCCAAAACATCTACGATAAATAGTGCTACTCGCCATCAACAACGCTTCAGTACGAGCAACACAAGTTAAACGAATAAACGTTAGTCTTGCCTAGATCGCAAGATGCGATCTAGGCAGACATGGTGCTTACCCGGGAGAAACCCTTGAAAGAAGGGGTGGCGATGCGCCTGATTTGTGTTTGTTGTGAACGTGATTGTCCTCCTTTTCTGATAACCCTAGATACATATTTATAGTCCAAGGGACTTTCTAATTTGGTCGTGCACCTAACCGTGCACGAGTTAAACTCTATCTTTTAATCTAAACTACGATGCGATCTACTATATTACAGATACACGGGCAATTAAGCCCAAACTCTTCGCGCAAGGCCGCTTCAAAGATGCTCCACGTGTATATTTTTCAAGCCCATCTTCACTTATGGCCCATCTCCTGATTTGGCCAAAAACCGGTGATAACAGCATGCTAATGGGAATGTTATTAACATGAATGCTTTGAACACCATTGTTGCTAATGCTATGGAAAATTCTAAGCTTGGGGAGGTCGGTTTTGATGAAAATGATCTCTTTAGCCCTCCGGGTATTGAGGAGAAAGTTTATGTTGATTATGATATGCCTCCCATTTATGATGATTATAATAATAGTGGTCTTTTGGTGCCACCTACTATGGAGAGTAAATTTTATTGTGATTATACTATGCCTCCTACACTTGATGAGAATAATAATGATAGTTACCTTGTTGAATTTGCTCCCACTACAACTAATAAAACTGATTATGCTTATGTTGGGAGTAGTAATAATTTTATGCATGAGACTCATGATAAGAATGCTTTATGTGATAGTTATATTGTTGAGTTTGCTCATGATGCTACTGAAAGTTATTATGAGAGAGGAAAATATGGTTGTAGAAATTTTCATGTTACTAAAATGCCTCTCTATGTGCTGAAATTTTTGAAGCTACACTTGTTTTGTCTTCCTATGCTTGCCACTATACTCTTCATGAACTTGTTTATTTACAAGATTCCTATTCATAGGAAGCATGTTAGATTTAAATGTGTTTTGAATTTGCCTCTTGATGCTCTCTTTTGCTTCAAATACTATTTCTTGCGAGTGCATCATTAAAACTGCTGAGCCCATCTTAATGGCTATAAAGAAAGAACTTCTTGGGAGATAACCCATGTGTTTATTTTACTACAGCAATTTTTGTTTTGTTGAGTCTTGGAAGTTGTTTACTACTGTAGCAACCTCTCCTTATCATGTTTTTGTGCCAAGTAAAGTTTCTATGTTAAAGTTGATGTTATATTTGGGATTGCTGCGCAGAAACAGCATTGCTGTCTGTCACGAATTCTGGCATAAGTCTCTGTAAAAAAATCTAAAAAATCTGCAAAATTACGAGCGTGATCCTCATATATGTACGCAACTTTCATTAGTTTTGAGTTTTTCCATTTGAGCAAGTTAAGTGCCCCTTTCAGATTCATATTTACGGACTGTTCTGTTTTTGACAGATTCTGCCTTTTATTTCGCATTGCCGCTTTTGCTTTGTTGAATGGGTTTCTTTGTTCCATTAACTTTCAGAAGTTTTGTGCAATGTCCAGAAGTGTTAAGAATGATTGTGTCACCTCTGAATATGTGAATTTTAATTGTGCACTAACCCTCTAATGAGTTTACTTGAAGTTTGGTGTGAAGGAAGTTTTCAAGGGTCAAGAGAGGAGTATGATATACTATGATCAAGAGGAGTGAAAGCTCTAAGCTTGGGGATGCCCCCGTGGTTCATCCCTGCATATTTTAAGAAGACTCAAGCGTCTAAGCTTGGGGATGCCCAATGCATCCCCTTCTTCATCGACAACATCATCAGGTTCCTCCCCTGAAACTATATTTTTATTCAGTCACATTTTTTGTTCTTTACTTGGAGCGTCGGTTTGTTTTTGTTTTTGTTTTTGTTTGAATAAAATGGATCCTAGCATTCACTTTGTGGGAGAGAGACACGCTCCGCTGTTGCATATGGACAAATATGTCCTTAGGCTTTACTCATAATGTTCAAGGCGAAGGTTGAAACTTCTTCGTTAAATTGTTATATGGTTGGAATCGGGAAATGCTACATGTAGTAATTCTAAAATGTCTTGGATAATGTGATACTTTGCAATTGTTGTGCTCATGTTTAAGCTCTTGCATCATATACTTTGCACCCATTAATGAAGAAATACATAGAGCTTGCTAAAATTTGGTTTGCATATTTGGTCTCTCTAAAGTCTAGATTATTTCTAGTATTGAGTTTTGAACAACAAGGAAGGCGGTGTAGAGTCTTATAGTGTTACAATATGTCTTTTATGTGAGTTTTGCTCCACCGGTTCATCCTTGTGTTTGTTTCAAATAACCTTGCTAGCCTAAACCTTGTATCGAGAGGGAATACTTCTCATGCATCCAAATCCTTGAGCCAACCACTATGCCATTTGTGTCCACCATACCTACCTACTACATGGTATTTCTCCGCCATTCCAAAGTAAATTGCTTGAGTGCTACCTTTAAACATTTCAAAAGTTATCACCTCTGATTTGTGTCAATGTTTTATAGCTCATGAAGAAGTATGTGGTGTTTATCTTTCAATCTTGTTGGGCAACTTTCACCAATGGACTAGTGGCTTCATCCAGCTTATCCAATAACTTTGCAAAAAGAGCCGGCAATGGGATTCCAGATCCCAAATTAATTAACAAAAATAGACACTCCTCCATGGTATGTGATTGTTGGACGGCACCCGAAGGATTCGGTTAGCCATGGCTTGAGAAAGCAAAGGTGGGGAGGAGTGTCATCATAATAAAACTAAAATAAAAAGGCACTCCTTCATGGTATGAGATTGTTGGCGGTGCACCAGAGGATTCGGTTAGCCATGGTTTGTGAAAGAAAGGTTGGAAGGAGTGCCACCCAAAAATAAAATAAAATGGGAGCCGCTCTTGAAAGTCTGGTTGATGAGGTAGTTAGAGTGCCCACTACCATTCGTTGACAACAACAAACACCTCTCAAAATTTTACTTTTATGCTCTTTATGTTTTCAAAACCAAAGCTCTAGCACAAATATAGCAATCGATGCTTTCCTCTTTGAAGGACCTTTCTTTTACTTTTATTGTTGAGTCAGTTTACCTATATCTCTCCACCTCAAGAAGCAAACACTTGTGTGAACTGTGCATTGATTCCTACATACTTGCATATTGCACTTGTTATATTACTTTACATTGACACTATCCATGAGATATATATGTTATAAGTTGAAAGCAACCGCTGAAACTTAATCTTCCTTTGTGTTGCTTCAATACCTCTACTTTGAATTATTGCTTTATGAGTTAACTCTTATGCAAGACTTATTCATGCTTGTCTTGAAGTACTATTCATGAAAAGTCTTTGCTTTATGATTCATTTGTTTACTCATGTCATTACCATTGTTTTGATCGCTGCATTCATCTCATATGCTTACAATAGTATGATCAAGGTTATGATGGCATGTCACTTAAGAAATTATCATTGTTATCGTTTACCTACTCGAGGACGAGTAGGAACTAAGCTTGGGGATGCTGATACGTCTCCAACGTATCTATAATTTCTTATGTTCCATGCTACTTTATTGATGATATCTACATGTTTTATGCACACTTTATGTCATATTCGTGCATTTTCTGGAACTAACCTATTGACGAGATGCCGAAGGGCCAGTTCCTGTTTTCTGCTGTTTTTGGTTCCCGAAATCCTAGTAACGAAATATTCTCGGAATTGGACGAAATCAACGCCCAGGTTCCTATTTTGCCCGGAAGCATCCAGAACACCCGAGAGCCGCCAAAGAGGGGCCACAGGGGGCCCACACATGGTGGTGGCGCGGCCAGGGCTGGGCCCGCGTCCCCCTAGTGTGTCGGCCCCCCGTAGCCCCTCCGACTCCGCCTCTTCGCCTATTTAAGGGTCCCTGACCTAAACCTCGATAGGAATAAGCCACGGTACGAGAAAAGTTCCAGAGCCGCCGCCATCGCGAAGCCAAGATCTGGGGACAGGAGTCTCTGTTCCGGCACGCCGCCGGGACGGGGAAGTGCCCCCGGAAGGCTTCTCCATCGACACCGCTGCCATCTCCACCGCCATCTTCATCACCGCTGCTGCTCCCATGAGGAGGAGTAGTTCTCCATCGAGGCTCGGGGCTGTACCGGTAGCTATGTGGTTCATCTCTCTCCTATGTACTTCAATACAATAATCTCATGAGCTGCCTTACATGATTGAGATTCATATGATGATGCTTGTAATCTAGATGTCATTATGCTAGTCAAGTGAATTTTACTTATGTGATCTCCGGAGACTCCTTGTCCCACGTGTGTAAAGGTGACAGTGTGTGCACCGTGTGGGTCTCTTAGGCTATATTTCACGAATACTTATTCACTCGTTATGAATGGCATAGTGAAGTGCTTATTTATATCCCTTTATGATTGCAATGTGTTTTGTATCACTATTTATCTATGTGCTACTCATGTGATGTTATTAAAGTAGTCTATTCCTCCTGCATGGTGTAATGGTGACAGTGTGTGCATCGTGTAGTTCTTGTCGTAGATTATGATCATAATCTCTTGTAGGTTATGGAGTTGATTATCGCTATGATAGTATTGATGTGACTTATGCCTCCTTCGTAGTGTGATGGTGACAGTGTGCATGCTATGTTAGTACTTGGTTTATTTTGCAAAGATCTATTATACTCTAAGGTTACTTAAACATGAATATCGAATGTTGTGGCGCTTGTTAACTCCGGCATTGAGGGTTCGTGTAATCCTACACAATTAGTGGTGTTCATCATCTAACAAGAGTATATGTAGCACAAAAGAAAGAGAACTTATTTATTATGTGATCAATGTTGAGAGTGTCCACTAGTGAAAGTATGATCCCTAGGCCTTGTTTCCACCACAAAGAATTGCTTCCTACGCCTGACAAGCTATTTTCACTGGCGCCGCTTGTTTACTCGTTTCTATCGCATCTTTACTTCCTGCAATATTACCACCATCTATACCACCTGTGTTTTACTATCTCTTCGCCGAACTAGTGCACCTATACATCTGACAAGTGTATTTGGTATGTTGGGGACACAAGAGACTTCTTGCTTTGTGGTTGCAGGGTTGCTTGAGAGGGATATCTTTGACCTCTTCCTCCCTGAGTTCGATAAACCTTGGGTGATCCACTTAAGGGAAAACTTGCTGCTGTTCTACAAACCTCTGCTCTTGGAGGCCCAACACTGTCTACAGGAAAAGAAGCGTGAGTAGACATCAATCTCCAACAGTCTCCCACTTGCACTAGAGTCAATAATCTAGTTTACATTTGTAAAGATATAACACCCTGGCCTTCTGGTGCTTTATCATGTTTTGCTCACGGGAGAGGTTTTAGTCAACGGATCTGACACGCTCAGAAACGTATGTATTTTGCAATTCATGTGCGTCTCAACGCATCACTCATTTTCCAAATGAGTCGGCTTTAATCGTATATGTTCGGTCTTCTGGTGGAACCTTAATTTCGCGGTCTGAAATATGTCACTAATATTGTCACACACAATATAGCTTCAAAGTTCTGACACTATCGGAACTACACCAAGTTCTCAAAGAACTCCTTGACTTAAACATCCTCAGTCATTGTCAAAACAATGACATACTCTGCCTTCGTTTGTAGAATCCGTCACAATAATTAGAACTCTTCTAAATCTAGCATTGTGCTACCTTTTAAAACAACACTTAGCCTAATTGAGATTTGAAATTCATTTTTATATGTGACCAAACTAATATCGGTGCAACACTTTACAGCGATTTGTTTGTCATTACCCCATACAAAACTATACATATCCTTGGTTCTTCTCAATTACTCAAGGATATTCTTACTGTCGTCCAATGATCATCACATTAATCATTCTGGTACATGCTCATAACACTTTAGAGCACAGGACATCTGATTGTGTACATATTACTCGTGATCTATAATCACTCATGTGTTTTTACTCATTGAGTGTCAAATACACTCAAGTCTTGTTAAACCTTCACATGGAAAAGAGCACCTTCTTAATATTTTTACATTGAACTACTTCAATATTCATTCTATGTACTTTGACTTAAACTTATTATGTGTTTCAATCTATCTTCATAGATCTTGACACTAAATATGTTTCAGTCCATATCCTTTCATTGAAGTTAATTCTCAATGAAACCTTTTTAAACACATCAAGTATATAATTACATCATTTATAATCAATGATATGTCATCATAAAATTATAACTATGTCTCAGCGCTCCCACTTAATTTCTTGCAAACACAAGCATCTTCATCGTTTCTGATGAAATCAAAAAAAATCTTTGACTATTTCATCCGGTGAAGATTCCAACTCCGCTATACTCACTTCATCCAATTGAAGTTTGTATACTTATCTAGTATTCCACGGACCAGCAAAACTCTTGGTTTGTATCTAGTATACTTCCTTCATACACACTTCTGGTAAGGAATGTATTTCTACCATCCTACTATCATATCTCATAAAAGAAATATGTAGCGATTACTAGAATAATCCACATAGACTATAAGCATCGCTACGGAAGATCTAATCTTATCGTAGTCAACTCTTTGAACTTTGTCGTAAACAGCTTTTCGACAAGTCGAGCTTCTTCAAGGATATTCCATCCAAGTCCATCAATTTTATAGATCCATTTACTTTCAAAAAGTATTCACCTATCTTGGATTTCATGGCGCATAGCCATTTTAACGGAGTCAGGGCCCATCATAACTTCTTTGTATGTAGTTGGTTTATCATTGTTCAAAATCAATCCTTTCTCCACAAATTATTTATTTGATCACAAAGTAAACCATACCTACAAGGTTCAATAGGTACTTTGATCTCCATGACAATAACATTTTGTAGACATGGGAGCCATGATCGTCGTGGCCGCTTCCGGACCCAATTCCGATGCTGCACTACTCTAATCATTATGCTCAGGTTCATAAACCTTATCAAGTTCTATTGTCCTCCCACTTAAATACTTCGCTAGAAACAATTTCTTGGAAATAAGTAAGAAACATCGACAAACACTTTTGTCTTTGTCTCCATAGTGGAAAGAATTCCCAATTAATTATTTGGAATAACCAACAAAGACATTCATCCGATTTTGGTTGTAAACTTATTTACTTATGCTATGCATATCAAAATTTAAGAAAGGACTATTAGGGTTCATACCCATGCCATAACTAGTATGGTGTCATTTCAACGGATCATGATGATGCTCTATTCAGTGTAAAAGCGGTAGTCTCTAAAGCATAATCCACAAAAATATAATGGCTTCATTTTATTTTATCTCATCATTTAATCCACAAGGTTCGGATACGTCTCTCGGATACTTCATCATCACTATGATACTCCAAGAAACGTGAGTTGTAGAACAACTTCATAACTCTCTTAGATGTTTGCTAAAACTCGTAATTCAAATATTTCCACTATGATCCAATCATAGATATTTGACTTTTCTATTACGATGACTTCCACTTCATGCTGAAATTTATTTGAATCCATTCAAATGTTTCAAACTTCTTCCTTATCGAATATATCCACCTATATATACTCAATTCATTGTTGGAAGTTTTCATGAAGTAGAAGAATCTCCCGCACACAACTATGCCCAGTGAACCACATACATCATCATGTATGTTTCCACTAAGTAGTTGCCCGTTCAACTCTTGGCCTATGAACGGTATTTCAGTCATTCTCTTTAGAAAAGATTTGCAACCGCCAAACGATTCAAAAATCAAATGACTCCAAAAATCCATTTGCATGGAGTTCCTTCATGTGTTCCTCTCTAACATGACCTAAATGGTGGTTCCACAAATAAGTGGAATTCAAATCATTTGCCTTATGGCATTTTAGCGTCAGTGTTATGTATGTGTGTTTCAGTGTTTCACCATTAAGATTTATAATAACTTATCCATCGTACATGGAGTAATGTCATAATTTGAACAACTCATTGTTTTCATTTGACCAGAGCAAAATAACAAAATATTAAGTTCTTTATTATAAATTCTAAGGGCTAGGTAGAATGCCAACGACAAACATATTATTATGTTCCAGACGTGCACTATTACCATATTCCTTATCGGTCACTTAGGCCATCGTATTCTTGTATTGCGTTGTATTGTATGACATCTCATACCAACCAATCTGGTACAAATACCCAAGAATTTTATTATGTGACCAAACAAGGAATACATCCATAACATGTATATCATCTATATACACATGAGCTAGACTTTCTAGTCTTTTTCTTTCTTTCTGCCAAAATATCTTTTGTAGTTTCTCTTTTAGCTTTCCTCATTCTCAGAGAACACTTCACCTTCAATAACTTCTAGGTTTGTTGGTCAAATACCAATAACTTTGAGGTTCTTATTTTGAAGTTGATCATCATATGATAAATGTTCCAGATTTCACTATTAGTAACTTTGTAATATGATGAACAATTTCACTCATAATTTTATCCATCATATCATGACGACTTTCCGAGACCATGTCTGTACATGCTAGGCTCGTAAAGTTTAACCTCAGTATTCGCATGTGCAAATCTGGCTTGCACCCGTTGTATGCACACGTAGAATCTATAACACCCGATCATCACGTGATGCTTCGAAACGACGAGTCTTAGCAATAGTGCATGCTAAGGACGATCACTTCATGGATATGCGAATATCGTTAGTGCCCCAATAGTTGGAGGATTGGGACGTCTGGCGTCTTCAACCTTCGTACATTCCCATAAAACTTATGAGTTTATGTAGTCTCACCAAATTATATTCTATCACCTTGCAATAAGGTCTTAGATATCACATATATCTCATACCTTGCTTATTTCTGAAAACTAAATTTTCACCTCCTTACTTTTCAAACAGATTTGAACTTCAAGTTTCACGGAGACAAGATGATTCTAGGTACTAATTGAAACCATTGTTCTTTGAATCAGCAATGTGAGGTTTACTAAAAGTTCGCAATAGGACTTAATCATTTCTTGATTCTTTAACAATACGGCACCAGTCCGTAAAGTTACTTGTCAGACTTAACAGTATTTATATCTCAATTACAAGACTAGCGCAGGGTAGAAAAACGGATGCCGATTCTACAAATTTAATTCAAAATACTATCCAGACTATGTTCATGACAATTAGTTCATGTTTTAATCTAATTACTAATGAACTCCCACTTAATACAACATCCCTCATAGTTGTTAAGTGGTACACGATCCACATCCACTACACCAAAACCGATCATCACGTGAGATGATGTAGCTTCTATGGTGAACATCAACATGTTGATCATATCATCCATATGACTCGTGTTCAACCTTTCGGTTTCCGTTGTTCCGAGGCCATGTCTGTACATGCTAGGCTCTTCAAGACAACCCAAGTATTACCGCGTGTGCAACATGGCTTACACCCGTTGTATGTGAACGTAGAGTCTATCACATCCGATCATCACGAGATGCTTCGAAATGACGAATTGTAGCAACGGTGCATACGAGGGGAGAACACTTTATTATCTTGATATTAATGTGAGGGATCATCTTATAATGCTACCGTCGCGATCTAAGCAAGATAAGATGCATAAAGGATTAACATCACATGCAATTCATATGTGATATGATATGGCCTTTTAGTCTTTGCGACTTTGATCTTCATCTTCAAAGCACGGACATGATCTCCATCATCAACGGGCATGATCTCCATCATCGTCGGCATAGCTTCAAGGTCCATGGCGCCGTCTTCATGGTTGTTCACCACATGTAGCAACTATTACAACTACTTTGAAATAACACTACTACATGAAATATAAAGACAACCATAAGGCTCCTGCCGGTTGCCACAATACAATAATGATCATCTCATACATATTCATCATCACATCATGGCCATATCACATCACCAAACCCTGCAAAAATAAGTTAGACGCCTCTAATTTGGTTTGCATATTTTACGTGGTTTAGGGTTTTCGAGTAAGATCCAATCTACCTACGAACATGAACCACAACGGTGATACTAGTGTTGTCAATAGAAAGAGTAAATTGAATCTTAACTATGGTGAGAGAGACAGACACCCGGAAAGCCATTTATGCAATACAAGTTGCATGTCGAGCGTGGAGCAAGTCTCATCAACGCGGTCATGTAAAGTTAGCCCGGGCCGCTTCATCCCATCATCCCGCAAGATGCAAAGTACACGAACTAAAGACAACAAAAGCATCAACGCCCACAAACCATTGTGTTCTACTCGTGCAACCAATCTATGCATAAACACGGCTCTGATACCACTGATGGGATTCGTAGCATAGAAAACAAAAAATTTCCTACCGCAAGAACGAATAACAAGCCAAGATCTAATCTAGTAGATGGTAGCAATGAGAAGATCATGAGACTAACCCTTGAAGATTTCCAAAGCCTACGAGATTAGATCTCGTTGTGGATGTAGTCGATCACTTGTCGCTTGCAAAAGCGCGTAGAAGATCTTGGCGGTGCCACAGTCGGGCAACACCTCCGTACTCGGTCACACGTTCAGTGTTGATGACGATGTCCTTCTCCCCGTTCCAGCGGGCAGCGGATGTAGTAGATCCTCCTCGGAATCCCGCTAGTACGACGGCATGGTGATGGTGGTGATGGAGAACTCCGGCAGGGCTTCGCCTAAGCGCTATGGGAGTAGTATGAGGAGGGGAGAGGCTAGGGTTTGGGAGAGGGGGGCTGCTTGGGCGCCGGCCATGGGGAGCCCTAGGTGATGCGGCCAACTTGTGTAGGCTGCCCCCTCCCTCTCCTCCTCATTATATAGGTGGAACCCCAAGGGTTTGCCCAAAGTCTTCAAATAAGACCCCAATTCAAAAACTGCCATATGGACGAAACCTAGAGGGACAGGGACTCTCCCCTTCCCCCTTTCTTTGGCCGGCCAAGGAGGTGGAGTACTCCACCCTCCCACTTGGTTGGCTGGTTAGGGTTGGTGGAGTCCAACCGGGACTCCACCTTCCATGGTGATTTCTTCCGGATGGTTCTAGAACATTCTAGCGCCTTCCATAAATGCACCAGATCATTTCCAAACTTGGAAAGTGACTTCCTATATATGAATCTTATTCTCCGGACCATTCCGGACCTCCTCGTGATGTCCAGGATCCTATCCGAGACTCCGAACAAAACTTCGAACTCCATTCCATATTCTATATCTACTTAAAACGACATCAAACCTTAAGTGTGTCACCCTACGGTTCGTGAACTATGCAGACATGGTTGATACTTCTCTCCGACCAATAACCAATAGCGGGATCTGGAGATCCATAATGGCTCCCACATATTCAATGATAACTTAGTGATCGATTGAACCAATTTACATACGATACCGATTCCCTTTGTCACGTGATATTTTACCTGTCCGAGGTTTGATCATCGGTATCTCCATACCTCATTCAACCTCGTCTCCGACAAGTACTCTTTACTCGTACCGTGATATGTCATCTCTTATGAACCATTCACATGCTTGCAAGCTAATCAGACGACATTCCACCGAGAAGGCCTAGAGTATATCTATCCGTCATCGGGATGGACAATATCCCACTCTTGATCCATATGCCTCAACTCACACTTTCCGAATACTTAATCCCATCTTTATAAACACCCATTTACGCAGTGACATTTGATGTAATCAAAGTACCCTTCCGGTATAAGTGATTTACATGATCTCATGGTCGAAGGACTAGATAAGTATGTATCGGAAGCTAATAGCAAGTTGAACTTAATGACGTGATCTTATGCTACGCTTATTTGGGTGTGTGTCCATTATATCATTCATCTAATGACATAACCTTGTTATTAATAACATCCAATGTTCATGATCACGAAACCATGATCATCCATTAATCAACAAGCTAGTTATACAAGAGGCTTGCTAGGGACTCCCTGTTGTTTACATAACACACATGTATCAATATTTTGGTTAATACAATTATAGCATGGTATGCAAACATTTATGATATACACAAAGATAACCATTTTATTATTGCCTCTTGGGCATATCTCCAACACCCCAAGCCAGAGCCAAACTCGGATCTAGAGGCGCCGCCGAAGTGGGAGCAGGGTACCTCTCCAAAGAAGCGCAACTACGAGCTCCCGACGACCTGAACGATTCACCTGGGCTGACCAAGGTGCTCATCCAGTCACGCGGACATGGCCCATGTTGGCTTGTAGTACGCGAAATGGTGGTCTTCCACCGAGAGCTGCGCCATCATCTTCGTCGACATCGGCTTGTCCTCGTAATTCTAGGACGGTGACAACAATGACGACTGCCCTGAAGACTCGGGTGACGAGGCGGACAACGTAGACGTCGACTTCAGCCCTTTCCAGGACTGGCGGCGCCATTAGATCCATGTTTAGTTTCGATTAAATTTCATTAAATTTTTGCAAATAAACTTAAATTTTAGTGAAATTTTGAGGATTGTTCAATACATTTTGGTGTTTTTTTCTTATGGGGTGCAGTAGCCTGGCATGCATGTAGCGTACGTAAAAGTCAGGACCGAGCTTAAATTTGAGTGATTTGAATTGGAGCAGAAGGACCGGTAGGGCGAGGCTCCCTACTGTACGAGTTGGAGTCCCATATTTGCAAATTGCAACTCGATCGATCAAGTCTGCCTCTGCCCAGCAAAGGCGCCCCGGTCATGCGCGTATATATACAGAGGCTGGCATGCGGCTGCCCAGGATCCGTCTTCCCTTAAAAGAAAAAAAGGAAAAAAAGATTACCGTATGTTGTGTTTCCTTACGGCCGCTTCATATCTCCAGAAAACCGGTCCTTGGATGGGAGCCAGAAGTGCCCTTCATATCGTACAGCAGACAAACCGATCGAGGAGCGGCCTTCGCATCTTGCGCCAATAAATAAAATCGCTAAAGACACAACATTACACCCGCACCAGGAGGAGGCGACGTACCATCGAAGGAAACTAAAGCTAAGCCAGATCGGCAATGGCGGCGGCGCTCCGACACGCAGCGAGGAGGCTGTATGGTAGCGGCGCGACGCGGCAGATGCAGGAGGCTGTCTCTCGGCGGCTCTCGCCGGCGGCCGAGCAGCTGGCGCATCGCCGGCTGTCGCCGCTTTTCACCCACACCACCGAGGTCGGGCAGCCTTACATGAGCTGCGGGAAGCCGGACAAGGACGGCACGCTGAAGCTGATCGAGAAGAAGAAGGAGGAGCTGTACGATCTGATGGCCGAGGCGCACAAGACGTACGGGACGGACCACAACTCCAGGGCATCCCTGATGAACCAGCAGCTGTTGCAGTATCTCTCCGGACACGTCGAGCCCAGACCCTACGACCGCACCTGGTAATCTCGTATGCATATGCACTTGTTTCTCCCCTCCCTTTTTACGTGATGCTGACGGCCGGAACCCCTTTCCTTCTTCCTGCCAGGAGGTGGCATCGAGACTCAAAAGCAATAGGCGACTACGTAGAGAAGATTGGTGTGGTGACATTATGCGCTGTGTGGATGGATATCTTGTGGATGGCGTTGGTCCGGTTGTGCTCCCTCTAGTGTAGCTACAAAGATCCAAGTTTCTTTATTTGGTATTCTTTCTCCGGACAAGTATCATCCGTCGTACTACTTTTGTTTTTTGTTTTATTTAAGTACGATCGACCATTATTCTGCACTTCATTTGTCTCAGTTATAGTATATTTTCTTGTGGGGAAAATATATATCTCTATGCTTCTTGATACAGAAGTCTCGTTTTTATAATGAAGGTCTATAGAAGTTTCTTAATTTGGTATGCATACGCCTCATAAGAATCACTGTTTACATCCATAAATTCTTCGATACTATCTTATACTCCAAGGAGCCGTGTACATGTAAGTTGGGTGAACGGCTACGTGCCACCAAGAAAAAGTAAGAAGAGCTGGTGGTTGCCTTTGCGAGGTGCTGCTTCTAGGCTCCATGGGGAGCCGCCGCCGGCGATCTCCTGTTGCCGGGCACCATTCCGTGTCCTAGCAAGACGCCACCCCAACAAGCTTCTCCCGGTGAGCTCTCTCTCCTCCTCCATTTCAAAAAAAATGTAGCCTTGCCAAAATTTCTATCTCACCTGTTGAATTGAGCATGTCGGTAGTAAATAAAAGTTTGTGTGTGTAAAATCCCACAAGGTTTTTTTCAGGTGTGATCGACAGATCGATCTCATCAGCAGTGTTTCTGTATGTGTTTTTGGGTGTGTCTTTGGTTAGAGTGAACAAGCCTTGGGTAATCCTCAACTTCACAAGGATGTTCCTTGTTTTTTGTCGCACTGTTATTGTGAATTAAATCCATGTGCAGCAGCAGCGACATGCCTTGGGTAATATTGCAGAGATATATGGTTTAGTGATACTTAAGTATTACTTATTGTTTGCATGGCGTTGGTAATTTTGACATCTTACCATTGGCCTGAGAGTAAAGGTGATTTTTCTTTGTTGGTGCGTGTTGTGTATGCTTTGATACTTTACTATTTTTGTGAAAATAAATGTGTTCATTAGGCTCTGTCAAATGTTTAATAGGTTGCTTCTGCAATAAACGTTCAAGTTTTCTGTGTATTAAATTTGGTTGTTGGTACTTCATTGATGTTGCAAAATTTGTGTAGTGTAGCTCTTTGGTCGCTGCTGCTTATGGATGTTTCATGTCTGGGTCTATGTCCGAATGTATACTTGGTTATGGGCTTCCTGATACCCTTTTGTGCTTGCTGAAACTTTGGAAAAACTGGATTGTTACTGCTCTAATTATTGGTATACATTGTTGGGTAGAATTTTGTATTGGTCCACAGTATGGCAAGTGTGATTTACCAATGCATATATAAATGATCAATTTTCGTGTTAAATAATCCCATATGGTTGATTCACATGTTAGATATTCTGTATAAAGATTGAAAATTTATTCGTAAATTCAAAATTGGAACTTAATTATACATAATCTGAATTCGTTTGTTTGTTTAGCTTCAGGTTTCCAAAGAATCTGGATGGTTGCTCTGTTTCAGACAGCCATTTCTCTGTTTCTGGCATAGTCTGATTGATCGTTATTGATCCATATGGTTTATTCACATGTTAGATGTTCTATTAAAATATCCCATTTCTGATTTCTAGAGAAGAAGCTATGAGTGCTTTATAAATAAACATAATCTGGAAGTAATTGAACCCGCGATGAACATTCTAGTTGAGATTATCAAATTAGAGCATTTGTTAGTAATTCTCACAAAGTTTTCAATTCGGATGCTTAACGAAAAGATATGCTAAGTTTTGTTTGCGCCTGATTGCAGCTGTTGCACGGGCGAGCTGATATGGAAGATGGAGAGGTTAAGCAGGATGAGCTACACAGCTAGTCTAGTTGTGGCGACCACATGCAGCGGGGACATCTTTGCCGGTGATGACGACCAGCAATGCCGCCACGCCATGCACACTCCTGCTTGGGCCTTCCCGCCACCTGAACCGATAGGGCACCCCTGCATTAGTCTAGCTGCAGGACGATGTGAGGATGCTTCTGCTGCTGCATGTTTGTTCCTTTGTCAACGTGCTATTGCCATTTTCAGGTATAAGTTTTTTGAGAATTCAGCAGGTGAGCTGCACGATATATTAATAGAAGAATACGAGTTTACAACAGGGCTACTGCGGCCGCGGAACAAACGCCGCGCCGAGCAACAAAACGGTGGAAAACCAAAACCACCGTAGCAGAAAAAGAAGGTGGACTACTCGTGAGCTACATAAATCCTCGCGCCCGCTAGATCCCGGCAGTCTCATCCGTGATCCTAGCAAGCAGAGATCTGCCCGAAGAGGGGGAGGCTTGGAAGTTGCGTGCGTTTTGCTCAAGCCAATGTGCCAGAGGACAAGGAGAGTCCAGGAGCGGACGCGGGACGCCTCCGCGGAAGGCAGCCCCACAGCAAGGCAGGACATCCAGTCGACGACCCTAGGGTGGACCACCCAGGTGGAGGGGTCGAGGGAGGGGGCAGCAGGGAGAACCGCCACCCGGTCCCAAACCTGGCGCGCGTAAGGACACTCGGTGAAGAGGTGCATCGAGGTCTCCAAAGTCCGCATGCAAAGTGGATAGAAGTAGCCGTTCGGCCACTGTCTCTCAAGCAGCCGGTATGCCGTTATCAGCCTGTTCTGGCTAAGAGCCAGGCAAGGAGCCGGCACCTCAGCATAGCCCAAGGCTTCCATATGAGCTGGACGACGGGGGACTCGACAGAGCCCACGAACTGCAGTCGGTACGCGGAGGAGGCCGAGTAGCATCCGTTAGAGGTGAACCTCCACATGAACTTGTCGCGTGTGTCCGGGGAGAGCTGTGATGTCTACGCACGCTTCTATTCCTGTAGACAGTGTTGGGCCTCCAAGAGCAGAGGTTTGTAGAACAGCAGCAAGTTTCCCTTAAGTGAATCACCCAAGGTTTATCGAACTCGGGGAGGTAGAGGTCAAAGATATCCCTCTCAAGCAACCCTGCAATTAAGATACAAGAAGTCTCTTGTGTCCCCAACACACCTAATACACTTGTCAGATGTATAGGTGCACTAGTTCGGCGAAGAGATAGTAATATGCAAGTGATATGGATGGATATGAGTGGTAATAACAATCTGAAATAAATATGGCAGCAAGTAAACATGCAGTAGAACTTGTTGGAAACGGTGTTTCAATGCTTAGAAACAAGGCCTAGGGATCATACTTTCACTAGTGGACACTCTCAACATTAATCACATAACAGAATAAATAAATGGTACTTTCTACACTCTCTTGTTGGATAACAAACACCATTCATTGTGTAGGGCTACAAAAGCACACCTCAAGCCGGAGTAAACAAGCTCCACAACATCCGGAGTTCATATTAGAGTAACCTCTAGAGTGCATAATAGACCGTTGCAATTTAGACCGAGTACTAACATAGCATACACACTGTCAACAATAGCTATGAAAGGGGGAATAGATCGCATCAATACTATCATAGTAATAGTTAACTTCATAATCTACAAGAGAATACAATCATAACCTACGCCAAGTACTAAATGATGCACACACTGTCAACATTACATCATGGAGGAGGAATAGACTACTTTAATAACATCACTAGAGTAGCACATAGATTAATAGTGGTACAAAACTCATGATCACATAAAGATCACACCATGGGAGAGAGAGATGAACCACATAGCTACCGGTAGAGCCCTCAGCCTCGGGGGAGAACTACTCCCTCCTCATCATGGGAGACAGCAACGGCGATGAAGATGGCGGTGATGTCGATGGAGATGACTCCGGGGGCAATTCCCCGTCTCGGCGGCGTGCCTGAAAGAACACGTCTCATTTTATATGTAGTTTTGGTGTCGATGACAATGATAATATATGAACATTTCGGTATATAAGATTTGTAGGTTATTGCATTCTCTAGATGCCCAAAGTGTGAAGAGCGTGCAATTTATCGGAAGAGAAAAGAAAGAAAAGAAGAAAGGAAGAAATGAGAAGAAGAAGAGAAAAAGAAAGAAAGGAGAAAGAAAAGGGGAGGCCGGAGGCTTGGGCGGTACCGCCGGCCTGGCCACGGCCGGAGGCTCCGGCCTTGGTACCGCCCAAGGTATCGGTTGGCGCCCCCGCGCCTCAGTACACTTGCCAGGGGGGTTGGAGCCCCGGCGGTACCACGGCCGATACCCCGACCGGAGGCTCCGGCCTCCCCCCTCGGCCCGGCTCCCTCTTGGCCACGTGGCCTTCCCTCCTTGGCCCGCGCTGCTCGTGTTTGGCCGGTAGTACCGGCCCAACCTGGCCGGTACTACCGCTCAGCCCTCCAACGGCAGTTTTTCTCCCGGGTTATATATACCCTTCTTCTCCAAGCGGTTTGGCTGCTCACTCCTTCTCCAAAAAGCAAGACACCATAGTTGAGCCACCAAGAACACCAAATTCATCGGATCTCCTCCCTCAACCACCCAAATCCCTTGTGCTTTGGAGAATCGAAGGAGAAGACCCCGATCTACATCTTCACCGAAGCGATTTGCATTTCCCCCTCATTTTGTTGAGGGCCCCCTTACTAGTGTTCCTCTTTGGATCCCTAGTTGATTTGTGTTGATGTATTGTTGTTGATTGTTGTGTTGTTACAGATTTGGGAGCCTCCAATTTGGTTGTGGATGTGTGCCCCAAGAACCTTGTAAAGGCCCGGTTTCCGCCTCGAGGAAATCCCTTAGTGGAAGTGGGCTAGGCCTTCGTGGCGTTGCTCACAGGAGATCTGAGTGAAGCCTTCGTGTCTGTTGGTTTGGCTTTCGTAGCAACCACACTCCTCCAAACGTAGACGTACCTTCTTGCAAACGAAGGGAACTACGGGAATCATCTCCGTGTCATTGTGTGCTCCACTCTCGGTTACCTCTATCCTATTCTATCTCATATATATTGCGTAGCTATATCTTGCTTAGTTGGTAACCTTGTCATATAGGTAAATTCACTTAGTTGCATATCTAGAGAATTTACCTTTGTGTCAAGCCTAAATTGAAAAGGAACTAAAAATTGGTTAGCACCTATTCACCCCCCTCTAGGTGCGGCATAAGATCCTTTCAATTGGTATCAGAGCCTCGACTCTTATTTCGGGCTTAACCGCCTAAGAGTATGCCGGACGAGGAACCTCCGGAAGGGGCCGCTAAGATGGTCTCCATGGATGACTTCAATTCGTTGAGGTCCTCCATGGAAGCTCAAATGGAAAGCATGAGAAAAATGATTTCCGAGCTTTTGACTTCGGTCCCTCCCAAGGCTCCCATCGTAGAGGTAAAGGACACGGTGTAGGATAACGTAGCATAGAAAACAAAAATTTTCCTACGGCGAACACGCAATCCAAGCCAAGATGCAATCTAGAAGACGGTAGCAACGAGGGGATTGTCGAGACTCACCCTTGAAGAGATTCCAAAGCCTACAAGAGGAGGCTCTTGTTGCTGCGGTAGACGTTCACTTGCCGCTTGCAAAAGCGCGTAGAAGATCTTGATCACGATCGGTTCCGGCGCCACGAACGGGCAGCACCTCCGTACTCGGTCACACGTTCGGTTGTTGATGAAGACGACGTCCACCTCCCCGTTCCGGCGGGCAGCGGAAGTAGTAGCTCCTCTTGAATCCGAC
>NC_061511.1:210770787-210838388 GCF_022539505.1 Lolium rigidum | reverse complement strand
GGTGTTGCGCCGCATCACATTTCGCGACCATCAACCTTCAACGTGCTTCTTGGCTCCTACTGGTTCGATTAAACCTTGGTTTCTTTCTGAGGGAAAACTTGCTACTGTGCGCATCATACCTTCCTCTTGGGGTTTCCCAACGAACGTGTGAGTTACACGCCATCAGTCATCAAAAAAATAAAAAATAAAAACTAAACTAAAGTACATGTGTAAACAAAAGAGAAGAGGGATGATCTACCTTGCTGGTAGAGATAACGTCCTTCATGGGAGCCGCTCTTGAAAGTCTGGTTGACGAGGTAGTTAGAGTACCCGCTACCATTCGTTGACAACAACAAACACCTCTCAAAACTTTACTTTTATGCTCTCTATATGATTTCAAAACTTAAAAAGCTCTAGCACATGATTTAATCCCTGCTTCCCTCTGCGAAGGGCCATTCTTTTACTTTATGTTGAGTCGGTTTACCTACTTCTTTCTATCTTAGAAGCAAACACTTGTGTCAATCGTGTGCATTGATTCTTACATGTTTACCTATTGCACTTGTTATATTGCTTTATGTTGACAACTATCCATGAGATATACATGTTACAAGTTGAAAGCAATTGCTGAAACTTAATCATCCTTTGTGTTGCTTCAAAGCTTTCTACTAAGAATTTATTGCTTATGAGTTAACTGTTATGCAAGTCTTATTGATGCTTGTCTTGAAAGTAGTATTCATGAAAAGTCTTTGCTATATGATTTCGTTGTTTACTCATTGTCTTCATCATTGCTTCGAATCGCTGCATTCAACTCATATGCTTTACAATAATGTTGATCAAGATTATGTTGGTAGCATGTCACTTAAGAAATTATCATTGTTATCGTTTACCTACTCGAGGGCGAGTAGGAACTAAGCTTGGGGATGCTTGATACGTCTCAAACGTATCTATAATTTCTTATGTTCCATGCTAGTTTTATGACAATACCTACATGTTTTGTTCACACTTTATATCGTTTTGACGCATTTTCCGGAACTAACCTATTAACGAGATGCCGAAGTGCCGATTCTTGTTTTTCGCTGTTTTTGGTTTCAAAAATCCTACAAAGGAAATATTCTCGGAATCGGACGAAATCAATGCCCAACATCTTATTTTTCCCGGAACCTTCCAGAAAGCCAAAGGGGGACCAGAGGGGAGCCCTAGGGGCCCCACTGTTGGAGATATGCCCAAGAGGCAATAATAAAGTGGTTATTATAATATCTTTGTGTTTATGATAAATGTTTATATACCATGCTATAATTGTATTAACAGAAACATTGATACATGTGTGTTACGTAAACAACAAGGAGTCCCTAGTAAGCCTCTTGTATAACTAGCTTGTTGATTAATAGATGATCATGGTTTCGTGATCATGAACATTGGATGTTATTAATAACAAGGTTATGTCATTAGTTGAATGATATAATGGACATACACCCAATTGAGCGTAGCATAAGATCAAGTCATTAAGTTCAATTTGCTATAAGCTTTCGATACATAGTTGCCTTAGTCCTTCGACCATGAGATCATCACTTACACCGAAAGGGTACTTTGATTACATCAAACGCCATTGCGTAAATGGGTGGTCATAAAGATGGGATTAAGTATTTGGAAAGTGTGAGTTGAGGCATATGGATCAATAGTGGGATTTGTCCATCCTGATGACGGATAGATATACTCCGGGCCCTCTTGGTGGAATGTCATCTGATTAGCTTGCAAGCATATGAATGGTTCATAAGAGATCACATACCACGGTACGAGTAAAGAGTACTTGTCGGTAACGAGGTTGAACAAGGTATGGAGATACCGATGATCAAACCTCGGACAAGTAAAATATCGCGAGACAAAGGGAATTGGCATCGTATGTAAATGGTTCAATCGATCACTAAGTCATCGTTGAATATGTGGGAGCCATTATGGATCTCCGGATCCCGCTATTGGTTATTGCTCGGAGAGGAGTCTCGACCATGTCTGCATAGTTCACGAACCGTAGGGTGACGCGCTTAAGGTTCGATGTCGCATAAGTAGATTCGGAATATGAGATGGAGACCGAATGTTGTTCGGAGTCTCGGATGGGATCCAAGACATCACGAGGAGGACCGGAATTGTTACGGAAGAATTCTGCTGTTTTGTATTTCAAGAAAAGTTGTTCGGAAATATTCTCGGAATTGGACGAAATAAAAACAGAAGTTCTTATTTTTACATCACGTATACGGAGTCCAAAGGGGAGACGGAGAAAGGCCAGGGGTGGGCCACACAACACGCCGGCGCGGGTCCCACCCAGGCCGCGCCAGGGTATTGTGTGGGCCCACCAGGCGCCGGCCCTAGATGTGTTTTGTGAAACCCTAACCCTACATCCCGACTATATATAGAGGGATGGTTTGGCCGGCCAGAGCTGCTCCGTACGCAACCCTAATTTGCCACCTCTCCTCCCTCCCAGTTTCTCCTACTCCGGCTTAGGCGAAGCCCTGCAGGAATTCTTCTCCACCACCACCACCACGCTGTCGTGCTGCTGGGATTCCGTGGAGACCTACCACACCTCCGCTGCCCGCTGGAACGGGGAGAGGAAGGAGCTTCATTGACACCGTACGCGCGACCGAGTACGGAAGTGCTGCTGGATTGCAGCACCGGGGACGATCGTCTACACCAACAACGAGATTAATCTCGTAGGCTTTGGAATCTTCAAGGGTTAGTCTCATCTCCATCTCGTTGCTTCGATCTTGTAGATTAGATCTTGTAGATTAGATCTTGGGTGCTCCCTGACCTAAAACATCGACACGGAAAAACCACGGTACGAGAAACCTTCCAGAGCCGCCGCCATCGCGAAGCCAAGATCTGGGGGACAGGAGTCTCTGTTCCGGCACGCCGCCGGGACGGGGAAGTGCCCCCGGAAGGCTTCTCCATCAACACCACCGCCATCTTCATCACCGCTGCTGTCTCCCATGAGGAGGGAGTAGTTCTCCATCGAGGCTGAGGGCTCTACCGGTAGCTATGTGGTTAATCTCTCTCTCATGTACCCCAATACAATGATCTCATGAATTGCTTTGCATGATTGAGATCCATATGATGAGATTTGTATCGCTACTAGTCTATGTGCTACTCTGGTGATGTTATTAAAGTAGTCTATTCCTCCTTCATGATGTAATGGTGACAGTGTGTGCATCATGTAGTACTTGGCGTAGGTTATGATTGTAATCTCTTGTAGATTATGGAGTTAACTATTACTATGATAGTATTGATGTGATCTATTCCTCCTTTCATAGTCTGTCGGTGACGGTGTGCATGCTATGTTAGTACTTGGTATAATTGCAATTATCTATCATGCACTCTAAGGTTATTTAAATATGAACATCGAATGTTTTGGAGCTTGTTAACTCCGGCATTGAGGTGCTCTTGTAGCCCTACACAATTAATGGTGTTTGTCATCCAACAAGAGAGTGTAGAGTAGTTTTATTATGTGATCAATGTTGAGAGTGTCCACTAGTGAAAGTATGATCCCTAGGCCTTGTTTCCAAACATCCAATCTCCGTTTATTTATCGTTACGTTGCATGTTTACTCGCTGCCATATTTTATTCAGATTGCTATTACCACTCATATACATCCATATTACTTGTATTTCACTATCTCTTCGCCGAACTAGTGCACCTATACATCCGACAAGTGTATTAGGTGTGTTGGGGACACAAGAGACTTCTTGTATCGTGATTGCAGGGTTGCTTGAGAGGGATATCTTTGACCTCTTCCTCCCTGAGTTCGATAAACCTTGGGTGATCCACTTAAGGGAAACTTGCTGCTGTTCTACAAACCTCTGCTCTTGGAGGCCCAACACGGTCTACAGGAATAGAAGCACACGTAGACATCAGGCATTACGACAAAGAACATAGACCGCTATCCAGCATGCATCTATGCCTAAAAATTCCACCTTCGGGTTAGCATCCGCACCCCTTCCAGTATTAAGTTGCAAACAACAGACAATTGCTTTAATTACTATGCGTAATGTAAACAATACAAATGTCCTTAGACAAAGCATTGATGTTTTATCCCTAGTGGCAACAGCACATCCACAACCTTAGGGATTGCTGTCACTCCCCCAGATTCAATGGAGACATGAACCCACTATCGAGCATAAATACTCCCTCTTGGAGTTACAAGTATCAACTTGGCCAGAGCCTCTACTAGCAACGAAGAGCATGCAAGATCATAAACAACACATATATGATAGATCGATAATCAACTTGACATAGTATTCCATATTCATCGAATCCCAACAAACACAACATGTAGCATTACAAATAGATGATCTTGATCATGATAGGCAGCTCAAAAGATCTAAACATGATGGCACAATAGGAGAAGATAACCATCTAGCTACTGCTATGGACCCATAGTCGAAGGATGAACTACTCACGCATCAGTCTGGGGGCGGGCATCGTGATGTAGAGCCCTCCGGTGATGATTCCCCTCTCCGGCAGGGTGCCGGAGGTGATCTTCAGAACCCCCCGAGATGAGGTTGATGGCGGCGGCGTCTCTGGAACTTTTCTCGTATCGTGACTCTCGGTACTAGGGTTTTCGCGACGGAAGGATTATATAGGCGAAGGGGCAGAGTCGGGGGATGCTCGAGGGGCCCACCCCATATGGCGGCGCGGCCAGGGGTGGGGCCGCGCCCCCCTATGGTGTGGCCGCCTCATCGCCCCTCTTCGTCTCCTCTTCGGACTTCTGGAAGGCTCCGTGGAAAATAAGACCGTGGGCTTTTGTTTCGTCCAATTCCGAGAAAATTTCTGTGTAGGATTTCTGAAACCAAAAACAGCAGAAAACATGAACTGGCGCTTCGGCATCTTGTTAATAGGTTAGTTCCGGAAAATGCATCAAAATGATGTAAAGTGTATATAAAACATGTGAGTATTGTCATAAAACTAGCATGGAACATAAGAAATTATAGATACGTTTGAGACGTATCAACTGGTACCAGGGACACTATAGCCTGTCGGCACTTTGGTCAAAGATTCCATCAAGGACTAGAGGACAAGGATGAGCGAAGCACTTCAGCTTTAAACGAAGCCCTGGCGCCAAAGCAGAAGATGACGTAAAAGATACTGAACAAGGTCATCGCTCCCTGATTAAAGCCATAGTCGGCGCCAGGTGGGCCAAAGTAGCTTTATAAAGTAGCTTAGCTCATCCTAGATTCCATTAGGGTTTATTCCCTTGTAAGCCACCCACTCCCCTATATAAGGAGAGGGGGCACACCCCTGCGCGGGACGATCGACCTAGAGAGGAATTAGGCTGTTCAACAGCAAGTAGAAGGAATCTTGTACTGTACATCTTCAACCTCTGGCCAAGGGCCAAGTTAAGGAATACATATCGGTTTCTTTTCTCTCTTTCCCTGTTAACAAAACCCTCCCCCGGATCCTCTAGTGCACATTCGGCCCCAACTTAAGTCATCCTATGGCATCTGTTGTTACCCCACGACGATAGTTGGCGCCCACCATGGGCCAGCAGCTGCGCTTGCTGGAGTTCATATCCGGGCGGGCCTTCTCACCATCTCCGGCGAGCGCGTGGTCTCTGGCCTCATCTACCGCCTCGACTCGCTCGATTTCATCAATGACAACGCGGGTTGCTTCGCCAACGGCGGCCGCAGGAGGCTGATACGTCTCCAACATATCTATAATTTCTGATGGTCCATGCTTATATTATACCAATTGGTACATGTTTTATATACACTTTATATCATTTTTATGCATTTTCCGGGACTAACATATTAACAAGATGCCGAAGTGCCAGTTCCTGTTTTCTGTTGTTTTTGGTTCCATAAAATTACTTCTGCGAGTATTCTCGGAATTGCGCGAAACAAAAGGCCACGTCCCTATTTTTCCAGAAGCTTCATGGAGTCCGAAGGAGAGACGAAGGGGGGCCACGAGCTGGCCACCTCATAGGGTGGCGCGGCCCCACCTTCTGCCGCGCCGCCAGGTGGGGTTGGCCCCTCGGGACTCCACCGACGCTGCCCCTTCGCCTATATATTTTCCCCAGATGCGAAAACCCTAAATAATCCAGTCATATTCCACCAAGGGTTCCGCAGCGCCGCCGCCATCGACGACAAGTTTCGGGGGACAGAATCTTTGTTTCGGCACGTCGCTGGGACAGGGAATTGCCCCCGGAGTCATCTCCATCGACACCACCGCCATCTTCATCGCCGCTACTGACTCCCATGATGAGGAGGGAGTAGTTCTCCCCCGAGGCTGAGGGCTCTACCGGTAGCTATGTGGTTCATCTCTCTCTCCCATGGTGTGATCTTTATGTGATCATGAACTTTGTAATCTAGTTGAATATGTAGATGTTACTCTTGTCTATTATGCACTCTAGAGGTTACTTTAATATGAACTCCGGAGTCACTCTCCACGGTGTGATGGTGACAGTGTGCGCATCGTGTGTGATTCCTTTATGACGTTGTGGAGCTTATTTACTCCGGCTTGAGGTGTGCTTTTGCAGCCCTACACAATGAATGGTGTTTGTTATCCAACAAGAGAGTGTTTGAGAGTATCATTTATTTATTCAATTATGTGATCATTGTTGAGAGTGTCCACTAGTGAAAGTATGATCCCTAGACTTTGTTTCTAAGGATTGAAACACCGTTTCCAACAAGTTCTGCTACATGTTCGCTTGCTGCCATTTTTATTTCAGATTGCAATTACTACTTATAATCATCCATATTACTTGTATTTTACTATCTCTTCGCCGAAGTAGTGCACCTATACATTTGACAAGTGTATTAGGTGTGTTGGGGACACAAGAGACTTCTTGTATATTAATTGCAGGGTTGCTTGAGAGGAATATCTTTGACCTCTACCTCCCTGAGTTCGATAAACCTTGGGTCATTCACTTAAGGGAAACTTGCTGCTGTTCTACGAACCTCTGCTCTTGGAGGCCCAACACTGTCTACAGGAATAGAAGCGTGCGTAGACATCAAGCTATTTTCTGGCGCCGTTGCCGGGGAGGTAAGGTAAAAGGTATTCACATGCTCCGAAGCTATTTCATTTAGATTCTGCAATTATATCTTTTTGTTTCTTGTTTTTATTTCACTAGTTAGGCTTAATGGAAAACAACAAAAAAATTAGAGATCTTTATGAAATTTATATTGAATTAGGACATGATGTGTTTGAAGAGAGAATTAAAAAAACCCATGGAACTTTATTTGCAAAATAGTTGTAGCAATGTTTTTAGCATGAATTCTTTGAACACTATTATTTTTAATGCTATGGAAAAGTCTAAGCTTGGGGAAGCTGGTTGTGATATTTTTAGTCACCCAAGTTTTGAGGAGAAAATTTTCTTTGATGATACTTTGCCTCCCATTTATGATGATTATAATGATAGTGGTATTTTGGTGCCACCTACTATGGAGGATAAAGTTTATTATGATTCTACCATGCCTACAATTTATGATGATTACAATGATGGTTGTGATAGTTTTACTCCCACTATTACTAATAAAATTGATTATGCTTATGTGGAGAGTACTGATACTTTTATGCATGTGGATCATGATAAGAATGCTTTATGTGATAGCTATATTGTTGATTTTATTCATGATACCACTGAAAATTATTTTGAGAGAGGAAAGTATGGGTATAAAAATCTTCATGTTACTAAATTTCTTCTCTTTATGATGAATGTTTTGAGCTTTCTCTTGATTTGCTTTTATTTGCTGGGTACTTTAAGACCTACTGGTCCTTATGAGAGAGGGAGACACGATTTCATATATCACAATAATATTAAGTCTCCTCTCCTTGTGTTGAAATTTTTGAAGTTACGCTTGTTTTGTCTTCCTATGCTACTCACTTTGTTCTTCATTGACTTGTTTTCTTAAAAGGCTCCTATGCATAGGAAGAGTGTTAGATTTAAACATGTTTTATATATGCTTCTTGATGCTCTCTTTTCAACTCTCATCTTTATGTGAGCATCATAAAAATTACTATGCCTAGCTAAAAGGCGTTAAAGAAAAGCGCTTATGGGAGACAACTCATCGTTTTTATTTTCTGCAATTTTTGTTTTATTTTTGAGTCAAGGTACTGCCTACTACTGTAGCAATATCTTTGTATCTTTACTTTATTGCATTATTGTGCCAAGTAAAGTCTTTGATAGAAAGTTGATACTAGATTTGGATTTCTGCGCAGAAACAGATTTTTAGCTGTCACGGTTTCGAGTTTTTCTCTCTGTAGAAAAATCTAAAAATCCTGAAAAAATTCATGAGTAATCCTCAGATATGTACGCAACTTTCATTCAACTGGAGCTTTTCCATCTAAGCATGTTAAGTTCCTCATAAAAATTCGTATTTACGGACTGTTCTGTGTCGATGGATTCTGCCTTTTATTTTGCATTGCCTCTTTTACTGTGTTTGAGTGGATTTCTTTGCTCCATTAAATTTCAGTAGCTATGGGTAATGTCCAGAAGTGTTGGTAATGATTGTTTCCATGCAGAACATGTGAATTTTTTATTATGCACTAACCCGCTAATGAGATTGCTTTGAGTTTGGTGTGAAGGAAGTTTTCAAGGATCAAGAGAGGAGGATGATATAATATGATCAAGAAGAGTGAAAAGTCTAAGCTTGGGGATGCCCCCGTGGTTCATCCCTGCATATTTCAAGAAGACTCAAGCGTCTAAGTTTGGGGATGCCCAAGGCAACCCCTTCTTCATCAAACTTATCAGGTCACCTCTAGTGAAACTATATTTTAATTCTGTCACATCTTATGCACTTTACTTGGAGCGTCTGTGTGCTTTTATTTTCGTTTTGTTATTTTCATTCTCTGAATAAATCGGATCCTAACATGCTTGTGTGGGAGAGAGACACGCTCCGCTTTTTCATTTGAACACTGGTGTTCTTCGTCATATTTTTAATGTTCATGGCAAAAGCTGAAAGCCGCTGCACTTATTGCTATTTGGTTCGAAACAGATAATGCTTCATGTGGTAGTTGGTATACTGTCTTGAATAATTTAATGCTTGGCAATTGTTTTGAGCTCTCAAATAGATCATGTTTAAGCTCTTGCATCATGTAGTTTAAACCTATTAGTGGAGAACTACCGTAGAGCTTGTTGAAATTTGGTTTGCATCATTGGTCTCTCTAAGGTCTAGATATTTTCTGGTAAAAGTGTTTGAGCAACAAGGAAGACAGTGTAGAGTCTTATAATGCTTGCAATATATTCTTATGTAAGTTTTGTTGTACCGGTTTATACTTGTGTTTGCTTCAAACAACCTTGCTAGCCAAAGCCTTGTACTGAGAGGGAATGCTTCTCGTGCATCCAAAACCTTGAGCCAAAATTTATGCCATTTGTGTCCACCATAACTACCTACTATGTGGTATTTTTCTGCCATTCCAAGTAAATACTTCATGTGCTACCTTTAAACAATTCAAAGATTTATTACTCCTTATTTGTGTCAATGTTTTATAGCTCATGAGGAAGTATGTGGTGTTTTATCTTTCAATCTTGTTGGGCAGACTTTCACCAATGGACTAGTGGCATATACATCCGCTTATCCAATAATTTTGCAAAAAGAGCCGGCAACGGGGTGCCCAGCCCCAATTAATTAACTTTCATTAATAATTCTCTTCACATGTTTTGCCCTGATTTATCAGTAAGCAACTTAATTTTGCAATAGACACTCCTCCATGGTATGTGAAATGTTGGAAGGCACCCGAGGATTCGGTTAGCCATGGCTTGTGTAAGCAAAAGGTTGGGAGGAGTGTCATCTATAAATAAAACTAAAATACATGTGTAAACAAAAGAGAATAGGGATGATCTACCTTGCTGGTAGAGATAACATCCTTCATGGGAACCGCTCTTTGAAAGTCTGTTTGACAAGGGGGTTAGAGTGCCCACTACTATTCGTTGACAACAACAAACACCTCTCAAAACTTTATTTTTATGCTCTCTTTATGATTTCAAAACTTGAAAAGCTCTAGCACATGATTTAATCCCTGCTTCCCTCTGCGAAGGGCCTTTCTTTTACTTTATGTTGAGTCAGTTTACCTACTTCTTTCTATCTTAGAAGCAAACACTTGTGTCAATTGTGTGCATCATTTTTTATGTGCTTGCTTATTGCACTCATCATATTACTTTGTGTTGACAATTATCCATGAGATATACATGTTAAAAGTTGAAAGCAATTGCTGAAACTTAAATCTTCCTTTGTGTTGCTTCAAAACCTTTTATTAAGAATCTATTGCTTTATGAGTTAACTCTTATGCAAGACTTTTTGATGCTTGTCTTGAAAGTACTATTCATGAAAAGTTTTTTTGCTATATGATTCAGTTGTTTAGTCATTATCTTTTTGTTAGCAAACTATAGACCATTGCTTTGAGTCACTTCATTCATCTCATATGCCTTACAATAGTATTGATCAAGATTATGTTGGTAGCATGTCACTTCGAAAATTATTCTTTTCTCGTTTACCTACTCGAGGGCGAGTAGGAACTAAGCTTAGGGATGCTTGATACGTCTCCAACGTATCTATAATTTCTGATGTTCCATGCTTATATTATACCAATTGCTACATGTTTTATATACACTTTATATCATTTTTATGCATTTTCCGGGACTAACCTATTAACAAGATGCCGAAGTGCCAGTTCCTGTTTTCTGCTGTTTTTGGTTCCAAAAAATTAGTTCTGCGAATATTCTCGGAATTGCGCAAAACAAAAGGCCATGTCCCTATTTTTCCAGAAGCTTCACGGAGTCCGAAGGAGAGACGAAGGGGGGCCACGAGCTGGCCACCTCATAGGGTGGCGTGGCCCCACCTTCTGTCGCGCCGCCAGGTGGGGTGGGCCCCTCGGGACTCCACCGACGCTACCCCTTTCGCCTATATATTGCCCCAGATGCGAAAACCCTAAATAATCCAGTCATATTCCACCAAGGGTTCCGCAGCGTCGCCGCCATCGACGACAAGTTTCGGGGGACAGAATCTCTGTTCCGGCACGCCGCCGGGACGGGGAATTGCCCCTGGAGTCATCTCCATCGTCAACACCGCCATCTTCATCGCCGCTGCTGACTCCCATGATGAGGAGGGAGTAGTTCTCCCCCGAGGCTGATGGCTCTACCGGTAGCTATGTGGTTCATCTCTCTCCCATGGTGTGATCTTTATGTGATCATGAGCTTTGTAATCTAGTTGAATATGCAGATGTTACTCTTGTCTATTATGCACTCTAGAGGTTACTTTAATATGAACTCCGGAGTCACTCTCCACGGTGTGATGGTGACAGTGTGCGCATCGTGTGTGATTCCTTTATGACGTTGTGGAGCTTGTTTACTCCGGCTTGAGGTGTGCTTTTGCAGCCCTACACAATGAATGGTGTTTGTTATCCAACAAAAGAGTGTTTGAGAGTAGCATTTATTTATTCAATTATGTGATCATTGTTGAGAGTGTCCACTAGTGAAAGTATGATCCCTAGGCCTTGTTTCTAAGCATTGAAACACCGTTTCCAACAAGTTCCGCTACATGTTCGCTTGCTGCCATTTTTATTTCAGATTGCAATTACTACTTACAATCATCCATATTACTTGTATTTCACTATCTCTTCGCTGAACTAGTGCACCTATACATCTGACAAGTGTATTAGGTGTGTTGGGGACAAAGAGACTTCTTGTATCTTAATTGCAGGGTTGCTTGAGAGGGATATCTTTGACCTCTACCTCCCTGAGTTCGATAAACCTTGGGTGATTCACTTAAGGGAAACTTGCTGCTGTTCTACGAACCTCTGCTCTTGGAGGCCCAACACTGTCTACAGGAATAGAAGCGTGCGTAGACATCAGAGGCGCCGGCAAAGAAGCTGCTGTGGAGGGCGCTGGTCAGACCAAGTCCACGTGCACGGCCAAGCCTCCGACCGAGCGCGACGAGATCGTCGCCGGAACTTCTACCGCTCCACCGGAAGCTACCCCGCTGCAAGCGGCCATGAGAGTGTTTGCCACGCCCATCGCGCAGAACATCGACCCCGCCGCGGCTCAAGCTGAACTGGAGGCGCAGAGGCAGAAGCTGCTCTCCGGTGCAGCAAACATCGTCAAGGCCCAGCAGGTGCTCAACTTGACCCTACGTGAGTATAACGCTGCCCACGGCTTTGCTTCTGTTAGCGCAAACCCTGCTAGGGTAGCTAGAAACCGGCTTAGAGGTCGCAACCTAGATCAGGATCTGCGCCGGGAAGTTCTTTCCGATAAGAGTGTGTCGGTATCTTTGAGCATGGTAGAGAAACCTAAGTACAACAGTCCGGATAAAACAATAAAAGCTGCTAGGGTTGCAGTATATATGTGTGAATCGCTTTCAGGTGAGGCCTTGGCAAAGCAACAAGATCGAGTAAGGGAGTTACTTGATATGATTGAGGCACAAAACGCTGAGCTGGCTCGAATCAACAAAGCAGCTGCAGCGTCAAAATCTGTTCGCTCGGCAAGAAATGCCGGAAGCAAGTCACATGGGCAGGCATCGTCCCCCCATCCTGACAGAAGAGAAAAGGATGCAAATGCACAGCAGATGACTGTGTATGATCCAGTTCTGGCCGGAAAACGGCAAGCCGGGCAACACGATGCCGGTAGAAAAAGCCAAGGGGCAGGTCGTGGCTATGCCGAAACTGGCTATGCCGGAAACGCTTATGCTGGTAAAGGAGAAACCAGACAAAATTATCGAGCAGCTAGAGCAGCTTATGTTGAGGAGGAAATGCCACCGCCAAGGTACCAGCAAGGAAAAGTTGTGATACCGGAACGATACGATGAAGCCGATTCCGAAATGGAAAGAGCTTACCGAAACCCATTGGGGGAACGCGTTGGAGAAAGATGCCTGCCAGACCGGGATGCGAGGCACAGGCTGGACAGAGTATATCTATCCGAAATGATCGAGGCTGAGGGTCCGCCGGGTCTGAAATGCTTTGGCCCCCGGATCATGAGGGAAGAACCACCGGTGCGCAACTTTCAGTTGCCCCATGACAGAAAAAACATACGATGGCACCATGAAGCCGGAAGATTGGCTTGCGGACTATGTGATAGCGGTATACGTCGCTGGAGGTGGAGGAACCGCAGCTGGCGGAGGAAACCGGAATTGGGCGGTGAGAATCATACCGTCTTTCCTGGTGGGACCGGCACGTATTTGGCTTAACAATTTTTCCAAATGGAAGCATAAATGGCTGGCTTGATTTTGAAGAAGCATTCGTGAGCAACTTCAGCAGCACGTACCGGAGGCCAAACAGACCGCAGCAGCTCGCCATGTGCCAGCAGTGCGAGAATGAAACAGACCGGGATTATCTAACCCGGTGGAACTCTATGAGAAATTCTTGTGAATGTGTGATAGAAGCACAAGCGATTTCTTGGTTCTGTAATGGGTGCCGAAGAGGTTCACCGCTGTGGCAAAAGCTGCAGAGAAACATGTCGACCACTTTGGTTGAAATGATCCGGGTGGCTGATAGCTACGCGTTGGGATATCCAATGCAACCGGCAATCACGGGTGACCCTTTGTCAAAACCCCAGCCGCATCAGGATCAATACCGGAACAACCACCACAACAAAAGAAGGGAAGATTTTCTGGATAGGAGGTACGGAATGCAACAAGTAGCCGCGGTGCAGGACAATTCCGACGCCGGCGGAAGCCAAAGACAAAAAACCGGTTCGCAGCCGTGGGCGGGTCCAAAGAAGCAATGGGTTGAGAAAAAATCGTGGCAAGATCAGGAAAAATTAGTTAGCAGTATAATGGAACCTCCTAAGAGCCTCCACAGCCATTTGGACTCGTCAACCGTCCGATCTATCCTGTAAACGGTCCAGATCTCTTGGCCGTCCTGCTTCGTGTCTCGGCCCCTTTTTACTCGCGACCCGCACATCACTTCTCGCAAAACATTTATGCGCCGCTACTCTCCAGACCGAGCTAGAAGCTTTCCCGTGATTTGGGCTGAAATGGGTTTTCCTGCGGCCCGTTTGTTAATTGGGCCCGTTCAATGTGCAAGGCTGGCACCACACGCGGCTTATGTGAATCTGGCTCCTCCTTTTTTTTTTGAGGTAAATCTAGCTCCTCAGTGAAGGGAATGGGAATTTAGGATGTACGGGCTATTAAGAGCATCTCCAACAGAGGCTCTAAAATAGCGCTGCGCTAAAATAACCGTTAATATGCAGCGCCGGATGCAATATTTTGTCCTTCAGCAGACGCTGTAAAATAGACCGCGCTGTAAATATTTTAGTGTGCGCGGTACTTTGCGCTATCGAAAGCTGTATATCTGGCGCGCCGGCTAGCCCGCGCTGTAAGCTAAAATCGCGATCCTTCCCATCGCGCGAAAAAGAAACCGCTCTGAAATGTCTCTCGCGCGAGGAGGAGCTCCGCCGGCCGCCTCACTGCAAGCTCCGCCGGCCGTCGCGCTGCTAGCTCCGCCGGCTGCGCGCCTCGAGCTCCACCGGCCTCACTGCGAGCTCCGTCGGCCGCCGCGCTGCGAGCTCCGCCGGCCCGCTGTGAGGCTGCGAGCTTCGCCGGCCGTCGCGCTGCGAGGCTACGAGCTGCGCCGGCCATCGCGATGCGAGCTCCGCCGGCCCGCTGCGAGGCTGCGAGCTTCGCCGGCCCGCTGCGAGGCTGCGAGCTTCGCCGGCCCGCTGCGAGGCTGCGAGCTTCGCCGGCCGTCGCGCTGCGAGGCTGCGAGCTCCGCCGGCCGCCGCGCTGCAAGCTCCGCCGGCCCGCTGCGAGGCTGCGAGCTTCGCCGGCCGTCGCGCTGCGAGGCAGCTAAACTCGATTTCAATTGCACGGACTCGATTTCAATTGCACGGACTCGATTTCAATTGCTGTAGCTAGCAAAACTCGATTTCGGCCGCGCCCGGACTCCATTGCTGCGGCCGCGCACGCATGGACTGATCTCTGTGCGCACGCACTGACGGGATTCGATTGCTAGCTTGCTAGCTAGATCAATTTCTTGCTAGATGGATAATCCATATTAATTTAGTTGATTTTTTTGATTTATTTGTGGGTGTTTGATTTTGTTTGTTGTATGTATGTTCAAGAAACTTGTTTGTGGAGCTCTATTTTACAGCCTCTGCTGAAGGACGCGTTTTTGCCTTCTTAGTTGCGCTGTAAAATAGAGCGTCCGGTGAAGCTCGCGTTGACGCCGCGCGCTATATCCGGATTGAGCGCGCAGCAAACGACTTTTACAGCGCCTAATTTTAGAGCCTCTGTTGGAGATGCTCTAAATCCCTTGTATGTTTGGGAGTTGGGGAATTTAGGTGGGTTTGGGAAAGGGAATTCAAGACGTCAATTCCCACTACTCTCTTCCCTGGTTAGACCCTGGTAATTCGTGAGATTAGAGGGAGAAAACGCTTTGTTACTTAATTCCCGATTGTAACTACCATGCGTTATCGAACAAGGGATTGGGATGAAAAAACAACTTCCCATGCCTATTCCTTCCATCAGCTCACTCTTATAAACTCCCATTCCCCTTCCTAATTGTTACCAAACATGCTGTAACCATGGTGGCGCGTGGGAAGGAAATGATTGCGCTGCCGTTTCTTCGTGCAATGAATGACCTAGAAGGTGAGCCTACACTGCCTTCCAATCCCTTTTCCTTCAGGGTGTAGAGTGCGGCTTCATCTTCTCCTTACTTGTTGCGAAAGATTTGCTTGATGACTTTCCGTTCCTTGCTTGAGGAATTTGATTTCGCCCTGATTCTATCTATTACGACTAGAGGCGTGCTAATCCTTATGATTCTTTGGTGATTGTCCCAGCGATCGATGTTGGTGGCGGCGACTACATGGCGACAGCAACGACAGGGGATGAGGCGGAGGCGACACCGTTAGCGGCTCGAGAACCAAAGAACGGGGATTAGGAGGTGGCACCCGGGTAGATGGGTCAGGGCGAGGCTCACAGCTCGTCACGACATCACTCGCCGTCGTCCTCGACTAACAGGTCGGCCTGCTGCTCGACCCCATCATTCCTTATTCTGTTTCGTTGCAGGCCGATGCCCTCTTCAACCCTGTCATCGTTCAGTGCATCCGCGTAACAGTCCATCAATGCTTTGCAATCTGCAGTCTCTTTTTAGCAGAAATAAACAATTCTCTATTCATGAGTTTCCATTATAGAGAGAAATTACCAATTCGAATCCTTGTTACGCACAGCCCTGATGTGTGTTTTTTTTCATGTTTCAGATTCAGATGATACACTAACGGTCGTTGAGGAATTAACATCTACTCTATATGTGGCATCATAATGTTGCAGCCACGTTGATTTTTGGGAGTATCAGACCCAATTATTATCATGGATATATCTCTGAAATTTAACAACAATTATCAAGGCTTGGTGAACGGTTTGGGCTGGATGGTAATTGATGAGAAATCAAACAAATACTTCTCATATTTTCCTTTCAGATACACCAAATGGTACAGTTTCACTTTTTATCCACTAACAGGGTTTGCATCTGGACTGCAGTAGTGGTGTTCCTTGGGTTAATGTTTGATGCTACAATTGCTTTAAAATATTTACAGGGTTTCGCAGTGGATTTGCTTGGAATGTAATTTCAGTTCTGTTCATGTAAGACATTATCATGGTAAACTATTTGTTATGTGTATACTATGCAGTGATATTGTTATTCTGAAATATATGATTACTTCAGAATTCCAGTGCTCTAGGTAAAATCTGAAGGTGTAAAAGGGGAGTAATTGCTGAGTATGGTGTTCCACTTATGGTCATTCTGTGTAATCATATTGGTTGCCCAGAAAGATCCCAAGAAGGCTCTTCACGTCAATACAATAGTGGACAATGGCTAAGGTAATAAGGCAGTTATTTCATTGGATGATCGAAGTGTGGGTTTGTCATTTGTGTGATCTCAGAAATTTGCTAGGCTTTCATTGATGAACATGCATGGTTAATTTTCTGCTTGTCCGGCCTATGTAGTTTGTCTATGTGCGCGATAGTTGTTAGGCTTCTTAGGTTATAGTGTAGTTTCATAGTTGTCTTAGCAGAACAAGTTTAATTTTATGAACCCGCCCGCCTGCCAATATGACATATTTGTCATGCACATTGTGGTATTTAATGGTGTGCCAGGTGCAGTTGCTTAGCTTGATTGTTTTCCTAACTAAGGATCTCATCCCTATTAGAATTTTGAGGTTTTTTTATCTCTGAATTTCAAGTGCTTATGGCCGGGAATGCTTGGTGTCTTGGTCAGGTCGTGAATCATGAAGAACTACGGCTATAACCTTTGTCGCCTAATTATTGTGATGGGTTTTCGCCTTTACATTAGAGTTGTTTGATGAAAATCCATCGACGGTGATGTGCAAATATGATTCCAGTATTCGCCATTCCTTGGAAATTCTCTCCTAAGGAAATTTAACCATCATGTTTTTTTGTCAATGTTAATGTTGCCTTTTAATATTGTGATCTTCCTTTTGACTTCATTGATGTCTATCAGATAGGACACAGGAGGGACAAGATCAGAAGAACCTTGTCACCCATCTTACTCACAGTGATGGCAAAGAAGACAGAATATGGAACTGATCTGGTTAGATGCTCCACTTGATGAATACATACATGGAAATGTCACTTCACAGTTCCTTTCGTGATATTGCATCCATGGATCTGTATATACGCATCAATTGTTAGTAATTGGCTATCAATTAATTTCTTTGGTTGATCTAGCTCGCTTGGATGATAGTGATCTGCTCGGTCCATCTGAATTTAGCATTATGAAGCTCCCATTGCGAGTTTTCTGAACCATTTTCATTAGAATATTTGTCTAGACACTAGCGAAGCTACAGGAAAATGTAGGCTACCAATGTATAGCATTTTTTGCAAAATCATGGGCGGACCATGGACCCTGTTCGTCCCCTGTGTAGCTTTGCCCCTAAATACATCATATTGTTAGATTTTAGGGAGCACTAGAGCTTGGAGCAAGTCCACCAAAATCAATAGACTCCCTCTTGCTTTGGATAGGCATACTTTCACATCGAATCAAATACTTCCCTCAAGATTTAATTCCGAGGAGCTCTTGCCACCTACTCAGTATATTTGACTATACATCAAGCTGGATTTCCCATTCATATTGCAGAACTGAATTTGAAATTCAACGGAAGAAGGGGCATGGTTTGATTTATTGGCTTCATTGGAATGTGGAGACCTGAATGATTCAGAAGTTACTCTGTAGACTAAGTAGACTACGGGGGACTCAATATGCTCTTGATACAAGCCGAATATTTGATCATTCCGAGTGGCACAAGATATCTAAGCAAGGCATTTGGTAGAAATAGTAATGCTAAGCTGGATCGACAATATATAATGTTGTTGTTTCTCTCTGTATGCCATTTGCAACATCATGTTTTATTTATTCGAAATGATTAAAGATTGAAGTTTGTTGTGCTATTTTGGAATGTTTCAAATCATACCACTGCAAGATTATTGTAGATCTGATCATCCTCAAATGATCAGTTATGTCGCTTGAGATGAATTAAAGTAGTATGAATCTAAAAATTGTTGATGTCCATTTGTCGTATGCTTCTCAGAAGCATCAGTGCATCACAACACGAAGTTAAAGATTAATTATTCTTTTCAGTTGTTTAGCATACGGTCATGCACAGTTAACCAAAGTTAGATAAGTTTATCTAAAAGCTGGGTGTAGAAGGTCTGGAAGTTTATCCATGAGATATGTTTCTATTTGCCAATTCAGAACGTTTCTTTTTTCCAATTCTGCAAGATAGCACCATTTGTATTGTGATTGAATAGGCTGAGCATAATTTTTTACATTACGAATAGTTAATGATCTTTGTAACAACAACTTATTCTTCACTTGGTTTGAGACATAGAGTTATTAACTTAAATATTCAATTGCACAGAAAGTAGCTCGGGCATTTTTGCCTTTGTTGAGTATCAAAAATTTAGCATCTGCATCATGACCTGTTGTGCCACTAATTTAGTTCAAAGGTTTACATCAATGGTTGATACATTGTATGAACCTTCTGGCAGCTATTTGAAGAATGTTTTTTATATAAACTACAATTTTGTTTGTCTCTTCGCTTGTATCTACGTAGGCAATTATAAGATGCGTCATTTTGCGAAGAACTAGAAAACAAAGCTATGTTGATCTGCTCATTTCACATTATGTGTTTGCCAGCAGCTAAACTTATTATATTATCTAGATTCAAATCCTATGTGTAATATAATTTGTTTATGTTTGAATGGTGCTAGCTATATCTAAATTTAGTGCATTTTCCTTTTCTACTTCAGGAATCTTTTCAACATAGTTTAGCTGACGAATCACAATGTACATATATTTCTAGATATAACATCTCAATATTCTGAATTTAATATTTTCTTGAACACGATGGGCGCAGCAACGCGCGCCTTTATGGTCTAGTACACCATGAAATCCGCTATGGATCAGCCGTGCCGATGACACACGCCGAATCCGGCAAGGCCGGCGAACCACTTGACAAAAAATTGCATCTGGATCAAGAGGTTGATGGAGAGAGGCATGATGAAAGATGCCAGAGACCAAGGTTTTGAAAAGTTGCCGCCAGCACCACCGCTAACCAGGGCAGATGCGCAACCGCTTTACGCTCAGCCGAACCGGCCGCAGCAGCAAGAAGTTCACTAGGTGGCATAGGGCAATAACCAAGCTCCACCGCTGTGGGCCGGAATGTTTACCACGATTTAGATTTGTGCTGTATTGTGTTCGTAACAGAGCCGATGGACCGGCAAAGTGTGCATCGCCGTTTCATGAAATTGAACGTGATGATACCGGCAGTACCAAAATACATGTTGTGATCTGATCAAGAGAATGCTAGTCAGTAATTTTGTTAAGATATGGAACTAGTGGAACTGAAGCGAAACAATTGGAGTAAAAAATTTATCTGTGTGTTTAATTAGTTGTGATAGCTCTTGCTCTAGTTCATATAGTTAACCTGAGTCTTTTCTTGAAAATAATATTGTCAAACAAGTACAAAAGGAATAAATCTACAACTATGACTTGTGTGATGATGAATTGTGATATGCTATCAAGTCTCGATTTATGGTCCGATCTCACGAATTGACCAAGAACGAGGAGAGACATGAACACGACAAACGCACCCAATCCGGTTTGATAATGCACTTTTGATGATGGGAGTATATGCTCCTGCTACCTACAAATATATTTTAAAATTCTAAGAAAAACCTGAAGAAAAATTTGGCAGCGTATATATCGCCACTATACCAGGGCACGCCAAGTTTTCGCAGATAACTGACATTTTTTGTGTCCTATATAAAAGTGATAAAGAAATGTATCTAGAAACAGCTACATACGAGCATTCAGAAATAGCACAGTTCCCTTTCTAAGGTAAGGTTCACCGGATGTTGACTACACGCAGTTGCAGCTATTCAAAAATAAGGAGAGCTACTACTAGTACTGGTCGATGCAAAACTAGGAAAAGCAATAAACATTCCAACAAAACAGCTCACCACAGGTAAGTGTGGCAGTCTAGTCGAGAGACCAATATGTTGAAAATGAAGCAGCGAGACATACATTAGCTGCTACAAGACAACAGCGCCCAAGCGACGAACAGCAGGGCATGCAAAAGCACGAACAGCCTACAGGTATCTCATCATCTCAAGACCTACAGCAAGGCCCAACCGCCTACAAGTATCTCAACATAACAAAAAGACCAACCTCCATTACATCTTACTCTTCAGAGAGGCGTCTAACCCCAGGTGGGGTTAACTGAGACACAGAATCCAACCTTTGGAGGCTGATCCAGCTCCCTAAGATTGGCCCTTACTGATGCAGAAAGCCTTGAACCAGCAATCCCTTCATTAATTGACAACAAAGCTTGAGCTATACCATCCGTCTTGATCATGGCCTTTAGGGTTGCCCCATGGTGCTTGTGCTCCACTCCACCGCACGCCACCACTCGCCCATTCTGGTGGTTGTACTCGAGCTGGCCAGCAATCGTAGTGTTTTCAAGTACCTTCTGGTTGTAAAAGACTTTGAGTACTTTATTCTGCTCCAACCTACAGTATACACACAGCAATTAATCAGTCGAGTACAAGACAAATACACAGCTATTCTTCATACTAAGAGAACTTTATACAACTGGCTCCACAAATAATGCATACAACAGACAGAACAAAAGAGAAATGTCAAGCTATACTCACAGGCTTGCTGTAGCCGAAACAGTACCCCACCATTCAGGGTTTGACAATGACATTGCAGCTTCCAAACTACTTACACTCCCATCAGCACTGCTCACAGTCAGCCTTCCACCACCACAGAGAGAGGTTGTCCCAAAAAACGAAGCATTACATCCAACCATCCCACCAAAACTGATAAGCGGGTTATTGTGCAATCCAACTGTAGCGCTCATACAGGCATGCTCGTTCAAATACATCAGCTTACCCTGCACAATTGAAGCCAGAACAATAAAGAGCAAGAAAGGTACCCGGCAAAAGATTTAACAAATGGTGGAGAACACCGTACCATACACGTCTGCTTCACGGGGACAACAGCACCAGCCTCATCAAGCCGGTTCTTGAATGGCAGTACCAACCTCAGATCTCCAATAACCTTGCTTGCCCCCAAAAGCTGTTGATGCCTCAGCACAGCACAAGCCTGAAAACCAAAACAATACAGGTGAGCAAAACAAACAAGCTAGCTGTGAATTGACTAACAACATTGACTTACATCTGGGGCAGTGCTCATTTTGAATGCAATCAAAGAGTTAAGCTCTGTGCCAAACTGACAGGACATCTCAGCCCGATGTGATACGTCCCCAAGATAATCTTTGTTTAGGATATCTAGACAAAACAGCACATAAGTCAGAACAATGAACACATCAAATTCAGAAAATACATAAACTGCATATCGGTTGGGAGAATTCGAAGGACATACCGGATGCAACTTTCCCAACTTTGTGGAAAGGAAGAATGGGAACTATAAAAGCAGGCTTTATAGTTCCAGACTCTGGCTTTTCAGTTACAGAATCTGGCTTTTCAGTTACAGAATCTGGCTTTGCAGTTACAGAATCGGCCTTTGTTCGGGAGTCTGGCTTCAAATTATTTAAACCCCAGGCACCTGTCATACCACTGATCAATGTCTTCAGTACACGAATCTCAACTTTCATTTCATCCAGCCTCTTCTTCATAGCGAACGGAATATTAGCAAGCTGAGATGTCTTATCAATTTGTTGCAGCGCTACGCTGAGATCATGCTCATTAATTTTCTTCAGATTCTCGACAAAAGTTCGGGCAACTGATTCAGGCTCTACACTTGGGGCACCAGGCTTTCCTGAATTTTCTACACCTTTCATCACATCCTTTACTAGATTCTCTATCCTGGACATGATGTCCCGAACCTCACCAAGTACCTTCACGCCCTCTGGAGATGTAATCTCAATCTCCGATGCTGATTTTTTAAGCTTCGGAACTTGCTTTTGGATTGCTTGAATGGAGCTCCAAAAGGATCTCATGGCTGGGTTGATCCAAGAAGTCTGCAAACCATTAGCAGCATCAGACACATAGCAGAAACAAAAATCAAACTTAACAGTGCAGTCAACAGTATAAAAGACCAAAGAATCAGTGGAGGTGTATACACAAACAATAGAGCAGCTAAGAATTATGACACGGCAAAATAAAGCTGACCAGAATACATCCACGCATCAAATCATGTACTTCTTCCGATCCACAAAGAGTGTCATGGTTTTAGTTCAAACTTCTTTTTTTTCTCGAAACTTGAACTAACACCAAGACAATTACGGAGTAATACGGATCAAAGGGAGTGGCATAATACAATGCTTAACTAACACGGTGTAACAGGAACATACATAATAATCACTCACATAGCAAACAGTTGTTTAAAAATGCAGTAATTTGTACAGTATAGAACGACACAGAAAAAGATAGAACAAATCAGGTACTAATTTGGAACTGATCCTTAAATTGTGCATTTAGTATAAAAAATCCTTACCCATTTTACAACAGTGTTCACCGATTTCAGCACACCTTATATGGTTATCAATTTTGCAAGCATTCCAGTGCAAGGATTAAAATGTATATCAAACATAGTTACAATGAAAACCAGATTGCATTATACAACATTCAACAATTCCGTTTAGATTTTAAACCAATATTGTCGCTAATTTTGAAGTCCAAACGGTACAGAAATCAAACCCATACCATTGTAGGGCCGACACTTGCGGTTCCAATGGTAAACTCATCAATAGATATGCCATTTAGCTCAAAAACCCTACAATATTAGACGGAGGCCAACATTACAATCAGTAGATAAACATTTATAAAATAGCATGCAGATAAGATTAATATTATAAAAGCCTACAACAACAGGAGCAAGACAACATAGCAAAAGAAGCTATACATTTTGACGAAATTCTTCATAAAGACATCCTCAGGGTCAATATTCTTCATTAACCTGCCAACAGAGATACAAATAGTCACTAGATGATAGAAAATAAACATGAAGCAGTCCAAAGTATTTGAAGCGTTTTTTAAGTGATCTACCAGGTAGAGAACTGCTCGAATTTCGAAGGCCCAGTCTCTTCTTCTGATGAAAACCTCACACTCAACGGAGCTTGTGCGAAGTAGTTCAGGAATCCTTTATCCAATCCAGTAGGTGGATATATCTTGAAGAAAGACTCAGATTTGCATGACGGTATGGCAAGGAATTGGGAAACCAGTGTCTTGATCAAGTTGTGGCTCCTGAAATATATCAAGAAATTAGCTTCTAAGAAAGGCAGCAATTACAAGCCTTTAAGTAAATAAGTACCGCAACTAGATTATATGGATGCTAGTAAGTAAGTACTGGAACTTGGATATATAGTAACAATTACAGAACAGGACATCCACAGCAAGTGAACAGATAAAACAACGAAGAGATCAGTAAGACATTGTAGCACGCAAGACAGATCAGCAAAACCATCCATCTGCAGTAGAGTTCAATTGGACTAACAAAGGGGTCTACGGTAGAGATTGTCAATCAAAGCGGCTAGTGACAGGCAGATTAATAAGCATATAAATATACCATCCTGTGAGTCAACAAGGGAACCCAAGCAACCAACAGATCCAGCAGAATACATCGTCAATCATAATCTACTGGAAAAGGGAACAGGTCGCATAGTGCTGCACAGGTATACGTCTCAAAAAATAAGCATCACACCTTTTTCTGGATACGGGTGTACCTATACTGTAAACTGCGTCTAGATACATCCGCATCTGGACAAAGTTGAGACACTTATGAAACGGAGGTAGTACAGAACTAGATATCCACGGCTATTAATAAACTGCTAAAATAACGAAGAGGACAAAACATAAGCTAGAGAGAACCAAAGAAAACAGATTGCATAGTGGTGAACTGTGAACAAGCATCAGGCAGGCAATAGTTCATGAACAGATGCAATAAAACAATAGTTTCGAGCAGAAGGAAAATTGATAAATGCATGGCATATAAATCTTGTAGATCAACAGGCAAACCCTACTAGATAAATGACACAGACAGGACAAGATTGACCGTACTACGATGAGATACCAAACAAAACTTAAACTGGCACAAAATTGTAATCTACTACAGTAAGAAACGAGGATGCGACTTGATGTCCTCTAACTTGAGTAGAGGAACAGGATTCAAGGCAACCACAGTCTACAATTTCGCTACCAACAAGAAAGGATACAAGAACTTGGCAGATTGCGTATCAGAGGGTGTCAAGCGAACCTTATATCATCGCCAGATGCAGCATCATAAGAAGGACCGGCAGCCCTGCAAGACAGCAAAAAACAGTCAAGTTATAATCAGGTTATTATGCACCAAAGCAAGCTCTCGGCAAACATTACTTCCAGAAAAAGGAAAGGAACTGTGAGCATATACTACTTTCAACTTGACTACATAGTAACACTCATTCCATCCATCTCCAAATAAGTGTCGCAACTTTTTCCTAGATACGGATGTAGAGTAACTATCTACAGAGTAAAATGTGTCTAGATAATGTTGAGGCGCCCATTTTAAACGGAACTAGTAGAGGACAAGATATCCACAGCTAGTAATAAACAGATAAAACAAGGAAGAAGTAAACAAGCAGGGCAGACTAAGGATACAAATATAGCAATCCAAGCTAGCCCAAGCATTAGTCGGAAACAAAGACGGGAATTCGAGTGTCAATCAAAGTCTACAATGTAAAGAAAAGTGGTTGCATAGTGGCAAACAGGTATCAAGCCGAAAATAGTTGACCAGCAGATGCAATAAAACAATAGTTTCCAGCAGAAAAAGGAAAATAAAACAATGCATGGCATAAAAATCCTCTAGACCCCAATTTGATTATGACGGGCGAAACAGGATGACGGACCTTCAAAGGACAACAGATGGACCATAATAATACACTGAAATCCGGAAAAAACCTTAAGCTGGCTCAAAACAATTTGGCATCTACTCTACTGCAGGGAGAAAAGGAGGACGCAACTAGAGGTCGTCCTACTTACTAGAGAAGACGAAGGAAAGTGACAACAGTATGACAAATAAGTGGTAGCAAGGGACAGAGTAAGCACACAAATAGAGCAATCGGTCAAGTCAAACACTGCCCTACTGGACACGAGACCCCATATTGCAGGCTAGAAACGGAGATGATTGACGATGATGCTTCCAGATTCGAGGGAACCACACAGGCTACAACTAGATTCGCTACCAGCAGCAAGCAAGGACTTAAAAGCAGGAACAGGAATCTGCCACCGCAGAGCATGATACCCCCGGATCTGGTAAGACATGGGGAGAGTAAATCCAGTACCTCTCGGTAGATGTTCCTGCAGAAACTTGTGAAGAGTTTCCGCCGACCGCATGCCTGAGGTAGAGGACGAGAATAGTTAGGCCGCAGATCAAGAGGAAATGGTACCAACTGAAGCAACAGCGAGCAGATCTGGGGTTACCTCGGGTCCTCGAGATCCGCGACGGGGGCCAGCGGGGGAAGCGGAGCCGTCGTGTCCTCCGCTCGAGGGCGCCGGCGGGGCGGCGCCTTGCGGCCGTCGCGCGGTGAGCTCTCGCCGCCGTCCATCGGTAGGGGAGGGGAGCAGGGAGGAGCGGATCTGGTGGGGGAGGGCTAGGGTTTTGCTGCGGAAGCGAGGGGAGTGGAGATGGCTATTCGAAATGCAGAGGCGGGTGGGAGGCGAGATAAAGGTTGAGCTCGCTCGTTCGTTCGTTCGAGGGTTGCGCAAGCATCGGGCGTGCAGGCAGGCAGCCCGTTGTTGTTTCGCACCGTGGCCGTGGCAGGCAGCCCGGCGATGCGCAGCTTTTTTTTCTTCTTTCAATCAATCTGCAAACATACCATGTGTGTGTTGAGTACGGATGGAGATCCATCATCGCTCAGGCCACACATACCATGCCGCAAAGGATCGTGTCATCACAGCAGATCCGTGTGGTGTGGTGTGGAAAGCCCCTTTGCCGGTTCAGCAAGACCAGATCTCGAACCCAACATCTCAAGGATCCTTTCCGAAGATTGATTGCGCCAAGATCGTTCAACATAGATCTGTGCGCTGCATCGACCCTTCAACGACCACAGCAAGCTGCAGGAACGAATCAAATCTGAAAAATGATGGTCAGGCAGACACAGGGTTCAGTTGATGTGTTAACAGATCCCTGTAGGCAACGCAGAGGTATGCCAAGAACAAACCTTACCTTCGGGTGCCACCGTACGCCGGTCAACTGCTAGCTCCTTCCTTTCTTCTTCGCCACAGAGGTTCCCATGGACACCGAGGCCATGGCCAAGGTCTGAGAGGCTCGCGCAAACACCAGAGGCCGAGGACATGGCCATGGAGGAGCTTGAGCTTGGAGACGCCATGGGAGGTGTTCTTGGCTCTGTTCTTGAGGTCACAAGAGAGGAGACGAGAGGAGGAAGATGGAGGTTAGGCAGAGATAGATAGATAGATAATGACCACCGTCCGTCCCCTCACCTTATATATAGTATCCTGCTGAATTACCGCAACAAATTTGGCAATCTCTGACGACCAGGTCGAGCTGAAAACGTATTTCAGCTCAAATACGTTTCCAGTAGCGCCTCACTCACCCTGCCGGCCCCACCCCGCTCTGCCTCCTGCTTTTCACGCATGACGCCTGCCTGCCTGCCTGCGCTGTCCCTCCCTCCATCCACCACGGGACCCACCCACCCACCGACGGAACACCGTAACTTTTGGTACTACTCTTTTTTTTTTTGTTTCCTTTCCGTTTTCACGCCGTAACGCCCGAATGCATCATCCATTTGGAAAGCCCCCTGCGGATTTTCATATATTGCTACCAAATCGTGGAATTGAAAGGTAATTATTACGTATTAGTTACCTTCCGTATAAAATCATGGGTGGAAACATTTATATGTGCAAAAAAATCGATACCATTGACGCCCCCATATCTATGAGACATCGTATACATAATTAATAATAATTAGGATTTCAAAAAATAAGGAAGACAAAAAAAGGTCTACTCATGGGAAAACCCAACCTTTCCTTGCATCTGGCACCAATCTATTTTTAAAGGAAAAGTCTAACTCCTAAAGGGTCGGGGAAAATAAAGCTTAAACATCAAATTATGTTATTTCTATCATCAACTGTTGAAAATCTCGGTCTAAATCAACCTATAAGACTATTTGGTACAACAGGAAAGCAACCATCTTGACTGAGATTGGTCTCCACTTCGTGTGTGCCCACCTTCTCCGTGAGTCCCCACCATGCGCGGATGCTGCTCTAGAGGTAAGCGGCATCGCCTCCAAGGGCTTGTTTGATTTTGGTCATGCCAAATATTCTTCCACCTGCTTGGTACTTGTTGTTTCCTTCACTAATTGTAGCCAAAAATTTCGCAACCCATGACTAATAGGATCCTATGCCAAAATATTGTCTAACCAATTTGGTAGGCTTGATGTTAGCACAATCCGAATGCGCCCTAAGTCCCTCCACCCATGTCTGCGGCCAAGGACCAACGTCGCCGGAATCGACCACCACTCGAATCCAAGAGCAGTTATCATTCCCCTCTCTTAGTGGACAAGGGCCATCATCGCACCCATAAACTTCGGGATGGGGACTTGCGGCTGGGAATGCCTGCAAAGGAGCAAGGTCTACACCATACAGTCAGCCGACGGGAGGGCTGGACTAGGGGCGGCTACGATTCGATCCGAGAGCAAGGTCATCGGCCTCCGCCGGTCATGGGGAAGAGGGATATGTTCTCGGTGGGTCTCTACACCACATTATGTAGGTGATGACGTGTGTGCGCCTGACTTGATGCCAGACGTGCAGTTTAACTGTTCCAGCGAGCACGCACGCACTCGGAGCGACAGTGGGCATAAGGTGTCAGTATAAATGCCGCCTAACGAGGGAGTGAGCGAGACTAGAGGTGGGCCGACCTAGATAGCGAGAGTAAGAAAATCAAGTAGAAAAAAGTCCCGCACGGAGTTCAATTTCATCTAAGATTCGATAGCTTAGGGTATAAACGACGAGAATCTGAAGTTCAAAGTTCATTTCACCAAATGTCTACAAGTTTGGAACTTAAAATCGATTTTCTTTCGTTTTAACTACCAAAGTCATTGGGTTGCAATTATTATCTTACCTAGTGTATCATCACAATAGAGAAGGCACACTCTAGTGACACCGTATGTTCTGTTTCACAGTCATAGCCTTTGTACGACGGGTTACCAGGGTTAACTAGAGCAAATTACAATAAAGTCTAGTCAGTTGGCTATAAGAGATAAAATAGTCGGCTATAGATGATGTAGGCTATAGATGATGTGGTAAACTGTTATAGATGGCTACCGATTACACTATTATTATTGCTCTTAGCAACCAAAGTTAAAGAAATGATATTATTTTCAGAAGAATGGAAAAAGATGTACTCCCACCCAACCTCTTCAAGTGCCACATCGGGGCAGACTCAGGTGGGTTCACAAGGGCGGGGCCAGGCTGCAGCGGCGCACGGCCGGAAAAGCGTGACGAACGCGGATCTATCCATATCAAGCTGAGCTGAGCTGGAAAAACGTGATGCTACGGTGACGCTGGGCAACTCTATCCGGAACACTGACTGGTGGGCCGCGGACTGCGGCCGGCCCCGCCTGGCTGTGGCGTTGCCTGGTTCTCGTTGCGCACCAGGGACTGAAACCGTTGGATGGGTTGACCCTGGGAGCCTCGTACCATCAGACGGCTCGCCGCAAGGTGCTGGAGGAAGCACGCCACGCCATCCGTGTGCTCCGATCTCCGAGCTGATTGGGTTGCTCAGCAGCCTGCTGGTTCCGAATGCAACATAAACTCCCCCAAAAAATATGTTATACTATTTTGATCCTTTCTATTTGATCAAGGACTGCGTATCGGCCGCAACAAAACTCCATCATACGAAATGTCAATGCAAAAGAGGGCACGTATCCACGCTGAGCAATAAAAAGGGACCAGCAAGAACATACATATCCACCTAAAGTTTGACCCAGTTTTTACTTAAATTCACTAAAATGCAAAACACAGAATGAATATAGTTAGTAGCTGATACATCATGAAATATTTTTTCATACTATATCTATAGAATATCATAGGTGTTGATATATTTTCTAAATGTTTGATCAAACTTTACTTGGCTTGAACTTTTAGAAATATAAGCCTTATTCATTAGAACGGATGGCGTATGTCTCCATAATTGAATTGGACCATGCCTCCTCAGCGTGTCGAGCCTCCTCGGTGTGCCCTTCGTATCTATCGACTCGCACCGGAAAAATATACACCTCGAAGCAAATGGCTCTTGATCGTAGTGCATATTCTTACACTTTGTATTGCGGCTCAAGATATTTTGGCATTGTCGGAGTCGGCGAGAATGGGGTTCCCTAGACTGACCAAGCGGCCTGTAGAGCGTGCCTTCGCGGTGAGAAATGGATGAATGCAATGATCACTGATGGGGATGTGTCCTAGGGGGGCATCACCCAGCTCACTCGCCGGATGAAGAGAACCCAACATGGGGATATGCGACTGGGCCTAAAACCCTGGCGACTGAAGCCTAAAGCAGAGACCTGGAGTGCGGGTTAAGGCCTTCCGGTCTTTTAGCTTGCGGATACGCACAATCTTATCTACGTAAACCCTAGACCGGGGTGCCTATATAAACCCCCGGCGTAAACCCTAGACCGGGGTGCCTATATAAACCCTCGGCCTAAACCCTAGAAGGGATCCTATCTCCCGCCATTTGTAACGCCTTGCCCCCATTTGTAACCTATCCACGGTAATACAATCTAGCATGACGTAGGTCTTTTACTTCTTCAAAGTGGTTGAACCTGGGTAAAACCTATATCTTGTGCATCTTGTTCCGGAGATAGCTACGCCACCCTTGCCTCGCATCAACGAAGTGCTACACCCTGTAGCACCTGACATGGCCACATCCACTAAAATCACGGTTACCATCTAGATTGTGAGAAAACCCCAACAAGAGATGAAGGAACACCTTCCCAGTAGGGTGGCGCCCGTTTAGACGCCCTTGGGAAGGGTGTGGTGTCCTGGGTCCTACGTGTGGTGGTCCACTGACTTTGCGAGACCAACTTAGCACTGCATCTAGGGTGCTTAGTGCAGAAAAGGTGGATCATGTTGTAATTTTTCTTTTCTTCAAGGTCTTTTTTTTGTAAAAGGTTGCCCATCGCCATTTTAATCTAGATCCAAGGCCCTTCCAAGCCTTATATGTTCAAAAAGAAATCCACAACTTATACTGCTTGGTGTTTATGGGTACCCTTATTATTGAATCATACAGGAATCGAGAAAAATCAAAATGGAGGAGCACAGCGACAATGGAGCTTCACCCGGACAAGCTACTACAGACTTGGAGGGTTGCCTTTATTGAAAACAATTTTTGGGCATGTTTTGTACTCCCTCCGTCACATAAAACTTATCTTAGATTTATCAAAATTTAAATGTATCTAAATACTATTTAATTTTTAGATACATTCGAATTTAAACAAATTTCAGATAACATTTATGATAAGGAGGAAGTAATTCCTCAGTCCCATGAAAGTCGTCAGTCACTTTCATGGGACGCAGAGAGTATAATACTCCAGATCGTTCTTCTCATTTAAACTACCTTATCATCCCATCTTAGATCTTGTTGAAGTTTTTCCAGAAGAGCAGAAGGCGCGTGCTAAGATTACAGCAAAGATTCCCGGAATATCTGTGGCATCATCATCGGTAAAATCACTGTGTAGTTCCTTTGATGTATGTATACTATAGTGACAAGCTTTTTTTCAGCAAATTTCAGCTATATATGCACCTACGGTTATTTGCTTGACCTACCATGTAAACAAACTGGTACAGTAGTATATGAAGTGTGTAGATGTTTCTTTGGTAAACCTATTATTACCTCTGTTAATAAAAGGATTTTACAAGTTTATCTAAATTTCGATGTATCTAAACACTTTTTAGCATATAGACTTCGAATTTAGTTTTCCCTTAATCTATGCTATGTTCAGGTTGAAGAAGGCGTGGCAAAGCGGATAAGGTACCGGTCAGTTTATTCAGATTTTAATAAGTACCATGGATGGTCGTGGCCGAGGGTCGTTGGTCTTAAGGTTGCGCAAGGCCAAGAGGATCATCAGAAAGGGCAAGCCGGAACTCCACTTCGAAGTCCTCTCAAAACACGACATGCAAACCTGTGATGGTAGATCAATGCGTGTCAGGCTCATAGTCGACAAATACAAACGCGTCGTGAAAACCCCCCATGTTGGTTAACTAATTATTACATGGGGTTTGATTCGCATATGCATATATAGAGAGAGTACTATGAGGAGACTCGTGTTTAATTGTCATGTGTTTAGCTAGTGATGATTTTCTTTTTTGATGAGCATCTAAATGCTTGACTTTCTGAATTCTACATTTTTTTAAAATTTTCTGTTGATTTTTGTTCATATTATAGGTAAAACGGAATCATAAGAAAAAACTATATGGTCGATGACAAATCTAATAGGCAACAAGAGTGTTAGCTAACAAATTCAAGTAGCTCAAGGATAGCCATTGTTAGTTGTTGGGGTCAAGTTTCCCCAACGATGGCTGGCAAGGGCACTTTCTCGATGATCATGCTCATGGCTTGGTGATTATGGAAGCAGCGTAACATTGTCTTCAACAGCTCGCGGTCTTATATTGCTCGAAATCCTCTCGAAAAAACGCAATGCTGCTAGTAGATCAATGGGGTGAGGTCCATTAATGACAAACACAAACGCCTTGTACGAACCTCCTTAATTATGTTGGCTAATTAATTAACTAGGGTTTAATTGACATATGTGTAGAGAGAGTCCTAAGGAGAGACCATTGTTTAATTTTCGAGTGTTCTATGAGGATTTGTGTGTGTGTGATGAGCATCTGATGTTCTGAATTATCAAAAAATAAATTGGTGGGTGCTGAATTTGGTTGGTGATTTTTATCTGCATTTTGTGTAAAGCGTAATCACAAAAAAAAAACTATATCTATACGGTGGATGAGAAATCTAATAGGCAACAAGAGTGTTAGCTAACAAATTCAGGGCTCCTTTGATTTAAAGGATAGGAAAAGCATGGGAATAGCAAAGGTATAGGATTGGAATGGCATGTCTACTTGAAACCTATAGGAAGATGAAGTTTGTTTGATTGTAGCAAAGGAATTTTTCCATTAGGTATGAGCTAATGTTTTTTTCCTATAGGAATTACAATACAAGATTCCTATAGGAATTTTTCCTATAGGAAATGTTCCTATGAATCAAAAAACATGTATAGGAATTTTTCCTATAGGAACCAAATCCTACACAATTCCTATGCAAATCCTTTGAATCAAAGGAGCCCTCAAGTAGCTCAAGGATAGCCATTGTTTGTTGGTGGGGTCAATTTTGCGGATTGGTGGGGTCAATTTTGTGGATTGGTGGGATGCGACCATACGGGCTTTCCCCAACGATGACCGACAAGGGCACTTTCCCGATGATCATGCTTACGGCTTGGTGATTTTGGAAGCAGCATAACATCGTCTTCAACAGCTCGCGGTCTTATATTGCTCAAAATCCTCTCGAAAAACGCAATGCTGCTATTAGATCAATGGGGGTGAGGCTCATTAATGACAAACACATACCCGTTGTAGAAACTTTATAGAGTTCAACGAAATATTTAGAATAAATATAAACATCTATAATATAAAATATATACTGTTAGAATCATCATAGAGTATATTTTATAGTATATATATTTTGTATTGCAAATGTTAATATATTTTTTTTCTATATTTTTAGTTGAATTTGACAAAGTTTTAGTAACCAGCAAATTCAAAGTGGCTAACGAAAAACCATCATACAAAATTATAATGTTCTTCATTTGCGGAGACAAAATTAGGTGTTTTCGATGTGAAGTACCCCTTCTAGTCAAAATGTAGTGCGTGTAAGATTTTTCAAAAGTCGGATGATATAAAGTTGACGAAAATATCAACACTAAAATACTACTATTGCATTCATTATGATATACATCTGGTTTTGTAGATATAAATAATATTCTCAATCAATTTGATCAAAAATTATATTATTATTATTTTGAAAAAACTTATACTCCTACTCCGTATATGCAGGAGGGAGTTAGTACGATAGTAGGCTACATCCTACAGGACGGACGTGTGAGTACCGCCGTTCCAAGAATTCGTACGTCCAGGCGCGTATGCACGTCACGGTCTTCATCGAAAAAAAAAAAAACGTCACGGTCTTCACATCACCCCATGGCCGCCGCCGCGGCCGTGGTCGCCAGCGAAAATGCCAGTCTGGGACACCCAGTCCTCGATCATCTCCTGCGCCGCGCGCCCGTTGCCCGCCGGCACGAAGTGGCCCGCCCCGTACACCACGACATGCGCCAGCGCGCCGTGGCTCTGCACGTACCCGGCAAGCTCACCCTCGCCGCCGGTGCGCCACACGGTGCGCTTGGCCTCCTGGAACGCGGCGATGCCGTCCCACTCCACCGCGGCCAGCCACGCCTCCACCGACGCCACCCCGTCCCGCAGGTCCCGGATCCCCTCGTACAGCAGCACGCGCATCGCCGGCGTCCGCAGCAGCTCCTCCACCTCCGGCCTGGCGCTCTTCATCCCGTCCTCCCGCAGCGCCACCGCCACCGCCGCCGAGCACGACTGGAACACCACGTTGTCCACCGTCGCGCCCAGGGCCGCCTTCACCTCGCCCATGTTCAGGAACGCGTCCAGTGCGTCGGCGTCCAGCCACCGGCCCTCGTTCACCACGTCGAACAGCGTGGGCATCCCAATGTCCTCCTGCAGCCGCGACAGCACCCGCGCGCGCGCGTCCGTCGCCTCGCCCCACCGTCCCGCGTCCGCCAGCGCCGCCGTCTCCGCCTGCAGCGCCTCCAGCTCCACTCGCTGCCGCGGGTTGATGAGGCCCATGAAGTAGGCCGTGTCGGCGAACGTGGCCACCTGCGCCACCGGGTCCACCAGCCCGTTGCCGATGGCCACGCCGCGGAGGTTGACGCGCATGTCCAGCGGCAGCGCCCGGTTCGCTGCCAGGATGCGCGAGGCAGCGGCCGGCACGTACTTGCCGCCGTAGCTCTCGCCGGCGAGGAAGAAGGGGCGCGCGCGGAAGGAGGCCGGGTGGAGCGCGAAGAAGGCCTGAATCGCGGCGAGCGTCTGCTCCGCGATGACGGACTGGTTACTCGGGATGGCCTCCGGCGACGGCGCGGAGCTGAAGCCGGTGCCGAGCGGGCTGTCGAAGAAGAGCAGCCCGAAGCGGCGGTTCCACGCGTAGGGGTTGGGCGAGAGGGAGCCGTTGGCGCCGGAGGCGACGACGAGGGAGTAGGGCCCGATCTGGAAGAAGTTGCTGAGCTGGCCGGAGCATCCCGGGCCGCCGTCGAGCCAGAGGATCAGCGGCGTGTCGGCCGGCGCGGCGTCGAGCGGGTCGGCGGCCTCGTAGAATGCGAAGAAGAGGGACGCGTTGGTGGACGCGTCGACGGGGAGGTAGCCGGAGCTGGTCGGGCGAGCTTGCACGGGGAACACTACTTGGGCCGCCGCGTTTGAACCGGAGTGCGAGAGCACGGCGGCGAGCAGGAGAGGCAGAAAGAGCTGGAACGTGGGAGGAAGCGGCCGTGCCATGGTTCGTCGGTTTGGACTTGGCGGCTTGTCTGGATGCCAGTTATATAGTATACATCTTGGACTTGTTGAGCTGGTCACTCTTGTCCGGTATCGGTCATCATCGTCGAAATCATCGATACGACGTCTCTCCGGCGAGTGAAGCTGCGAGTGAAACGTTCGTATCGACGTACGCCGGTTAATGAGTGAGGAGAGTGGAGATTGTCTCGTGCATGCAGTTGCCGTGTAGCTCCACTGCTTTAGATTCGTGCTAGCTAATATCATTAAGATCTTCATGTTTTACAAATTGTACTGTACTACTTCCTCTATTTCTTTCTATAGTGCCTATAGATTTTTGGCATTTATTTCATAATACATTATGTAGCTTAACTTTTTTTTTAATTACCCCCTCCACCGGTCAACTCCCACACGATATGCATGAAAAAGTCCATACAAAATAGGAAACAATTAATTGAGTTTCCTAATGCATGGTCCTACGGATTGCTTAGATTTAGGAAGCAATGTTTTTCTTTCCTTAATTAAACCTGGCTGCACATATATTAAGAGTCAACCAGACAGATTTGTGGGATTTGTTACGGTAAGTTAGGAAGTTATCGATTTCCCTAATTTTAGTCTGATCTCAAGTCATTTAGCCAGATGATTTTGTGTAAAATATACTCTTGCGCTAATTTCCATGCCAAAAATTTATAGGCACTATAAAAATGAACGGAGGGAGTATTATTTTAGAATAGGGAGTACTCAACTTTATCTAAACATAATCAAATCTTAGATTGTATATGCAAAAATCACTTATTTTAATAAAGAAAGTAGGCATATTAATAACATGTAATAAAGTATATTTGTTTCGTGCACGGGACCCAGTCATTTCTGTTAGAAATAGATTAGCTTAGGTCTTAAGCTAACTAGGCAGTTACTTTTTGTCCAACAGCCACGTCCCTCCGAGGGGACACAACCTTGTAAACCACCTTTATTGGCACCTGTTCGCTGGGTATATATACCCATCAATCATCAATGAAATTAACAGTTCATCTCTCATTACTTTTACTCTAAACACGTTATCACGCACTTTGTATCTACCGAGAGCATAAGGCCAAGTGAATAACAGAGAGAGAGGAAGGAGCAGGACATTCGTTCGCCGGCGCGTGTGGCCCGGCGGCTCCCGCGGGAGGTCATCAGCCCAACGCGGCCACAACACTCCGGCGTGACTCCTCTGCAGCGCAGAAAACCAGTGGAGGCGGCAAAAACGCGCCCCGGCGCTTTGGGCGATGAGCACCGAGGGCAGCCGTTCCACGAACGGTGGTGGCGATGACGGACCATAGCCGGCACGCAGCAGCGCCCTCCGATGTGCGGCGCGCTTGCCCCGATGACGCGGCCGTCGGAGACGACGACACACAGCGGCGCCCGCGACCTTCCAGCGCTGCGCAACTGCCTAAGTCACTCAGTGGAACGGCGGCTCACCGCCAACGCCCGCGGTGTAGACAACGGCTTTCACGGTGATGCGGCACTACTGGTACACGGCGACGCCCTCCGGCAACGCGCGACAGACGCGCTCGTCCTCAAGGCGACGCCACAAATCAACGCGACTGAGTCCGCCCTTCGCACTCCTTCAATCGACCCCATGACGAGTATTCCTGCGGTGGCAACGGCGAGCGGCCCGGTCGCCACCGCACGGTGAAGCTCTGCACAAGCCGAACGAATCGATTGATTCGTATGCACAGACACAGGAAAATGGCAAACCTTATCTATTTGATGTATTTGCAATTTATCCCCATCCTTGCTACATTTTATAAATGCGTCATCAGACTCAGTATACTTAGCAGTCTAGTCCTCAGACTTGACTTTCTAAGCGTTTTAACCTTTGTTATTACTATCTGCATTTTATGCGCGTTTTTCTCTAAGGAAAACATTCATGATAAATTGAATTTGAAATAATAATTATGCATCATTTTACATCATGTGAAATTACCATATGAGACCCTCTGGTCTTTACATAATGCACGAGTATGTATAATTTACTTGCATCACATACCATAGTCCTCTTGAACATGCGTCATGTTATATAATTACCTTTAGCATTCTCTATAACATTAAATTTTGGTGCACGGTTGATTTGCAATTGAAATTTTATTTTCTTGCAAATTCTCATTTTAAAACCGGATAAAATTGTCAATAAAATGTGTGACTATCTTAAATTTTGTTTTTGAATCACAAGGTAATGGCATGGAATGCAGAAATTGCGATTTTCCATTGCCGAGAGATGTACTCCATAAATATGGAGAATATCTAAAATGTGTTAACTTGCATTTTGAAATCTACACACATATGGCATAAAAACATCAGCTTAATATTCAAATTGTTGCTCTAGAGCATATTTGCTCTTTACCAAAATAAATTTTACTATCATAGTAAAAAAGCAATTAATGCATGATAATTCCATGCTTCTATTAAATTGGTTAGATGTGCAATTTATAATCATTGATTGTTGTAATGCCTATCAAGACAATCCATGATAAAACATAAATTTCTCATAAACTACTAAACGTTTTACATCATGTGGTGATAATCATATTCACCACAAATAACCAATGCCAAAAAGTATATACATATGTGTTTTGGTGCTAAAATGTAACATCACCCATCACTTTGGGAATGAAGTAAAAAAATCATTGATAGAAGTAGTATTTGATTTATCAACATTAAAAGTCTACCTAAGGTCATTAAGAAATCACCTTGACCATTAATATATGCTCATTCAGAGCATTTTTCATCAATTTCAATTTACTATCACAGTAAATGAGTTGCATGTTCATCTCTTGGACATGGCTAGCATTTCCATTAGTGGAGAATTTGGGTAAATATTGATTTCTCCGTAAATCTCCATCAAGGAGATATATGATGCATAAATACAATGTTAATAGTTTCTCAAACACTTTTGAGTACTTCTAGTACATTGTAGTTTTTTTTTTCTGGTGTATACAAAATCAACTCCAAGTTTATATTTTGTGATTAGGCAGTTTCTAATGTATGCCTGATTCAAAAACCTCAATGCACTTTACATCCTACTTTGATGGTAATGTAAGAACATCATCGTCTTTATTTCAGGCTATATGTTGTCTTCTTATAAAGATTTATTAGATACACCCTACAGGTGATATATAGCACTACCTGAAATTGAACTATTACTCATAATACTAAGAATCTAAATGGTCTTGAAAAGAACCACGAGAAATCAATGTAAAGTGGAGGTAAAATGACAAGCAGAAACATAATGAACCTACTAAAAGGGATAAGATAACTCTCAAATTTTATCAGAGATGTTATTGTATGAATCATTATACATATAAAATCCCAATTCCCAAGACTTTTGGTTGGGTTATACCACAAGTTGATCCTCTACGAGTTAAACGAGATAATTTTTGAAGCTCACTTCAAGAAACACTGGAATATATTCTGGCTATGGATTGTACTTATAATCTTCATCATTAACAAAACATAAGTCTAGTCCAGTTAGAGCTACACTCTTTTGCAATAATATTTTTATTGTGAAATGAAATTCCCAAGACATTTTGGAAACCTTGTTCAGTCTCATAACTATCCCAATATGTCATTTAGTCAATAATCATACTACTAAATGTGGTATGTTTTCCATTAATATCATGTTTCTCATACATGACATTTCAATGTATGAACTGAATTCATAATAAACTTTGTTGCGTACAAACTAATTTTTTGGATCTTGATGAATTTAAGATTTGTCATAATGGCCTTGGTCACCCATTATAGGGATAATGCGAAAAAATAGTGAAATTTTGTTGGTCACAATTTACAAGTTGCAAAATTCTCAAATCATCAGATTTTATGAGCACCTAATGTGCCATGAGAATTCTTTTTCTATGTCTCTCACACTCCACTCAAATTTCCTGAACTTATTCAAGAACATACTTGTGGACTATTCAATAACTATCTGGGTGATATAAGTATTTCATGGTATTCATAGATACATCTAGTTGATGGTCTTACATGGGTCTTTAATCTCCACAAATCCATGATTTTACTAAATTAATTGCTCAAATTATCAAATTAAGAGCAAAATATTGTATATATTGGTTAAACCAATACTAATATTGTTTTCATGAGCATTCATGATTTTACTAAGTACCTGCGTGTACATACCCAGAATAGTGCAACTAAATTCTTTGTCAAAAGAATCAAACTAATTAAATGACCACTGCAACAAAATTTTGATATACCAACATATTGTTGGAGACATGCGGTCTTACACACCGTAGATCTAATCTAGATCACTATAGTTGCTTATCATACTGCTTCCCCTTGCAGTAAGTACGTGGAAATCAAACAAGTATTTCCCATCTGCGATAATTCGGTTATATACCGGTATCACCACCCCAGTGTACATCATGGGCCCTCACATCAATTTGGGATCTATGTGATAAATAACTAAGGTATAATTGCTTATCCGTCAAATACCTCAAGACCCTAACAAGGGAGTTATTAATAGCCCGTACGCTGATTGCATTTGCAATAACGATATTTTTCGGCATTAGGGGGAGATTAGTACCACAAAGAATGCCGATAAATAAATAATAAATGTCATAGACTTTCAGTTCTTATATTCACGTACTTGAAAATCTAAACGATAAGTTCAGTCATAAATTTGCAACACATTGCAAATCTGCCACATACATTTACTCGTGATAAATATGTCACAGAATCATATTATGCATGCAACCAATGTGCCAAAAGAGTGAAGGTACCTAATGTAACCACTTTCCTCTGAAATGAGAGCAAAAGGGGGAGAAATTTGGTCACATGAGATATAAATTCTCACATGCTTCCGCGGAAAAGAGGAAATTATATCCTCAACAAGTAAATGTAGTTCAACATCAAGTTGAATAACACATAGTGGATGCTCATCATCCAAACCCAGCACAAATGTGCACATAATTTTAAGTGTTGGGACATCGAAACACCTTGACTCCATTGTTATGGGAAATCATGAGGAGTTAAAATATTTTAATCTCATTTCCACAAATCTTATCGATTCAACAGAATCATACAACAAAGACTACATTTGTCGACAAATAAAATATTCTTAAAATTGCCAAAACCTTTAGGGCCCTGAACCAAAGTCCATGGCAGAGTGCCTAATGCACTCATATATTGGTTCAACTAGAAGGATGCAATTGAATAAGAATAGCACTCACTCAATAAGGGAGGTATTTACCATCGTAATACCTATTCCTCATAAGCACCTTCCCTCTAGAAGGCAAATGACTTTTTATTAACAACAAAAAAAAATGAGATGGTGATAAAGTGAGGCTTGTAGCGCAAGGGTTCACGCAGAGACCCGACATCAATTATATATGATGTAACATACCCTATTGGTATAAGTGGAATTATGTTTCGATACTAATATTATTGGCAATTATAAATAAACTATCCATGTAGCTGATGGATGTAGTGATTACATAATCATATGGGTCACTCAATTTGGATATCTATATTAAAGTCCTTAAGACTTATAAATCCAAATCCAAAATTAAATCGCAACATATGTGTAATAATACAAAAGTCACTCTATGACTTAAAATAGTCAAACACAAATTGTGTGGTACAATTGACTATAAGAGGTCCTTCTTATAAAGGATTACTCGTACAGTGATGATTGCTTATATGTTGTCATAAACAAAATCCCTAATTGGATTCTACATGACCTTTGTATATATGAATGCTTTTATCATCAAAGTTTATAATATACATGAAAGGTCCTTGCAATCATATCAAGACGGAGATTTGGATTGAACCAAGTATTAACCAAGTTTATAACTTGATTATATTCCTTCGAAATACATATCTATCAGTCTTTACATGTCCATAAATTTTTGGAGAAATTAAATATGGATAAATCAAATCAAAGATACATATGGTCACACTATCCCTGACAGGGATACAAATTCATTCATACATTATATTGTAGTAGTGATGAAGTGATATTGGACCTCTTGTTCCATATCTCAATACAAACTACATCACGAATGTGAATGCTTTGTTGTCAACTTCTTTAAAGTGATAACCCCAACTAAAAGGTTGGTGTAAGTAATATCCTCCGATATATTTAAGGCTCAAATGATCTTGATTAATTCCCTTAGGAATATCAAGATTTGACCATCGTGTAATCTACATTGGCTATAATTATCGATCCCGAAAATGCCATATCATAGACTGAATTCAATGAAAGAGCCTTCTAACTAATAGAACAAAATAGGCTCGACTGACCACATTCAAGATCATGTGGTTAAGATTCAACAGAATCACCCACCATTATCTATCAGATGATACCACTTGTATTGCTCAAATGCATAAGGGTTAAATTAATATTTTTCAAACTAGGAAGATAAACACTTTGCAAACATATCATGTGAAAATCTAATAGATTGTTTTACAGATTCCCATACTCATGAATTTAAGTTCATGGATTGGTGTGAGACAACTTTTAGATTTGCAAAGTTCAGGGGGAGTAAAACTCCCAAATTATAACCCGGTGATGATCATTAGATCATATATATTGTACTCTTTTTTTCCCTTAATGAGTTTTCCTAATGGTTTATCATAAAAGGTTTTTAATGAGACAATATAAATACAAGTGTCTAGATATGCCACATTGCTTTCTCCTTGTTTTTTCCCACTGGGTTTTAAAGGAGTTTTCAGTGGCACATCATATTGCACTCTTTGCAATATTTATATGTCGTACCTCCTATTTTCCCCACTGGGGTTTTTAAAGGAAGTACATAAGGCATATTTATTGATCTCTAAACTCACTAATGAGATTTTTCCTTATCAAGGTTTTGCTCATATGAGTTCTCAAGAGACAATAATCTTTATATGTTGTATTATTTTCTCCTTATTTTTCCAACAGGGTTTAAAGGAGTTTTAACAACATATCACATACGACTCTCCTCATATTTTTTCCCAATGGGTTTTTTTTTTGGGGAGAGATTCTAAAGATGGTAGAGTTTACAAAGAACAACAATGTTTACAAGGGCATCCTCATGGATACGCAAGAAGACTTCAAGACTATACAAGAAGATCTTGAAGATTATACAACGGATTTTCAAGAAACGCCGTTGTCCAAGGGGGAGTGTTAGAAATAGATTAGCTTAGGTCTTAAGCTAACTAGGCAGTTACTTTTTGTCCAACAGCCACGTCCCTCCGAGGGGACACAACCTTGTAAACCGCCTTTGTTGGCACCTATTCGCTGGGTATATATACCCCTCAATCATCAATGAAATTAACAGTTCATCTCTCATTACTTTTACTCTAAACAATTTCTCAATCAGAGACGGTAACTAGTCATATTCGGACGTACGTAGGCCGGCCGGAAAACAACAGCTCCAAGCCTAAGTCACCAAGACCAGATTGAACTCGTTTAACCACTGCTACCACGTACTCCAAACGAAAGGACTACTAGGGTACCAAAAAGTCCAAGACGAGATTGCACATATAATCACGTAAGCACTAAGCAGCCGATATGACGTACGCCAGCGGCAGTAACGAGTGTTAGTAACCACTGCCACATGTTACGGTTCGGCCGATCTGAAAACGTGCCTAACCTCATGTGTGTGCACGTGATCATCGTATCTCCACGTGCCACAGCTTCTAGAGTTCTAGTACCATCACGTGCGACTCAAACTACAACTACGTGCAGCTCACTAAACATTGCACGCGCGATGATGAGCTATATCTAACGGCGACAAAGTTAACTAACTCTAACATATATGCAAACTGTGTGTAGTACGAGTACATGTTACTCCCTTTGTTCCAAATTAACTGATGCATGGATCGATCGTATGTTGTTCAATGAACCATCGCTTTAAGCAATCTGTTTATAAGAGCCAGGTGCTTGCCTGAGATCACCTAGTATATATTTTTGCCCAATTTCTTCTTTGTTTGTTCCCACCACGCGGAACGACCCAAATGAATCAAAACGACATAATGTGTGCCTTCGGTGACGCACAGATCAAATCGTATGACAATCAATAGCTCTCTAGATGTTTGTTCGTTGCTCTTTCAGTTTTCTACACCTTGTAGTTTTTCTTTCTCTAAAATCAATGAAAAGTAGATGTGATATGCCTTTTCCGTCAAAACAAGCATAGCCCCCATGGCATGTGGTTGCCCAGCACCGGACGCGTATGCTTGTGCGATTGGGTCTCATTTATATAAGCAAAATGTGGTTTCATTTGCTAAGAAAACAGAAGAAGAAAAAACTATTGGGAGGGCCTATCAGATGGCCCTAATGGCCAGCACATTGTGCCGGCACCACAGACCCTAATAGCTTATTGGAGGCGCTGCTGGCAATATCATATTGGGTGTGACACTGAAGATGCTCTAAGACGAGGTCAGCCTCTAGGTAACTTTACAGCATGTGGGTTCACCTGATACAAATTAATTAACCAGTACACTCAAAATACACCCCGGGGCATCTGAACATATGGGGTAACTAGCAAGGTTGTAAATAAGTATGAATAATGATATGATGATCAATGGACCATCTCTTTAATTAGTTGTTCAAGATAGTACAAATTTATCTTCGCTTTGGCTTGCTTCCAAACAGCCGCTAACCAACCAGCTGAATTGCAACTAAATAACTCATGTCACAAGGCCCTGTTGTGTGCAGAGACCAACACAATCCCTGCCTATATGTAAAGCACAAAAAAGCTAGAGAAGAGATGGGAGAGGATCAGAAGCTGCCTCAGATCACCTATCTTCGCATTGCCCTCTTCTAGACGACCATCATCCCTCAGTTATTTCAGGCCAATTAGTTTCCCCATCTGTTGCCACGACTCCAATTACTAGGGGCAGCAGCTTCCCAGCGAGGAGTCGGTTTCAGAGCTCCGAAGACATGCTGACATGTCATTTTGGGCAACACTAGTACATTTTCGACACCCCAAATGGCACTGTGGCGCTGACCTTCCTGTGAGCACCCCCGGTGCCGGCTGATGCCGCAGCGGCGGCCACGATGCCATTGAGAGATCTTGTGTAAATGTCAGTGGTTTCCGCCGCTAGTCTGTCCAGCGGGCTGTTCTTCGACGGTGCTGGAAGATGTTGGTAGGAGGATGCTCTCATGCCTGGAGCGGCGGCATTAACCACCGTGCCTTTGGTGGTGTATGCACAAGCATAGCCCCCAATGGCATGTGGTTGCCCAGCACTGGGCGGTTGATGATGATACCCATATGCTTGTGGGATCTGTGGCTGGGGAGAGTACCCTGAGTAAGGATATTTGCCGCTTCCACTTTCGTAAGGTAATGCTGAAATATAGGAAATAATCTTACAAATGAGAATTTACAGTCCGAACAATATCAATGAAACATGTATAGTAAATTAATGCAAAACTCACCTGCTTGTGCCGTGTGTGCAGCCTGAGCAGCACTGGGAACATTTCCAGGGTACCTTCCTGTCTCATTGGAGATTGGTCTGCCCCTCGATGGGGCCACGGGAGGTTGTGCCTTGGCAGGTATTGGAGTTGAGTGGACAATAGTGGACCTGCAGAAATGAAGATGTAGATTAGCAATAACACAAGCTTTCCTTCATAAGCATACAATGATGAAAGGCCAGAAGCACATGCAAGTACCGAGTCCCAACAAAGTAAACAAACTAGTATCAAGTGGGTCTCATGTATCAAGTATCAACGCTCTGAACACATACTAATCAACTATCACTTAGACTTCTGAACAGACCAACAAAGTATTACACAGGACCTAACAATTTGAGAACCCTGAGGTCACAGATCCCAGTCACTTAGCTCTGAAGTTTATACTATTAGACAGTTCACCATCCAACAATATTACCAACAAAATGAACAGAAGATGAGGGGTGCACTTCAAAGTGCACCATTAAGAGTTTTGTACCCGTGCGGTTAATATAGAAGGACAAAATGAACAGAAGACCAGAATATCATGCGATATTACCTAGGAAGGGATGCATGTTTTCTCTCTCCTGGAACAGGGCCACTACCATCACTTTCTTCAAGATGAGAAAACTGCTTCTTGAATTGGTCAACAGCACTGAAAAACATAACCACGAAGCATGGCGGTCAGTAAGAGTTTGATAGTTTGACACAATGAACAGAAATGACGGAATGCAGCCGTAGAAAAAAGAAAACCTTGGGTATAGAAAGGTTGTCCTCTCTGTGCCGTCTCTGTAGTCCTTCAGCAATTGTGGGTGATATTCTAATATCTCCTGGAATATTAGCTCCCTTATATCATCCTTCGACATTCTTCTGTGCTCAAAGTCAAACTCCAGTTTTTTGATTGGCTGACAGGATGGTTCTCTATCAGGCTTGGAAAGGCCTCTAAAGTATGGATGAGTCAATGCCTGACAAAACATAAGTATTGAAGGAAACATTAGTGCATCACAATTATAACCAACTAGTGTTGCAAGCAGCGTTAGAGGCATGATGCGACAGAGAGAAAAAGCGAGATATCAGAATGATTAAATAGCACCAAAAGACTACCTCTTCTGCAGTTAGACGGTCCTTTGGATCAAACGCTAATAGCTTTTCCAAGAGTTTTAGTCCCAAAGGATCCGCATTGGGAAATTTCTGACAAAATGGAACTGGGTCTTTCTTTCTCATACTGCTCAAGTACCTTCTTGCTTTTTCATTCCGGACCTGGAAAGGAACAAAACTAATAAATTCAGATTGTGTAGTCACTGAAAACATTCAGCAGATAAACTAAAATATATGCCCTCCCCTGAGTTCAGTGCCATACCCGAGAAATTGTGTCCACGGAAGGTGTTCCTAGAAGATCAGTCATTAAGTCTAACTGATGGACAACATTTTTACCAGGAAACAAAGGCTTCCCTGTCAGCACCTCCGCAAAAATGCACCCAATGCTCCAAATGTCAATGGCAGGTGTATACTGCATTTCAGAGGGAACAAGAACCCAAAACAAATAAGAAAATGCATAGAAGTAAAATCCTGGTAACAAATAAAGATGCTTTTATTGTTCTTAGAAGTAAGACCAGTTCATTTGACTGTTGTCGAAGTTACTATTCAACAGGATAGTGATCCAGTAATCGTGTAGAACGTGGCAAGAATTATGTTCAGATCAAATTCAGGAATGAAAACAGGCCAGGTAGTATAAAATGACAAAAAAAAAGACTGAACAGATCTAATATCTCCGACAAATGGAGAAACCATGGAAATTTATGAAGTTGAGCATTTCTGTATGGAACCACTATAACGGAACAGGTACGTAGTGCATTTGAATTTTCACAAGAGAACTTATGTCGCATATACTATGTTCATATGATAAAAATTTGATAACCCATGGTACTGAGCCATCAACCATAATCCACATTACTCCCTCCGTCCACAAATAAGTGGACATCTAGCCTTAAACTCTGTCCATGAAAGAGTGTACTTCTATGTTTCCAATGCACTTTAAATTAGCAAAAATTATTTCTCTCTCATTGCACGGAAATCAAACCCAATAATATCTAGCACATGTTATCTTAATTTTATATATGCACTTAGCCTATTGGAGGTGAAATAATTAAAGAGGAGAGAGATGTTGGTTGCATCTTTCCAATGCAATTTTTCTCTTCTTTTACTAATTTGCCTTGAAAATCCCGCACATCCACTTATTTGTGGACGGAGGGAGTATGTCACAACTGACAACTGAATCAAGTTCATGATAGGACAATTATAAACATGTTGTCCTGTTACAGTCTAGCATGTCAATAGAATAAGCACCTTATTCTGTTTCTTTGTTTTTTAACAAGCATGCATTCTAAAGCTCACCTTCGTGAAGAAGGATCCACAGAGCTCTGGAGCTCTATACCATCTTGTTGCGACGTAATCCTGCATGGGGATAGGTATGACATCCGTGAAGTCTGATTCTTAATCCAATCTCTTACAGAAAACATAATAAGAGTTTCTACCAACATACCGTCCAGAAGACTGTTGTTGGGGTATCATTGAATGCAACTCGTGCCAGACCAAAATCACATATCTTCAGTTTGCAGTTAGAATTTGCTAAAATGTTCTTCGGCTTCAGGTCACGATGGTAAACACTAGCTGCAGTCATATAAACTCAGTATTAGTGAAAATCAAGTAACAATTTTTTTACGGTGTGTCATTGAAGGAAAAGCATTGGGCTATAATTTTTTGCCGTGTCAATTCAATACATATGGCAAGCAAGTGAACAAGTTTTCCAACGAGCAATCAAATTGCTGTGTCTTTACAAGAGTGGCTACCATATAGAAAGACCAATATATTTCATTTTCAAGAGGAGAACAAAGGTTGCATCAATAATTGTGCAAAACTTATCTTGACTGCTAGGGTATAATCATAATTTACATCCATTATGGTTGTGGATGGTCTATGGCTCAAAAGGAAAGCACTTTCAGAAAATTCAGAGAATGCAGGCTAACATATGTAAGGGGGTATTATTTTGGAAGTGTTGAAAGGGATGATAGATATTTAAGGTTAATATTATTCTCTTGGTTGACTAAACTTGACAGAAGCCACACTTTGGTAATTAAAGTATCAACTGAGCAGCTGTTGACTAAACCGCATTGTAGATTATCTAGCTCTGCTCACTGAGGAACCATAACTGACCTATCACCAAACTTATTTCTATTGAAGAACAAGCCCCAGGGGCGAGCGTGTGTTTGAAAGAAAAGTGAAAGAAAACGACATGAAAAGGGGATCTGACCCACCACACGTAAGTGTAGACTACAACACAACACCACCTTCATGGTGAAACATCGTTCTCCAAAGTAACAATAGACTTGAAGGTAACGATTCCGTACCAGTATGGATGTATTTGAGGGCTCGGAGCAGTTGGTAGAGAAAGAACTGGTAATGCTCCTTCGTCAAGTCATCGTTGGCCTTGATAACTTGGTGGAGATCAGACTCCATAAGCTCAAACACCACATAGATATCTTTGAAGTCCTTCCTCGACGGAGGCAACATAATGTGCTTGATCTCGACGACGTCGGGGTGCCTCAGGAGCCTGAGGAGCTTGATCTCGCGGAGGATGCGCGCGGCATCGGAGACGTGGTCGAAGATGTTGTGTATCTTCTTGATCGCCACCTTCTGCCTCGTCTGCAGATCGAGGGCGGAGCACACGACCCCGTAGCTCCCCTTGCCGATGACCTCCTGGATCCTGTACCGGTTCGCGTCGCCGTACTCCGTGAAGAAGTCCACATCCGCGGCACTCTGAAAAACAACGAACGAATTGAGCGGACTGAATCAGCAAACTGTCAAAAAAACAACTATGGAACAGATAGCCACAACAGAGGATGTTAAACAGTTAGTCTGGCAAACTGGAATGGCACATGATTTGTGGGGTTAGAGGGATAATCATTGCAGACCGACAGAGATTTGGAATGGCCACACCGCACTGCAGCTGAACCAACCATAAAGAAGCCAAAGCACCGTGGCCGCTATAATCAACAGTCCCTTCAAGTTGCTTCCTATGAACTTCCGGTTGCTGGTGGGCACATGAGACGGCACCAACAAGAAATGCAACTTCTTAATTTTTTGCGCACCGACGGGGGGAACAGGCTGGAGCTTGTGGTTTTGTTTGATTCTCTCCTGCACGGAACAGAGGGCATCTGGATTCTGGAAGCGGCAACCGAGAGCGCGGTCAACTTCCGCATGTGAGGCATGAGCTGTTGGTTACTGACCACGCACGCGGCATTGGAACCGACCGACTGCATTTGACATTTTCTTTCTTCCTCTCGCAGACATGCCAGATCGAGCGTTTCGGCCACGGGACAGGAAGGATGCCGAAACTGAAACATCAATACAAGGTTGAACTAGCAGTAGTTTGAAAAATCGTTCTGGAAAGTTTGAAGAACAGCAGCGACGATTCAAAAAAGGACCGACTCGCTTGCATCCAAGAACTGAAATCAACAGCAAGCATCGGCATTTGTCCTTTTTGTATCGCACGGCCAGATCAAAAGTTTGGGCTACGCTAGCAAGGATGCAGACATCGAAATCTTGATAAAGGAGTATTAAAAAGAAATTAAATTTTCAAAACAGCGATTCAAAAACACCGACGCGTTTGTATAATATAATATAACTCGAATCGACGGAAGATATCGGCTTGGGAAGACAAGCGGGGGTCCTAGAACGAGTGGAAGGAGCGGGGACGGCGACCCACCTTGCTCATCTGCCCCTGCTGCTGCATTCCGGCCTCCCGGACCGGACGGACGGATCCGTCGATCCCCGCAACCCAACCCCGCTCCTCAAACGGGCGCGCACCCTCCGAGGCGCCTTCCGATCACGCCAAACCCTGCGCACGCGCGGCGCTAGCAGCTCGGCCGGCGCCGCCCTCAAATCCACGCGCCGCGGCGAGGCGAAGCCGCTGGCAGATCGGGGCCTCTGTCTCTCCTCCGCCCCGATCTCGCGGCCGCCGGCGAAGGGAGAGGAGGAACGGGCCGGAGCGGGGGAGGCCGGAGGTAGATTGCAGCGCGATTCTTGGCCGTGGCCTTTCCTTTTGCTCGCTGCCGACTTGCCGTTAATCTACAAGATTGCTTCTTTCCTCCTGTGCTTCTCCTTCTTCTTCTTATTGTGAATGTGCGTGCGTGCGTTACTGTGGGCCACATGGCGTGGGAAGCTGCATCCCAGCCGTCCGATCCGCATCTCCGCGTCGGCAACCACCGCCCGCCTACTATCCACCTCGTATAGTGCTCCATTATTGTTTTTCTTTGTGAGGGAGAAATCGGTATTTTCTTGTTGCAACTTACGATGGCGAACGTGACGTACGCGCACCACCTCCACATGCGCCTCACATGATCGCGGTTTCCCAGTCACACGCTACAAGTGACCGTGTTCGAAGATAGTAAATTCCAAAGAACTCTTAGTCTATGATTTATATACTCCTTCCGTTCATATTAGTTGCAACTAATATAGATGTATCTAGTTATAGATATATCTATGCTAGTGTTAAGTAATATGAATCGGAGGAAGTAGAATTTTTTAGACAGTCCTTTGATTCGTATGATTTGTGGAATTGCAATCTGTAGTATTCATAGTTTTTTCTATTCATATGTCTCATTTCTGCTAGATTTCATATGTAACTTCTATCTACTCCAACATCTTGCGAGGAATTCTATGTTTATCCCCTATACAGTCAAATGCATGTTCTCTCAATGACTCAATCATACACCATCGAAAGATGACATGTCATTATATTCATGTGTTTTCTTATACTCGTGTTTTCGAAACCACACAAATAAAAGATGCCCTGAGATAATATGCCCTCTCAGTCTTAGTTTTTTCTTTCTTTTGGTTTTTGAAACCACACAAATAAAAGATGCCCAGACAGCGGAGATGATCAGAAGGTGCGGAGATAGATGTTTTTGGTTTTCTTTTTTCCCTTTTGCTTGTTGCCGACTTGGCGTTAATCTATCCTCTACTTCATCTTATGCCTTTGTCTACGCCACATGGCATCGGCACCTGACCAGTGAAAGCTTCTCCGGCCGTCGTCCGATCTGCATCTACAACCCAACCTCTTGTGGTGCTCCGATTTTCAAAAGAATAATATGTGAGGGAGAAAATGGTCATTTTCGATTCGTATAGGGGTTACATTAAAAGGATGACAACCACGGTACATGCGCGCACATGCGCACCACAGGATCGCGCTTCCTACGCCATCTACAATGTGGCATACACTGCATTTGTTTTCTAAATATAATATATTTTGGTAGGCTAAAATACATCCATTTAAAAATATGTTATATAGATATTATATAAATAAGGCCTTTAAAATAAAACTATCAAGAACTAGGATGTTATATAGATATTATATGAAATTATTTTTCATGATGTATCAAACGGTGTTGATTTTGGACTGTGTATATTTTTCTCTAAAAACTTGGTGAAACTTGACATTGGACTTTTAGAAAGAAAAATATAAGCCTTATTTATTAGGATGGAGGTAGTATATTTTCTTCTAGGTTGACCGACATTTCATATTGTGTGTGCCGGTGTGTGTTCACCGCTGTACTATCATGCACAACAAAAGTTTCTCCTAAATTGCCAAATATTTCCAATTTTCTCTAACGTACTAAATAAGTTGCCAAATATTTGTAATATTCTCTACATTTTTTTTTTCCAAACGATCCAAGGGATCGAATTTTCATTATCAAAGGAGATAACGAAAATACAACAGAGTTCACGAAACAACAGAAACAAAAAGCGGAGGATCGCCGCCTAATGCTAGCGTTTTAAAGGGGATTACAGAACCAACAGAAAGTTTTAACAGGCTAACAACTTCGGCCAAAAGGAACCAACTACAAGCATAACTCCCAGGGCAATCAAGCAACAGCATCATCGTTTGCATCTTCTCCAGTTCTATTATCCTCCAAACGCAGAAGATCATCCCGACCATCATTTCCAGAGGATCTAACTCCAGCTACCTCAGCTAGGCGTAAGAGCCCGTCAGCACCAGCCCTAAGATCGGATGCATCCTGTTCTCCATGTAAACCTGCCCAATAATTCATGAAAACAGCAGCGTAGCTGATTAGATCAAAAGGAGAGCTAATCATCTTTTGCTCAAAACAGGCTTTATTTCTAGTTTTCGAGATAGCCCAGCAGATAGCTGCCAAACCAGCTATCTGGGTGCTGCGACTAACAGGAGCAAATTGGGGGAACCACCAAAAGAATTGGGAGAAACTCCCAGGTCGAGTGGGAGATTTGACGGTAGTAGCCACTTGCAGTCCAGACAAATTTGGCTGCAGAGCAACCAAAGAAGAGATGAGAAATGGTCTCTTGTTCATTGCAGAACTGGCAGTTGGGGTTCCCTGACCAATTTCGTTTGAGGAGATTGTCCTTGGTAGCTATTGCATTATGCCAAATTAGCCAAAGCCAAATTTTGATTTTGAGGGGGATTTTGCTCTTCCATAAATGTTTAAAGGATCTGTCCCTACCACTCCCACTTATCTGTCTGTATACTGATTTCACAGTAAAGCAGCCGTTTTTTGACCATTTCCATCTGGGAGTGTCACTTTCCTGAGTCAAGTTAACTTGATTCATCAGCTGAAACAACCCAGCCTCCTGAATGATGAGATCAGGAGTCAGCCATCTTCTGTAGGAGAATCTCCATCCCATCTCAGCAGCACCAGCCACAGTAATATTTTGCTCATTACAAATATCAAACAGCACAGGGAACATATCTTTGAGAGGCCTTGTACTACACCAAGAATCTCCCCAAAAGCTGGTTAACAAACCATTCCCAACATTCATTCTCCTGCCATAGAGATATAGCTCTCGACTTTTAGCATGTCAGACCAAAGTGGAGAATCTCCAGGTCTGTTTTTTGCAAAGTAGATGCCTTTTCCTCTCAAATACTTCAACCTCATAAAATCCTGCCAAGGCCCAGTGTCATGCTCCAGCTTCCACCACCACTTACACATCAGACTAATATTAAATTTAGTCAAATCTTTAACACCTAAGCCACCTTTTTGCTTTGGCTTACAAATCCATCTCCATTTCACAAAGTGATATTTCCTTTTATCAGCACTTCCAGCCCAAAAGAAAGATCTAATAGGCTTATCAATCATGTTCAATATTTGTTTTGTGCGGCAGCCTCAAGGACATCGATACACTTGCGGTGCTAGCTAAACAAGCATCAATTTTGACCAATCTTCCTCCAATGGACATAGAATTGCCAATCCATCCACACATTTTTTCTTGGTTTTTCCTCCAAGAATCTCATGTCGGTTTCTTGAGGCCCTTCTTGCACAAACGGGAGTTCCCAAATATTTGATTGGCCAGCTGCCCATCGACATTTGAACAGCTCGAGCAAAGAAATTCTGTTTTATCTTGTCATCAAGAATCATCATAGCTTCACTTTTATCAAAATTGATTTTCAATCCAGACATGGATTCAAAAATGTACTAACGAGTAACTTCAAATTGATTGCTTGCTTGAACATCATCTTGTAATAAAAGTATAGTGTCATCGGCATATTGCAAGATTGCAACCCCATTCTGCACCATATTATCAGCCAGCCCTGTGATTAGCCCATTGTCTTGAGCTAGATGGATCATTTTAGCCAGACTGTTAGCAGCCATATTAAATAGGAAGGGGGCAAAGGGATCACCTTGCCTCACTCCCTTATGACTAGTGAAATATGGGCCCACCTTGTCATTAACCTTGACACTGAGGGTCCCACCAGCAACTGATTTTTTAATCCACTGCATCCAGTTATCACTGAAACCTTTACGTTTACAACAATCAAACAGGAACCCCCGAGTTTACCTTATCATATGCTTTTTCAAAGTCAATTTTTAAGACTACCCCCTGTTTCTTCCTGGTTTTTCCTCTCTCGGGATTTCTACGCTGCAGCATCACACCATCCGAGATGTATCTCCCTTTTATAAAAGCTGTACGGCGGGGAAGTAAGAGCTTATCCATTACGGGAGAAACTCTAACGAGTCAAAGTTTTTGTCACAATCTTGAAAAACACTTGTAACAAACAAATCGGCCTAAACTTTTGAATGACATCAGCATCAGCAGATTTCGGAATAAGGGTAATGACCCCATAATTAATTCTGTCCAAGCCAATTTTATGATCAAATAAATCATTGAAAACATGCAGGATATCAAATTTAACAATTTCCCAGCAATGTTGATAAAATTCAATGGGAAAGCCATCAGGACCAGCTGCTTTGTTTTTCTCCATGTGATCAATAACATCTTTGATCTCTTCCAAGGTAAATTGTCTATCCATCTCAAGCACAATCAAGGACATTGAGTTTTTCTCTTTCGGTCCGGACATCATCTCTCGGTCTAATCCCGAGTCGGTGATTGGACCAAATAAATCCTTGTAAAAGGCGGTAGCATGCTCCAACAAAGCGGCATCACCTTGGATAATTGTATCCCTATCTTTCGGAGAAAAAATAGTTCTCTTTCTTTTACACCCATTAGCAGCCCTGTGAAAGAAAGCGAATTGCTATCACCATGGAGGAGCCAATTCTCTCTAGATCTTTGTCTCCAAAAGGATTCTTCATTATCCAATACGGACAACGAGTTCTGTCTGCAAAGTACTTCTCCTTATCCTTTGTGATGGAGAAAGTGGAACAGTCTCTTCCAATTCCTCTAATTCCTTCAATTCGGTGGAAATATCTTTCTTCTTTTTGATATCTGCTCCTCTCGGATTAGCTCCCGACCTTTCAAAGCTTTCTTGACATTTTTTAGTTTCTTCATTAATCTGTCCAGATTGTCCCTGGCATGAACTGGTTGCTCCCAGCATCTTTTGACTCTGTCTAGGAAATTATCCTCTTTGAGCCATCTTTTTTCAAATCTAAAATCTCTTTTCTTCACCATGATATCTAGAGTATCTAAAATTAAGGGATTATGATCAGAGACATCCCTCACCAACTTGTGAACTGTTACAAGAGGAAAAAGTTCCTCCCAAGAGCTACTCATCAAAAATCTGTCTAATTTTTCCAGGGTGGGATCACAATGATTATTAGACCAAGTGTACTGACCACCAGTCATATGAATCTCTCTCAAGGCACAGGTATTAATGATGGAATTGAAAATATCTGACCATTTGTTATGAGACATGGGTTTGTTCTTCTCATTGGAAAATCTCATGATATTGAAATCACCTCCAACCAAAATTGGTAGAGTCTGATTGCTACAGATGTTACCAAGTTCCACCAGAAATTCCTCTTTATCAGAGGCCTGAGCAGCTCCATAGATGATAATGAAGCACCATTTCACATTTATTTTGAGGTCAAGCAAGGTAACCTTGATATGAAATTTCCCAACAGAAGTATCACAAATGGTGAACCTGGATAGCCTAAAACCACCCAGGATACCTCCACTTCTGCCAACAGAACTGATCCATTTCCAATCAAAATCACCACCAGGGTCAATTCTTCTGAGAAAAGCAGAAGAATAATCTTTTTTAATTGTTTCCTGAAGACCAATAAAATCCAGCTGTTGCTCTTTGATCAAATTTGCCAGGAAGGCACTCATCCCCTTTTTTCCAACACCTCTGCAGTGCTAAATAATATTCTCTACATAGTAAATAAGGAGTGCTAAATCAATCGACGGGCGATTTGGATGTGTGTGAGAGCTTCTAGCTAGAGTGCTCGATTTCGATGTTCCTAAGAGCAATCATGTCCTTGAAAAAATGAGAGTAACAAAACGTGAGGACCATAGTGATGTTAGTTGGGGATAAGTCTAACACACACTGCATTTTTAGTGGAACAGCGAGCACACAATTCTTGTATGTTGAGGAAAAGACGGTCAGTTCTTCAAGTTGACCACCAAATAAGGTACCGACAGCGAGGAAAATACTTGGTCACGAAATTAGACGGATCTCCGACCATGAGATGACGAGAGCGATTCAAATTCAATCTCTCAGAAAAATGTGAGGTCCACCGTGATCCAACTTTGACTGGTAAGTCCACACGAAGCTTTGTGCACCGTAGTAGGTTAACCGGGGGTTGGTCTGTCTCGTACATGGCTTTGGAAGCACGGTCACTCGGGTTTAAATTAGGTAGCGGGTAATCACGTCCGTGACAGAATTGAAACGCCAACCAAAATGTAATCCGGCCATTGTTGGGGATGCCTTCAAGTCACCGTTCTCAGACTTGCTACCACACGGACAGTAGCCTGCTAGACCTTGCTTTCCGTAGTGTAGAAGAACGTCATGTTTGTTCTTCCAACACCCAACTTCTCGATTACTAAAACCATAGTTTCGCAAAAAAAAAAAAAGATTACTAAAAGCATCTCCAACAAAGGATGTAAAATAGGAATGTAAATTTCGATCATAGGACATCACTTTTTAAATGTTTTGTCACTTTTAGGGCACCAAATTTTGGGCATCAATTTCAGAAGATGTAAAACAGGGCACTAGGAAATTCAAGAAGAAGTATTTTAGGGCACAAGCGCCATTTTGATTTCATACAAAGTTCGAAACTTTGAAACATTTCAAATGTAGTTTGAGTTGAACACTTCCATTACGGTAGTTTGATACATAGGTACTTCGACATTTCAATTTGGACACTAGATAGACACTTCGACACTAGTTCTACACAATTTCAACGCTTTGACACGCTAGATAGACATCATCGACAATGCTTAGGCACTAGATAGACATCATTGACACTACTTCTACACCTTCGACTCTTCAACCTTGACACCCCTAGGGATCATCCCAAAAATCGATGTCCTCAACATCGGAGGATTGGGCAAGTGATGCCCAAAATGTGTCATCCATCTCCTCTTATAATGACTCGGCGGTGATGGTCGAGGGGCCGGCATACCCCTTGGATGTTGAAGCTCCGCCTGCATCAGCTTGCTTCTTCTTCTTGTCCCTCTTGGTGTAGAAGTCGAGCTCTGGCTGTGCTTCACGGAACCGCACCATGGCCTCCTTGTCGTCTTGGCCGGTGTGTGGGTTGGCGCATGTATGCATGGCGGTGCTCCAGCTCCTCGCCGCGGGTCATCACCCGAAATGTAGTGGCGAGGAACTGAGCCTCCGCGGCGCTCAACACGTCAGGGAATTTGAGCTCGTCGTGGGGCCAGTACAACCTCCTGTGCCAGCACATTGCAGGTGCGGACGGCGAGCTTGGGCGACTCGAAGGTCCCCAGCTACAGCCACGCCCCGCTGTTGGTGATCTCGACGGCCTAGCAGCTAGATTGCCGCAGCCAGACGCCGTGGAACCCTATGTTGCTCTTCGCACGAGTCGGCGTGGTTTTCTTTTTGAGCCAAACGGCATGGCGGGTTGCGGCGCGACAAGATCTGGAGGTGGTGGCTAGGATGGCGGCGGCGCAGCGCGGGTGCGCCCAAAAATTTTGGCCTATTTTATTAGTTTAGGTCATCCGTTGGGGTCACTTGTTTTTTGCTATCTCTATGTGCCAAGTATTTTGAGAAAATCGTCTATTCTAAGTTTAAACTAAAATTATAGCACTTACTATAAATCGAAGGGAGTAGCAAACAATTATTCTGAAAATTTGTACGGTGCAAGGGGACAGCTCGACGTACGCCACATGGTAGGAGAATACATAAGTGAATATACTATACGTGCCCTACTAGATGCATCCATTGTAAATTTACTACTCTTTGCAAGTATTTTTCGAGTACGGCGACAAGCACACGCAGAGAGAGGAGCATCTCCATGTTCATCGGTCTCGTCATTAATAATGGCCGATTCAGATCGACCTCGCCATCGTTCATCACGAGTCGTACCAGTACCGTCGATGCTCTATAACCGGTTGTTAATTAATTAGTTAATTAGCACCACCGACGCAGCCGCAGTGCGAAGAATACTATACTTGCTCCGAGTTCTGGCGACCACCAGTACTAGTGGAGTGTATTTTTTTGTTTTATATTATGCAAAAGAGAGCAACACTTGATCTGTTTTTTAAAGAACAAACAAATAGAGCATTTATTCGAAGTGTATGTAAAGAGAGAAGAAGCTTCTGCCACCGACGGAAACTCGTGTGGTGTCTGCTCGTTTCTGCTCAGCTGGATCTATCCCAGCCGGCTACCTACTGATTCACTCAGCTCTGCCTGATTCCCAACAAGAACATTCATTAAAAAATTGATGATCATGGGAAAGCTCATATGATTATCGGTAAATAATTTGAAGTAGTGAAATATGCAAGTAGGAATACACATCTCAACAATCCAGAATGGACAGGGATCTTTACAGTGTATATATTGGATATACAGTGGAGATTTCTGGCTTCCCAGCTCCACTGATCCCATTGTTAAAAAAATCATATTTATAAGTTTTTAAAGAATTGAAAACAAATCCATATGTATCCAATGGTGTTTTTCACAAATGTGCAAAATCTCAATTCAAATACTTTGTATTTGGAGATGCACAAAAAAGATAAAAGTGTGTGTCTGAGTGCATATTTTCAAATCTTCGTTTTCATCAGATTGTTATTTTTTATGCAGCTCACAATACCAATAATTTCGCATTGCGATTTTGCGTACTTGTAGGATACATCATTGATTATGCCCAGAATGTTTTTCTCATTTTTTTGGAACATTTAAATATGATTTGATTTTTTTTTTAACGAAGGAATCAGTGGAGGTCGGGACCCAAAGACACTTTCCGGGCTATAACAATGTTAATTCATACTCCGGTGGTCAACAGAATTACAAGATTCACTCACCACTGGAAGAAAAAAATAATGTTCCTACCTGTTATACTAATAAAATTTAATCTTTCGGGTATATGGTACATATTTACCTGGGCAGTTACTTGAGATGCAGACTGCAGAATACAACGCTACGTTATACATGTAGTACACACGAGGTAGTGGGTACACACCATGACGCCAATGCTGTGATGTTGCTTGCGATGTTGCATCAGTCATCTCCTTAAATGGACATGATACTGAATTTTGTGGAAGCTGGTATGTACACATCCCGCAGGTGTGTCATCTGAATCTTCAGGGACAGACCAAGTGGATCCATCCTAGTCAATCCTCTCAAGATTGTACTTGACCATGTTCTCCAGGGCGCTCCTGAACCCGCTCCTAGGAAGGCACTCCAAATTCCGGAGCGCCAAATCACCCTTCTCCCTCGCGAGCTCCTGCGCCCGTCTGATCCCGCCGCTACTGTGGACAAGCTCCATGGCCGTCGCCAGCGAGCCCGTGTCGCAGAACTCAGAGTCGATAATCTCCCTCAGCGCCGGGTTCTCCTGCAGGGCGAAGATGACCGGGGCTGTCAGGTTCCCCTTTGCCAGGTCACTCCCTGCCGGCTTGCCAAGCTGCTCAGCCGACTGGGTGAAGTCGAGGATGTCGTCGACTACTTGGAACGAGAGCCCAAGGTTCCTGCCGTACTCATACATCTGCTCGCATATCGTGGTGCTGACGCCGCTGAATATGGCGGCAGACCTCGTGCTCGACGCGAGCAGGGAGGCAGTTTTGTAGTAGCTCTTGAGCAGGTAGTCGTCGAGGGTGACGTCACAATCGAAGAGAGTTGATTGTTGTTTTATCTCACCACTGGCGAAGTCCTTGATCACCTGTGAGCAGAGCACATTGACTGTTTACACACAAAAACATATATAGTTTTACAGACTAGGATGGAGTTTCTGCAGAGTCCTTCAGTACCTGGCTGATGAGCTTGATGACTTCAATGTTTTCTAAGTTTGCAAGAAACCAAGAAGATTGCGCAAACATAAAATCACCAGCAAGCACGGCTATACGGGTTCCATATAGCTGATGAATGGTCTCTTTCCCTGCAAACAACCAGATCTAGTTTAGAATAAAAAAAAAAAAATTTCCTTGTTTCCTCATTGAACCATTTCATTAGGATGAATAAACAACAGAGAACGCTTTTCTATTGAATGATTGCTGATTCGTTTGTATATAGCAACATATGTACCTCTTCGCATCCCACTATCATCTATGACATCATCATGTATTAAACTTGCAGTGTGAATCATCTCTATAATCTCTGCCAAACGTTGATGCTCTGTAGTTAGCTCCCTGGAATGCAAATATATAAAGGTCTGAGTGCATAATTAAAAGAACAGAAATTGTAAGGCTGCAACAAGAAGAGGAACTTACGGCAAACCAGCTAACTCTGCAGTTGCTCTGGACACCAGAAAAACCAATGCTGGTCTTAATCTCTTTCCACCAGCACCAAAAATTTGTTCTGCGGCAGAAACTAGAACTGGATTTTCTGCACCAATAAGCTATTGAGATCATGTCAGCTACTTAGTAGTTACTGTGGAAATAAGAACTCAGCAGGAACTATTGTAGAAAAATCTTATGTCAAAAACTAGTGTAGATATGTGCATTTATCTGTTTGATATGTGCTCTGATGTTTGCTGTCTTGATTACGCAAACAGAGATGACCTATCCAGAAAAAGGCACCAGTGGTGCTGCTGAGCTCCAAGTCATCAAATATGGGGCCAATACACGATTAGGACCGTTTGAAAGGCGTGCACAAGTAGGAAGCTGTCATTGTCTTTAACCATATCTTTAGACTGTAGTCCTGTGTATTATGTGCAGTCCACTATTAAACAACAGGTAAACCGGTGCAAACATGTGCATTGCAAACGACACTGGCTTATTTTTAGCCCCAATTGCCTTGTAATTTAATTAACTTAGAATAATCTGTGAAATCATAGTAGGTACTGCAGGTTTTTGATCCAGCTCTGTTAGTGGCGGAGCCAGCCTCTAAGTAGAGCCTGGGCAAAGTACATATACTAGGCCCACAGACATTTGCCTGCAATCAACTCCATAAATCGTTGTACTGTGCTGTAACCGTTTGGAAATTCCTCAAAAGAGCCTGGGCGGCCAGGGGCAGAGCTAGACCAAGATTGACCGGGGTTCACTAGAGTGTAATGGTGTTCTTTGAAACCTAAATTTTGGCTACCAGGGTTCACTTTACATGACATAGGGTGGCGCACAAGGTAAATTCTTGGCATAATTGCAAACTAAAAATTCTTTTCCCAGTTGCAGGTGCACCCTGATAAGCCTATGTAGCTCTGCCCCAGCAGGAGGCCAGCCGGGATGTGGCTCCGCCACTACATATACGGTCTGTCAACATCTCTGGTCTATAGAGAGGAAGTTACGGTGATTTAAGACTGCAGCACTGTTAGGTTGAAACACAGCTCGAGATTACGCAAACAGAGACCAGAAAAAGGCAGCTAGTCACTAGCGGTGCTGCTGAACTCCAAGTCATCAAATATGGGGCCAATACACGATTAGGATGGTTTGGAAAGCGTGCACCAGTAGGAAGCTGTCATTGTCTTTAGCCATATCATTAGACTGTATTCCTGTGTATGATATGCAGTCCACTTTTAAAGAACAGGTAAACCGGTGCCAACATGTGCATTGCAAATGACACTGGCTTATTTTCTTTTAGCCCAAATTGTATATGTCCCGTGTAATCTAATTAACTTAGAATAGTCTGTGAAATCATAGTAGCTACTGCAGGTTTTTGATCCATCTCTGTACTTAGTGGCGGAATCAGCCTCTAAGTAGACTGGAATTTGCCCACATTGAACTCAGTAAATCCTTGTACTGTGCTGTAACCCTATGGAGATTCCTCAGCAAAGCCCGGGCGGCCAGGGGCAGAGCTAGACAAAGGCTGACCGGGGTTCAGTAGAGTGTAAGGGCGTTGTTTGGAACCTGAATTTAGGCTATCAGGGTTCACTTTACATGACATAGGGTGGCACACAAGCTAAAAAAAAAAAATTTGGCCTAATTGCTAACTAGAAAAATTCTGTGCCTGGTTGCAGGTGCACCCTGATAAGCCTATGTAGCTCTGCCCCTGCAGGCGGCCACCCGGGGTTGTCGGGCTGTGTCTCCGCCACTACACGTACTGTCTGTCAACATCTTTGGTCTATAGAGAGGAAGTTACGGCGATTTAAGACTGCGGCAGTGTTAGGTTGAAACACGGCTCGAGATTGAAGTTAAAAGAAGAGAATGCACACTTCTTTTGCAGGTTCAAACTATTTGGACTGAACTTGCAGTTGATCCGTTTTCCTATGATTTTCTACATCGCATGAGCAATCGAAATCATAACCCTGGATGGTGTCGTTACAAAAATAGCAGGCCAATACAGCTGTCGCATCATATCTCGGAAGAATTTCCTACGCAATTCCGTACCATGATCAATGTGAGCACCTATTAAGCAATCTTGAGCGAACTTAACAAAGACCTCGATAAGACGCTCACCGCTTTCAGGTTGTTGTTGAGCTTCAGAAGGTCGTCCGACACGACCTCCAGCAGAGACGAGACGGACACGCGCTCAGGGAGCCTCGCCGTCGTCGCCGACGCACCGGCTGCCAGCACGTCGATAGCAGCAAGACCTGCGCAGACGAACTCTAGCTCAGCTTCACTCCGAAGTCCAACAACCGTTGCTAAAGATAGGATGCAGTTTACAGTGGTAAAGACAGCTGAAAGAAACAAGAAGCACACAAACCTGTCTGGCTGGGCGCGGCCACGAAACAAACACAAGGCGTGCGGCGCCTGGGCGGCGGCGGCGGCACCGCCCGCGCGGCCGCCCGGCATGCCCAGCGGCACCGGCATGAGGCCAGCTGGACCGGGTCCACGACGCCCCTGCTCATGTGCACCCTCGGTGAGCTCACAGACAGCATCTCCCACGAGCTCGCGGACTCGCCCACCAATCCAAGAACCCAAATTGGGCGAAGCTACGCGCTCGGAGCTCCCAAGAAGCACAGACGGCAGAACCTCTAAGGAGCGTGTGGGTTCTCCTTGTAGTAGAAGAACGGCGGGCCGCGGGGAAAAAATGGGTGATTGTGGCTCGCGATTGGTTGCGTGTGAGGAGGATTTTGGCCAATTCGGTGGCGGTACTTGTCCTGCTGCGTGGAGGAGGGGGGAAGGAGAGACGGTGAGGAGTTGGAACTGGATGGAAGGCTGCGCTGCTCCGGGGCCGGGTGGAGGGAGAGGGGCCGCGGAGGAGGTTTAAAAACCGGAGCTTGCGGAGGAGGAGAAAGGGGGATCTGTGGATTCATGAGGGCCATAGAATGCAGCAGCTCCTCTCTCTGCTCAGCAACCTGCCAACCGGCCCGTGTGTGTGTGAGTGAGCTTTATCAACTGCAAGTTTTGACTCTACTCTGCTTCCAGAAGGACTGCAGGCCTGCAGCACGGCCGTGGAAAATGGCTAGTTCTGCATTTTTACGATTTTGCGCGGTTACTGGATTGCATACTCTAGTTCAATAGTTTGAACTTAATTTAGAGTATCTCCACCTATGACCCCAAATACTAGCCGGCACCCAGCAGCACACATGCCGGCTACGTATTGGGACCGCCGGCAGCAAACGCCGGCTAAAAAATTTAGACTCTTCACACTCTGCAGTCCAATAGCATGTACCGACAGCACATGTTAGAGGAGAGAGAGTGGTAGTTGGGAGAGAGGGAGAGGCTGACGCGTGAGCCGGCGTGAATCTTCCTAGGTGGAGTTTTGCTGCTTGTGTTGCCGGCGTCCCCGATAGCTTCCCTTCGCACAGGTATCGATTGGTCTCACCGGCTATTCTATTGGGCTCGTGATGATGTGGATTTTTATTGGACCGCCGGTGTGAGCAGTTTCTCTCTCTAGACTCCTCAAACTGCTGCCAGCGATGATTTGGGGCTCTCGGTGGAGATGCTCTTAGGGACCATTACTTGAAACCTAGAACTAAATAAAGGGTCTTTGATTCAAATGGTTCTGAAAAATAGGAATAACAAAGACCATATCCTATTGAATTTTGTAGGATTAGAAAACTACATCAATTTAGATAAAGAAGTGTTTGAATGTATGAGAACTTTCCTCTGAAACAGTGTGTAAATAAAACATTAGGAACAATCCTTTTTTAAAAAAATGGGGAGCTACACCCTAGCCTCTGCATCGAAACAATGCACACATCCATTTATTGTATTAATTACTCATAAGTTCATAAGTTCAATTTTATATCCTTAGGAATCATCCCTTAGAGATTGCCACCTTGCCGTACCCAAGTACCTTTCCCTTTGAGTTATCACCAAAGGTGATGCTTGACTTCTTGTTGATATCCTCAATGAATTGATCAAGCACACCTCTTCCTCCGGTCATATGATTGGTGCATCCACTATCAAACACCCATTTTAGACCACCGGAGGAATACCCCTACAAAATCAAGTAGAGGATTTAGGAACCCATCGATTAATGGGTTCCTTTGTAATGGCAACAATATCTTTTGGTACCCAAATTGAGTACCCTCTATAAGCATATGCATTACGAGGGCCAACATAGTTAGCATAAACATCACCATAGTAATCAACAAATAGTTCATAGTGATTGTTAGGTCCCGTGCGATCACCACTAGTGACTTTTCCCCTGAGGCTTTGCCAACATTAGTGACCTTCTTGTTCTTCTCTTGAGCGGGCTTCTCCTTCTTGTAGATGTTCTTCTTGTAGGGCTTGAGAGCATATCCAAGTCCATGCTTTTGATTGTTTGACCTTTGCTTACTCAAAAGGTCATCCAATCCCATCTTATTCTTGGCGGTGGTGAACTTGGCTAGTTCCTTTGTCAACCTAGCATTTTCCTCAAGAATAGTTGCTTGCTCACAAGCCGATTCATTAGGATGATAGTTGAGACCATATTTGGTCACCAAAAATTCAAGATATGTATTGGTCTCAACATGCAAAGATAGTTCCTCTTGTAAACGAACATGTTCCGCAACAAGCTTAGCATGCTCACAAGTAAAAGAGGTACAGGAACTAGCAACTTTTTCAATAACAATGGGATCATTCATTGATCCAAGAGCCTTCTTGTAGGTTTCTTGAAGTATGTCATGGTTCTCTCCAAGTTTCTTGAGCTCATCCTTGACAAGCTTGTTAGCCCTTTCAAGGTGGTCAAGATCCCTAGTGAGAGAAGCATGAGCAACTTCAAGCTCCTTCTTTGAAGCATCGAGCTCTTGGGCCAATAATTGAGCTCTTTCAATAGTTTCTATGTCCTTAACTTTATCAAGTTCAAAAGTTTCAATTTGTTGCTTAAGGCCTTGAGATATGCACCTTTCGGTTTTTAGTTCTTGCCTTAGGAGATTTAATCTCCGTTCTTTATCATTCAAATGATATTCTAATTCCTCAATGGAATCGTCCTTTTCTTTGAGGGAGTCCATCAAGAAATCAAACTTGACAAGAGCATTACCTTGAAGAGTGCATCTTACGTTGTAAAGTTCTTTAAGCATAGCTAACTCTTCTTGATTTTCAGTTTCATCATCATCAAGAATGCTAGATAGAGAGGGTGGAGATTCCATCACCTTTGTTTCTCTTGCCATTAGACAAGAGCCGACGACCGTAGAGGAGGAAGAATCATCATCATGAGTTGTTCTTGCCATGAAGGAAGAACCAACATCATTCTCCGTGGAGTAATCCTTGGAGTAGTCATATGTGAAGAGTGGCCCGGGTTTGGAGAAAGCCAAACCAGCCACTCTGGCCTCGTTCTCCTCATCTTCTTCTTCTTCTTCGGAAGTGTACTCAGTCACAACAAAGGCTCTTCCCTTGTTCTTCTTGTATCGATCATTGATTGGGTTTGGCTTCAATCTTGGCTTGACTCCTTTGACGAACTTTGGCTTGTCTACCATTTTCTCATAAGGGCACTCATTTGCAAAGTGACTATCTTCATCACAGTTGTAGCACGTCCTCTTCTTCTTCTTTTCATTGAAGAATATTGGAAGCTTCGTCTTGTACTTCTTGGCAAAGAAGGAAAAGTCGATCGCGATGTCACTAGTTGATGTCATCTCTTCAGCTTCTTCAATTTCATAGTCTTCTTCTCTTTCATGATTAGCTCTAGCCTTCAGGGCAAGGTTGTGTGAGGCTTCATCAACACGGTTCATTGCCATGAGCCTTTCTCCTGTCTTGGCCATGTTCTCATTGGCGGCCACATAGGAGACTAGATCATCTGCGTTCAGATCAGCACTCTTGGTAATGATTTGCAAGTTGAGGGCTAGATTGGTGTCCTTTTGCTTGACTGCAATCATCGCGATGACCTTGGACTTTATGAATGCTTCATTCATCTCGAAACCATCGTTGTATTTCTCACATCCAAGGCCCTTGACCTTCACTCTCAGAGCACCAAGCCTTCCATAGGCATCAGCCACGGATTCTCCTTGTCTAATCATGAACATAGTTGCCTCAGTCTTTGTCGACTCATAGAGAGCTGATTGGATTAGATCGGTTCCCTCTTGGAGTACTACGATCCGATCCCACAACTCTTTAGCGGAGTCAATGTCATTGACTTGATCAAGGAGCTTACGGTTGATGCCACTCCTAATCTTGTCACGTGCGAGAGGCATTGAGTTGATGGTTGTAGAATTCGGTGAAGGTCAACACGAATGGGATCTTGTGGCTTCCGGTATCCATCAACAATGATCCCCCATAACTCCACACTGCTGCACTGCGAATATGAGATTCCATAGAAGATTTCCAAAAAGAAAAGTGAGTTCCATAAAAATGGGGAACATTTCCACTATGGTTTATATGAGGCATGGGTGAAGTGTTTTTGGGATAGTCATGATTGACTTGATGGAAACCTTACGGAGGAACCGAAGTCCCACTAGAGGTTCCACTAGTCGGTTCTTAAGCATGGCGATCATTTGTGCCATTTGGCTTTGGACTTCATCCTCCTTCAACTTTTTCTCGGCATCATATGCCAAGAATCTGGATTTCATCTCCCTAACCGAAAGGTTAGAGTCTTCATCCGGACCCTCGAATAGTTTATCCATCTCACTCTTAAGGCTGTGAAGCCCTTAAAAAGAGTCCAGGCTCTGATACCAATCCGAAAGTTCCAGAGATGGTAAACCTAGAGGGGGGTGAATAGGTTTCTACAGATTTTAATTCTTTCTTTGCAATATTAGGCTTTGCAGAATATAAAGGTGAGCCTAATGCAAACTAGGTGAGACAACCTATATGAGGATACAAGTAACTCGAGCACGAAGGATCTCACAGGCAGTTATATCACAAGTAAGGAGTTCGATTAGAGATAACCGATAGCACGCGGAGACAAGGGTTTATTCCCGTGTTCCCTTCCTTTGCACGAAGGTACGTCACGTTTGGAGGGTGGAGGTCCCACGAAGGATTCCCCAACGCCACGAAGGCTCACCCTATTCTCCAGAGCCTATCCCACGAAGGAATAGCTCACTAACTTGTGGTAGACTTTGAGGTAGCCTCCAAACCTTCACAATCTTGTCAAGAGCAAATCCACAACCCGGATGCTTCCGGACCACTCTTGCCCACTGATACGTCTCCGACGTATCGATAATTTCTTATGTTCCATGGCACATTATTGATGATATCTACATGTTTTATGCACACTTTATGTCATATTCGTGCATTTTCTGGAACTAACCTATTAACAAGATGCCGAAGAGCCGATTGTTCGTTTTTTGTTGTTTTTGGTTTCGAAATCCTAGTAACGAAATATTCTCGGAATTGGACGAAATCAACGCCCAGGGTCCTATTTTGCCACGAAGCTTCCAGAAGACCGAAGAGGAGTCGAAGTGGGGCCACGAGGCGCCGCCACACTAGGGCGGCGCGGCCCAGGCCCTGGCCGCGCCGACCTATGGTGTGGGGCCCTCGTGTGGCCCCTCGCGTTGCCCTTCCGCCTACTCAAAGCCTCCGTCGCGAAACCCCCGATGCAGAGAGCCACGATACGGAAAACCTTACCGAGACGCCGCCGCCGCCAATCCCATCTCGGGGGATTCTGGAGATCTCCTCCGGCACCCTGCCGGAGAGGGGATTCATCTCCCGGAGGACTCTTCACCGCCATGGTCGCCTCCGGAGTGATGAGTGAGTAGTTCACCCCTGGACTATGGGTCCATAACCGGTAGCTAGATGGTTGTCTTCTCCTCATTGTGCTTCATTGTTGGATCTTGTGAGCTGCCTAACATGATCAAGATCATCTATCTCGTAATACTATATGTTGTGTTTGTCGGGATCCGATGGATAGAGAATACTATGTTATGTTAATTATCAAGTTATTACCTATGTGTTGTTTATGATCTTGCATGCTCTCCGTTATTAGTAGAGGCTCGGCCAAATTTTTGCTCTTAACT
>NC_061511.1:210742227-210770687 GCF_022539505.1 Lolium rigidum | reverse complement strand
TTTATTATGCTTATGTGGAGAGTAATAATTTTATGCATGAGACTCATGATAAGAATGCTTTATGTGATAGTTATATTGTTGAGTTTGCTCATGTTGCTACTGAAAGTTATTATGAGAGAGGAAAATATGGTTGTAGAAATTTTCATGTTACTAAAATGCCTCTCTATGTGCTGAAATTTTTGAAGCTACACTTGTTTTATCTTCCTATGCTTGTTACTTTGCTCTTCATGAACTTGTTTATTTACAAGATTCCTATGCATAGGAAGCATGTTAGACTTAAATGTGTTTTGAATTTGCCTCTTGATGCTCTCTTTTGCTTCAAATACTATTTCTTGCGAGTGCATCATTAAAACTGCTGAGCCCATCTTAATGGCTATAAAGAAAGAACTTCTTGGGAGACAACCCATGTGTTTTTACCTACAGTACTTTGTTTTTATTTTGTGTCTTGGAAGTTGTTTACTACTGTAGCAACCTCTCCTTATCTTAGTTTTGAGTTTTGTTGTGCCAAGTTAAGCCGTTGATAGAAAAGTAAGTACTAGATTTGGATTACTGCACGGTTCCAGATTTCTTTGCTGTCACGAATCTGAGCCCACTGCCCTGCAGGAAGCTCAGAAAATTATGCCAATTTACGTGCATGATCCTCAGATATGTACGCAACTTTCATTCAATTTGAGCATTTTCATTTGAGCAAGTCTGGTGCCATTTTAAAATTCGTCAATACGAACTGTTCTGTTTTGACAGATTCTGCCTTTTATTTCGCATTGCCTCTTTCGCTATGTTGGATGAATTTCTTTGATCCACTAATGTCCAGTAGCATTATGCAATGTCCAGAAGTGTTAAGAATGATTGTGTCACCTCTGAATATGTCAATTTATATTGTGCACTAACCCTCTAATGAGTTGTTTCGAGTTTGGTGTGGAGGAAGTTTTCAAGGATCAAGAGAGGAGTATGATGCAACATGATCAAGGAGAGTGAAAAGCTCTAAGCTTGGGGATGCACCCGGTGGTTCACCCCTGCATATATCAAGAAGACTCAAGCGTCTAAGCTTGGGGATGCCCAAGGCATCCCCTTCTTCATCAACAAATTATCGAGGTTCCTCCCCTGAAACTACATTTTTATTCGGCCACATCTTATGTGCTTTTTCTTGGAGCGTCGTTTTGTTTTTGTTTTTGTTTTGTTTGAATAAAATGGATCCTAGCATTCACTTTATGGGAGAGATACACACTCCGCTGTAGCATATGGACAAATATGTCCTTGGTTTCTACTCATAGTATTCATGGCGAAGTTTCTCCTTCGTTAAATTGTTATATGGTTGGAATTGGAAAATGATACATGTAGTAATTGCTATAAATGTTTTGGGTAATGTGATACTTGGCAATTGTTGTGCTCATGTTTAAGCTCTTGCATCATATGCTTTGCACCCATTAATGAAGAAATACATAGAGCATGCTAAAATTTGGTTTGCATATTTGGTTTCTCTAAGGTCTAGATAATTTCTAGTTTTGAGTTTGAACAACAAGGAAGACGGTATAGAGTATTATAATGCTTTCAATATGTCTTTTATGTGAGTTTTGCTGTACTAGTTCATCCTTGTGTTTGCCTCAAATAACCTTGCTAGCCTAAACCTTGTATCGAGAGGGAATACTTCTCATGCATCCAAAATACTTGAGCCAACCACTATGCCATTTGTGTCCACCATACCTACCTACTACATGGTATTTTCCAGCCATTCCAAAGTAAATTGCTTGAGTGCTACCTTTAAAATTCCATCATTCACCTTTGCAATATATAGCTCATGGGACAAATAGCTTAAAAACTATTGTGGTATTGAATATGTAATTATGCACTTTATCTCTTATCAAGTTGCTTGTTGTGCGATAACCATGTTTTGCGGGAACGCCATCAACTCGTTGTTGAATTTCATGTGAGTTGCTATGCATGTTCGTCTTGTACGAAGTAAGGGCGATCTACACTGAGTTGAATGGTTTGAGCATGCATATTGTGAGAGAAGAACATTGGGCCGCTAACTAAAGCCATGTTTTATGGTGGAAGTTTCAGTTTTGGACAAACATCCTCAAATCTCTAATGAGAAAAGAATTAATTGTTGTTGAATGCTTAAAGCATTAAAAGAGGAGTCCATTATCTGTTGTCTATGTTGTCCCGGTATGGATGTCTAAGTTGAGAATAATCAAAAGCGAGAAATCCAAATGCGAGCTTTCTCCTTAGACCTTTGTACGGGCGGCATAGAGGTACCCCTTTGTGATACTTGGTTAAAGCATATGTATTGCGGTGATAATCCGGGTAGTCCAAGCTAATTAGGACAAGGTGCGAGCACTATTAGTACACTATGCATGAGGCTTGCAACTTATAAGATATAATTTACATGATGCATATGCTCTATTACTACCGTTGACAAAATTGTTTCATGTTTTCAAAATCAAAGCTCTAGCACAAATATAGCAATCGATGCTTTTCCTCTATGAGGACCATTCTTTTACTTTCAATATTGAGTCAGTTCACCTATTTCTCTCCACCTCAAGAAGCAAACACTTGTGTGAACTGTGCATTGATTCTTACATACTTGCTTATTGCACTTATTATATTACTCTATGTTGACAATATCCATGAGATATATATGTTACAAGTTGAAAGCAACCGCTGAAACTTAATCTTCTTTTGTGTTGCTTCAATACCTTTACTTTGAATTATTGCTTTATGAGTTAACTCTTATGCAAGACTTATTGATGCTTGTCTTGAAATGCTATTCATGAAAAGTCTTTGCTTTATGATTCACTTGTTTACTCATGTCATACACATTGTTTTGATCGCTGCATTCACTACATATGCTTTACAAATAGTATGATCAAGTTTATGATGGCATGTCACTCCAGAAATTATCTTTGTTATCGTTTTACGCTCGGGACGAGCGAGAACTAAGCTTGGGGATGCTGATACGTCTCCAACGTATCGATAATTTCTTGTGTTCCATGCCACATTATTGATGTTATCTACATGTTTTATGCACACTTTATGTCATATTCGTGCATTTTACGGAACTAACCTATTAACAAGATGCCGAAGTGCCGGTTCTTTGTTTTCTGCTGTTTTTGGTTTCGAAATCCTAGTAAAGAAATATTCTCGGAATTGGACGAAATAAAAGCCCGGAGGCCTATTTTCTCACGAAGCTTCCGAAGTCCGAAGGAGAGACGAAGAGGGGCCACGGGGCGCCAAACCCTAGGGCGGCGCGGCCCCCTCTGGCCGCGCCGGCCTGTGGTTTGGGCCCCCTGTGCCGCCTCTTGACCTGCCCTTCCGCCTACAAATAGCCTCCGTGACGAAACCCCCGTACCGAGAGCCACGATACGGAAAACATTGCCGAGACGCCGTCGCCGCCGATCCCATCTCGGGGGATCCTGGAGATCGCCTCCGGCACCCTGTCGGAGAGGGGATTCATCTCCCGGAGGACTCTACACCGCCATGGTCGCCTCCGGAGTGATGAGTGAGTAGTCTACCCCTGGACTATGGGTCCATAGCGGTAGCTAGATGGTTGTCTTCTCCCCATTGTGCTATCATTGTCGGATCTTGTGAGCTGCCTAACATGATCAAGATCATCTATATGTAATTCTATATGTTGCGTTTGTTGGGATCCGATGAATAGAGAATACTTGTTATGTTGATTATCAAAGTTATGCTTATGTGTTGTTTATGATCTTGCATGCTCTCCGTTATTAGTAGATGCTCGGCCAAGTAGATGCTTTTAACTCCAAGAGGGAGTACTTATGCTCGATAGTGGGTTCATGCCGCATTGACACCGGGACGGTGACGAGAAAGTTCTAAGGTTGTGTTGTGCTTGTTGCCACTAGGGATAAAACATTGATGCTATGTCTAAGGATGTAGTTGTTGATTACATTACGCACCATACTTAATGCAATTGTCCGTTGTTTTGCAACTTAATGCCGGAGGGGTTCGGATGATAACTCTGAAGGTGGACTTTTTAGGCATAGATGCGGTTGGATGGCGGTCTATGTACTTTGTCGTAATGCCCAATTAAATCTCACTATACTCATCATGATATGTATGTGCATTGTCATGCTCTCTTTATTTGTCAATTGCCCAACTGTAATTTGTTCACCCAACATGCTTGTTCGTCTTATGGGAGAGACACCTCTAGTGAGCTGTGGACCCCGGTCCAATTCTCTTTACTCGAAATACAATCTCTTGCAATACTTGTTCTACTGTTTTCTCTGCAAACAATCATATTCCACACAATACGGTTAATCCTTTGTTACGGCAAGCCGGTGAGATTGACAACCTCAACTCGTTTCGTTGGGGCAAAGTAGCTTGGTTGTGTTGTGCGGGTTCCACGTTGGCGCCGGAATCTCCGGTGTTGCGCCGCACTACATCTCGCCGCCATCAACCTTCAACGTGCTTCTTGGCTCCTCCTGGTTCGATAAACCTTGGTTTCTTTCTGAGGGAAAACTTGCTGCTGTGCTCATCATACCTTCCTCTTGGGGTTGCCCAACGAACGTGTGAAATACACGCCATCAAGTAGCTGCGGACAATTTTGAGATCGGAAGAATAGTGTGCACCAATATACAGTTGCAGCAGCGCGCGAGCACTGTCAAGATGGAGACACTAATTTCATTTCCAGAACTTGGACGTCAGAAGTTCTACCTTGTGGAGTCGGATGGTGAGTCTGCTTGCTTGTGTTGTTGGTCGGCGCGGCTTTGGCGGGCGGACCATTGGTGTACCGTGTGGACACTCGAGCCGCTCTCTCCATCCGGTCACTAACATTGGCGGTAATGCCTTCTTCGTGAATTATATCCGGTGTATCTCCGTCGACACCGAGTGTACCCGACACTTCAACTCGGCGAGCATCTACTACACGGATTTGGGTTATATCGGAGCGTACTCTCATGATACAAATGCACAGGATGAGTGGCCACTACGTGTGGATAGAATAGGATTCTACGGTTTGAGAAATGAACACGAGGCCATACCGTTTGGAGGATGTATTGGCCTCACACTTTGCGAGACGGAAGGAGTTCAATGAATATTTCCTTGGGGAATTGCACGAATGGAGCGACGGAGAAATATATGAGGAGGAATGAAGAACAAATTCATTCATCCTAATCTTCTTGTTGTCCATACATTGCGTGCGTGATCTTGTATATTTTTGCAGCTTAGTTTGTCGTGAACATTAACAATGTTATTGGCTGCTTTTGGCTGTCTGTATGCAGTTTACCTATGTATTATACTTAGTTTTCGATTATCTTTGCTGTGAATTTATCATATAATAGCTTCTAGATTTGCTACTAGATTTGCTGCCATATTGGGCAAAAAACGAGGGCCAAAAGGCATAAATAACCCCGAGAGATTTGCTACTAGATTTGCTGCCATATTGAAGAAAGACGGAAATAGAAGCTTCTCTAGATTTGATACTAATTTGGTGAAAAAGACGAGAGAGAGAAAGAGGGGAAAAGGTGCTCTTAAAAATGCCAATTTGGGCGAGAGAGACAAAACCCGGCTCCTGCTCACGTGCAACCAAACGCTTCTCGTCCTGTCCCACGCGGTCCCTCTCTACCAGCCCCACGCGACGCGGCCCCACACGACGCGGCCCCACGGACGACGCGGCGCAACACGTCGGCACGGAACGTCCAAATAAACGGATTCCTTCCGTCTGAGCTCCTTCTGCGGGTCTTCAGACAAAGGCTAGGGTAAAACTGAGGAAAAACTAAGGGGCTGGGGAAAACTGAGCACAACTAAGGAACCGAGGGCACGAAAATAGAAATCCCAATAAGGTAAACCACAGGGTCTAAAGTGCATAAAAGCCACACATTCTTATTTAAATCATAACTTATTAAATACATGGAATATCATAAAACTAAATCCATTTACATTACGAATTATAGTTCAAACTATTTGAATAAAACTAACTATGAGTATTTTGAAACTCATATGATCATGCCTAGATGAATTCAAACACCAACTATCCAAACTTGAGAAATAACCCTGAACCTTAACCTTTTTACCAATATTATAATGTAAATCCAATCAAAGATGGTATGATGAATCATCCACAATAATAATCATCCACAAGATATTTAGTAGCAAATGCCACTTGGCTATCCAAAAATAAATCATATGAGAGGATAATCTCTATGCCATGTGGGATGAAAATATCTACATGACTTGCTTTCCAAGCTTTGCCACCTCATGCTCAAAGGATTGCTATGGATGAGAGCATGACAACCAAGCACCTTACTCATCAAACCAACACAAGAGTCACCACCTATGTGTCATGATACTAGAGCTTGCCCAAGCCTATAAATAGAGCCACACCCTTCATCCCTTTGCTCATCTTGTAGCATGATACATGCATGTGAACAAACACATAGAGCCACTCCATATGAATTAGCTAGGATCAAGATGAAGAAGCTAGGAGGTGGAGGCATACCACAAGATGCAGGTTTATCAGATTTCCTGAAGAACAAGCTACAGAAGATACCAAGGTAGAATTCCTAGGAAAACCATATATTTAGAGGATCATATCATCATATCTTGAGTAGGACCTTAGGATATTCCAAGATATTGAGAAGTGAGAGAGGTTATAGATGCTAACCATATCCATGTCTATCCTAGAGAATATTAGAGTAGTATTAAATTCTACTTGTTCAAACCAACCTTTAATCTTGGAGGTGAGAGCCATGTTCCATTAGTGAAACATAACCAAAGCTTATGCTCATATTCTAATCCTAGTTGTGTATCACATTGGTGATCACTACTTAAACCCTAAACTACATGTGAATTCCAACCCATGGATTACTTTGGATTATAATTATAACCCTGCCATGCCTCATGCCTATTTTATACTTCAATTGGTGAAGCATCACCAAAACCCTAAACCTTTCACCTAGGAATTACTTCACATAAAATATTGAACTCTATCTTTCCATCCTAGTAGACCAAATGAAGTAGTGTTCTATAAATTAAACCATCATTAGCAAATGCATTGCTAATTATAAACATAGGATCCATCTTAATTAGTTCAAGCTAAAGTTTACTACAACCAGATTAGTGATTATAGAATTTTCTTAGCCATCTTATTAAAACCATAGGAATAATTCTTCACATACAATCATAACACAATTCCAACCTCATTACCAATAATATGAAACTCTAGCTATAATTAAATTATATGTGAATAATCACTATGAATAAGCACTAGCACAATAGAATATGTTCACCTTCACATGTTCTCAATTTCAAATCCTTTAAAACAGAATTGATTCCTAAATTTAAAAGGCAATTGAGATGAACCCTAAATCTATAACTATTTTAAATTTTGAGTTGTGTCTCATGAGAACATAAAATTAATCAATTATAAAATGGTTGTTTGAAAACAAAACAATACAGTGAGTAACATTATCAAATTGTTATGATATTCAAATAAGTTAGAACCTGCAAAACAAAATAAAAATCAGAATTGAATTCAAATAACAAAATTCAAAACAGAAAATGAAAAGGAAAATAAAAGAGAGGAGGACTTACCCTGGTGGACCTCAGCAACCGCAGCAGCCCAACAACCATCTCCACGCCAGCCCATCAACTCGGCCCAAGCCACCCAATACCAGCCCACGCAGCGAATCGGTATCGAACAGAAGAAAAGGGGCGTCGTCTTCTTCTCCGGTGTCGACAGCACAGAGGAGGAGCTCGGCCACGTCCTCGACGAGGATAAGGACGCCGCCGGACGTCAACAAGTCCCTCAGAACCTCACCCAATCCTTTCTGCGTCCGAGCCTATCCAGAAGCATCAAGATTCACGCCCTAGCTCACTTCACCATCGCCATTGCATCCCGGCGGTCGCCGTCGGTGAAGTGACGATTCCGACCTCGTCGTGGCCTATAAAACCACCTACAGAACCTCCATGATGTCCTTGTTCATCTCCGCTCCTTCATTCACTCCCTAACCCTCTCTATCCCTCACCACTATCCACTCACTGTCGCCGGCGTCGAGGACGAGTTCGACGGAGGAGACTACCCCAAGCTCCGTACAGTAGCTCGTTCGAAGCGCCTGGACTCAAGGATCATCATGGTGGAGCCAATCGTCCTAGGGGAGCTCAGGATCAAGCCAATTTTGCAATTCCCTTTTGGTGTACTGTGGCGGTATCGGCGAGTTCGTGCTCGATTCCGTCCACGATCCACCTCACCGATCACACCATCAGCATCACGGTATGATTGCGCATATGTAGACCTCTTATTTGCATCATCTCGTCGTCTGTAGCTCGCTTTCGAGATCTCACCGGACTTGCTCCGCCGCGGGCTCATTCTCCGGTGATGTTCCGGTGAACTATTCGCCAAACCAACACCACCATCGTGTTCAGTAGATCCAGGGGAGTCGATTAGTACTAGCCGCACATCTCGGGGAGCCTAAAATCGGCGTCGCCGTCGCGCTCTAACTCGCCGGCGTCAAGCCGCCGGTGATGTCGACGTGGCAGTGGGACCCGATGATCTGTTTGACCCAGTCAACTGCCAACGAGGCAGGTGACCTGGCACAGGACCCACCTGTCTGTGCCTGTAGGTATAACCGAACCGGTATGTTTAGTATTTTTACTTAATTTCAAAATCCAGTAAATAGTTGAAACTTTGTAAAATCATAGAAAAATCATTTCAACTCATAAAATTATGAATAATATATCAAAATGCTCACAAAAATAAACTCTATTCAAATAAAATATAAAACAAAAATGTGTGACAAAATAAAAATCCATTTATTTGTAACCTTATTAATTATGCCATTTCATTTATTTACAATACAATTTGAATTCAATAATTATTGAAGTTTCCAAAATTAAATTTTAACTATTCAGTAACTAAGTAAAATGTTTAGATTAATTTTATTTACCATATTTGCATTAACTTAATTATTAGTGGTAATTCATAAACCCTAATTGCACATTACTATTTTCTTTAAATAGTAATAACTCAAGAAAATATTATAAGCCAATATTATTTTGGTAAATCAAAACTTATTTACTTAAACATCTTTAGTTAACAAGTTAATTATTTTAAAACCTAATAACAATTATTAAACCCTGATTCTTAATTAAACCTAAATAAGAATTACCCTAATTATTAATTCTTGTGAAGATTAATAAAATATCAAACCATCACTAATTTTGATTCAAAGTAATTAGTAACTACAACTCTATTATCAATTATCATTTTAGGAGTTATACCATAATTTAGAAACTCTAGTTTTAATTTAAGTAAGACATTGATCTCATTATTTCATGTGTTCATCCATAGTAGTTGCAAACCTAAAACCCTAAGGATTTAACCCATGTGATATTTACACTTTAGTAGTAACTCTAAAACCCTAGATATGTGCCACATATGATCATGGGAGATTTACTTGGCATATAGAACCCTAATAAGCAACAATTGAATACATGCTTAGGATCCACTAGCATAAAACCAAGTCACATGAGATTATCATTTCATGTTCCTATTCTTAATTAAAACCTATATGATCCACTAATGTCACCTAGGTAGAAACCCTAACTTGTTAATTGAATTAGTACCATTGATCACCACTCCTATATACCATACCATTAAGATCAACCTCAATCATTAAACCCTAGTAGAACCATAATGATAAACCCTAGTATCAACTTTGTGTAGCAAATCACATCACATGTTCCTATCCAACTAAACCTTACTTAGGAAATGATAAACCACTTAGCTTAGAAACTATTAGAGATTATTTAGTAAAGCAATTGTAAAACCATAGTAAACCCTAATAGCTAATTTATAGAACCATCTTAAATAACCATCCTTTGATATAATGCTTAGAAGAAACCATAGCAATAAACCTACCAATACTTGCTATATAGAAATCCATTCCAAGTTAAAAACCCAACTATTTCCTATCCAAGAACTAAATGAATTCAATAGTAAACCCTAGAAAGCCATAACACCTATATATAATAGTTCATGTTCTTAATTAACCTGTTCTTCAACAGTTATTCTTTTGAAGTATAATATCAGTAATCATCAACCATGTCCTGTAGAACTTAAAATTGACAACTGTTCTTCACATATTATTCCACTACTATTCTTTATGTGTATGATTGTTATGATGTCTTATATCACTTGATTTTGATGCTAATATAACCAAACCCTAATAAGAACCTTGTTTGAGAACCATTCTAAAAGTGTAACCAACCCTAAAGAAATCTTTACAACTCATACATCCTAAATCATCGAGGTTAGCTTACACTCGGGACGATTGCATCTCATACTATGCATTGTAGCATTATTGCCAGTTCTTTAAACATTGTCCTTACCGGACGATGATGGTATTTCAGAATTTGGAGTTATCACGTATCGAAGCTTTTGCCTGCATAATCTTGCAGTCAAGAAAGGCAAGTTCATCGCTTGCTCATGTCATTTGATTATTTTTATCAAACTATATGCAAAGTACTATACTTATCACTCATGCATTGAAAAGCAAAGTATTATTTTACAATTATGAATGTGACTATGTGGTGGGCAATGGAACCATGGTATGTGTTGATATGGTGGAGGTTCCATTGCAATGGGTTATATCACCCTAGGATTAATTACCAATGCCGGTCCAGATGATTCTAGCGCCGTACATATCGCGTTATCCATAAGATCTATAATGGCTCTGGGGAAGTCAGCTGTATCTTTTCCCTTCTGCACGCCAACGGATGGTAGAGACGGTGGGGTGTTGGAGGCACTGCCGCAATAGGTTGGGATATCCTTTTAAATCCCCATCCATTAGTGATGCTAATCTCTACCATCTATGAGGGATTGTCCGGAGTACACCATGAGTAAAGCCGTATTATCGGGGGAAGTCTACTGGAGGTGTACGGTCGGACAAAAGGGTGGGTTTGCGGTGGTCGCGGAGAAGGCAGTGATTGGCTTGGATCTTATACTCGGGCCTCACACCAAAGGAAGTGTGGACGGGGACATACTCTCGGCCGGCAACATGGTTAAGATCTCTTGTGGGGTAAAGTAACGCACCTCTCGCAGAGGGTATGAAGAATTGTGACTGTCACTCCCTGTTCCGGGAAGGGAACCGCGAACGCGGCAGAAAGGAACTCCATGAAGTTCTAGTCAACTCCGTGAAGACCGACGGGCATAGTTTTCGTAATAAAATAAACCTTTTGAAGAAATGTTTATGAAAACTTGCATTGGCCTATGACTTTCTGGTCTATGGCTGTAGTTAGTGCATGATACACCTATTTCCTAATATGAACTTGCTGAGTACGCTCGTACTCATTCTATCTCGTTTGAACCCCCTTCTTAGAGCAATGCACCGAAGGAGAAACTACCGTGGAACTCGAAGACAAGGGAGTCAACTGCAACAAGATGAAGAATCCAATCAAAGAAGTCAATGGAGTCAACTTCCGCATCAATTATTATGGAAACCTAGACTAGTAATAGAAGGGAACCTTTCCCTAATCCTAGCACCTAAGTAGCTAGATTTCTATAGCAAGCCAAGTAGCTCTTGAACTGGAGTTAGCAATAAGATAGACTACGAGTCGTTCTTCCGGAGCTTTATTTGAAGTTTTACCTCACCGTAAAGTAGGAGGCTGTGTGGATCTTATGTAAACAGTTCGTGTGTACTTCTATAGACATACCTTGGACTCGCATATGTTTCTGTTGTACCACTCTGAGGGATGTAATATGGGTGGAACGGTGTTTCACTTGTGTTATGTCAACGACTTGTGTACTACACCATGCAGTGGTACGCTGGGTCACCGCAACACCTCTAGTGAACTGTGGACCCCGGTCCATTCTTTTATACTGAAATACAAATCTGCTGCAATACTTGTTCTTTACTATTTTCTGCAAACAATCATCTTCCACACAATACGGTTAACCCTTTGTTACAGCAAGCCGGTGAGATTGACAACCTCACTGTTTCGTTGGGGCAAAGTACTTTGGTTGTGTTGTGCAGGTTCCACGTTGGCGCCGAATCTTCGGTGTTGCGCCGCACTACATCCCGCCGCCATCAACCTTCAACGTGCTTCTTGGCTCCTCCTGGTTCGATAAACCTTGGTTTCTTTCTGAGGGAAAACTTGCTGCTGTGCGCATCATACCTTCCTCTTGGGGTTCCCAACGAACGTGTGAGTTACACGCCATCACCCACCTAGGGTTTCCAAGGAACCCAAGAGAGCAAGTTTCTTGATGAATACAAGGGGAAATAAGATTTGGCTTGGTAGAACGGTAGATCGGGGCCTCCTCTATCTTTTCCCCGGAGGGATTTGAGTTTGGGTGGAGGAGGAGGTAGATCTGAGGCTTTTGGTATTTCTAACAATGGAGTATGTGAGAGAGAGCTTAAGAACAGTTTGTAGTGTGTTGCCTAACTGTTCAGAGGTAGGAGAAGGGGTTTTTATAGTGCCACTTGAAATCTGGCCGTTGGAACTTGCCACCTTAGCTTTTTCTTCGAGGAGTGGGGTCAGCCGGACCTGGGACCGGACAGTCTGGCGCAGGGGCGGTCAGACCGGGCTATGACCGGACCTGCCGGTCCAAACCGGAGCTGGGACCGGAGCTTGACCGGAGCAGAGAATTGTCCCACAGTACATCTTCCGGTTGACATCACGGCAAGACCCGGTTGGTGCCGGGGCGCCCGGTCCACCGCCCGGTCAGACCGGCCGTATGACTTGACCAGGCCGATCCAGACCGGGCCTGGGACCGGGCCCCGACCGAGAGGGCTCTGCTGGCTTAATGGACATGCCCCGGTTGGCACCAGTCCAGGGGCCGGTCGGCGCCGGGCTGGCCGGTGCTAGGGCCGGTCTGACCGGGCCTCTGGCCGGTCAGGTGCTGAACAAACCCTTGTTGATTTTCGTCAAAGTGGGGGGGTCTCCCATTGCCTTCTTGTTCCATTGATACACAATTATACCTCTTTGGCTAATACCTGGGAATAATCTCATAGATATGTATCCCACCAAATACTCTAGCACGGTGTCATTGTTACCAAAATAATGGATAAAGGTAAAATACCCTTACAAGCACAGGATGTACCGGCCCGGCCAATACGTTCCTGTCGAAGGGTCAGCTTCGGCTAGCCGTGGAGCGTCTTGGGATCTTTGGACTGCCAATGTCGTTTCCTGGCGTGATGAGGCCGTTGGTAAGTTTACAAGAGCTTGGTTACCCTTGTTTACGTTACAACAACTTAAATTTACTGGTTAAGGCAGGTGGAATAGGTATCACCTCCATCGTCAAGCGAGGTCCACTACCTGTGCAATAGCACAAAAAAATACGAAAATTCAAAGGTGCATGTAGCTCCTTGGTGTAAAACATAATTTCAAATGCGAAAACATTTCTTCAATTCTATACATTTTGATGGTCAAGCATTTTGCATGCTTGCATAATTTTGTGGGAAACAATCAATTTTACCTCATATGTGGAAAAGGCGGGTTTAGTGAATTTATTTTTTATAGAAACATAATTTGCCTCCTTTTCTATGCTAATATGTCCCTTTTAAAAATTCACACACACAAACATTTATATGTATAAATAAAATTGATATATTTCTTTCAAAAAATGCAACTAGTTAGGAGCATAGTCCATGTTTCGGGGAGGTACCCTCACTAAAAAAAATGGGCCAACCATCGACGATTTTCTCAGCCAACCACCATCTACGTCTATTCTCCCTCCTATCCTACTACTTCCAACACCTGTCATTGATCATCATTTGCATGGCTACCATCCTACTATATGTTTGCCACCATCACAGATATGACAACATCACTCTATTTAAGCCCATATGAAAAATGTCAAAATTGTTCTACATGGAGACATGCCATTTTGTTGCTCCTCGCTATTGTAGATTTTTTCCAATCCTCCTGATCCCTCTCCTCTTCTACTCTCCCCTCACCTACACCCTCTTCTTATTTCTCCTCCAAAAACATTTCCAGCGCATCTCACCCTCCATTCTTAAGTTTGATTGATTAGGCTAGAATGAAATTCTCCCGGATGATTACCAGTTCGCACATAATGATGTTTAAATTCTCCGGTAGAAATACTTTGTGCGTAAAATTCTAAATACAATTTCAAGAAAATCTTGAAAAAAGTTTAATTGAGTTTATCATGAACATGGCTTCAATTTTTCGAGATAAGTAATTTTTCAGGCAATTATTTGGGTTCAACTTTATCACCTTCCCTTTTATCTTGGTTTTCTTTCCCATCTCCAATGGAGGCTAACTTGAGACTTTCATCACTTCACCAAGTAGTGTTTGATTAGGAGGCTTACCGCCCCTTCCCTTATGTGCAATGTCTAAGCTGCCCTTGGATAATAATCCTAATATGTAGTCAACCCTTCTCATCTATGTATATAGAGCTTTTTTTACTTCCTCATAACACACCTTGTCGTTGAAACTATTTCTTTGTTGATGTACATATTTTAATGTACCGTCACAGATACATTTCATGTGTACATGTACACTTAAAAGAATTAACAATGCAAAACCGCATTTATGCATATTACGGTATATTTTATTGTCATATCCTAGTGTTTATTTCCTATCTTCAGGTCTACTTAAAAGAATTAACAATGCAAGATCACACTTATGCATATTACAATATTTTTTTGTCATATCCTAGTGTTTATGATTAAATTTTATAATGCTATAAACTATAGTTATTTCACAAAAATTGTATTTTAGATAATTTGGGATGTCTAAGAAACTATCATGTTACAAAAAAATCACCACAAGTCTAAGCACAAAAATGTGATTATGTATCCTTTTCCATAGTATCTTTAAATACATAACAATTTGGTAGATTGTTTCATAGTGTACGAATCAAGTAGACAACTTGGTAGATGCTTCTAGAGTAAGGACTATCAAAATATGCAAACTAATGTGTACAATTCAATAAAAATCAACCCCTATGTTTTTGGTGCTTGTTGACGATAGAGGCAAATGTAGGTTCATGGAAACAAATTACGTCATGCTATGTGAAAAGTAACAAAACTCAATGCTCTAAAAAGTGACCTTCTGAGCAGAATTATTTTTTTACAAACCAAACACATTTACATGTGCACCTAAGCCATGAACATGTATGCGTGAAACTTTTGACAATAGGAATGCCATTTTTTTTTGTCACAAGGTACATATGCTCACATGAACAGTTTTAAATTAACAGTTATACTAATCGCCGTCCATTCACATGGTTTACATAGCCTGTTTATTTATATTAAAGATGAATGTTCCGCCAATGATTTCTCTTTGGCACAAAGGTCTAAAACTTTGGAAACAGAAATAATATCGAAATTTCAAACATGATATCAAGATTATTTTTTCGTCCAATTCAACTCGAATCTAGTCCAAAACATTGAGATGGAAAAGTAATTTGCTAACCAAGTAATTACCAAAACTTCATCTAAGTGTTAAACTCAGAATTTAAACTGCAGACTTCAGAATCTCATGTGGTGATTGGGACTATTTTTACTGAAATAAGTTATATGAGTTGTCTGGACATTAGATTTGCAACATTTGATTTGCATGTAACAGGGAGTAATACAATATTATCATCCTTCACAATAAGCTCATGCATGCATGTCGGGGATGGCCGTGGCCGGAAAGTGTGATGATTTCTCCTAGCCGCCAATGCAAGCTCACGAACCACTTTGTTACATCTATTGATACGCTCGAAACCTGAAAACTAGGAAGACCCCTCTATGTTGCCTTTGTCTCCGGAAACATGTGCCCAAAACGAGATAAATGCTTGCCATGTTGTGTGACATTTGCAGTCGCCGTGACATAATCAGATTTAGCGATGATCAGACATATTCACCCACTCTTTCGTTGGGCGAACACCTTCTAAACATGACATATTTTCGGCCTCCTCTGTGCATGAACACAGAAGAACAGCGCCTCAATGGTTACCGCCCTGGTCTGATCATCCTATGCGTAAAGAAAGTAATCCATGGTGAGTTGAGTCCAACCCTTGGTGGTGCACCCCAAATTGCAGATGTCGTTGTTTCTACGCGGAGGTGTTTCTGATTTCCCTCTTCTTTTTTTGAAGAAAAAGGGGTAGATGCTTTGGACGCAAGCCAGTGAAATGTTGCAGGCTGCTCGACATGCTTAGCCAGTACCCATGGCTCATTTTGGACGGTGGGATTCATGGTCTTGGATTTGTTGGGAAGTCGCATGGTGGTGACAGACGCATCTTCTTTTGTGACTTCCGTAGCCTATCTAACACGAAACATAGGTAGCTTCTCCTCGACATAGTCGAGCTCCTAGATTTCCTCGATCCGTCCGTAGTACATTTTTTTCTCTTCACCCGTGTACGATTCCATCATCACACCCGAGTTCTGATAGTCGCTTTTTTTATCTCTCTCCTCCGTGGAGAATGTGTAACCGTTGATGTCGTATTTCTGATAAGTCATGAGGTTGGGGCGGGCTCATAAGACAAGGCCAATATCATTCCGTCTACATCGCTTGTCATTGGTGGGGATTAGCATCAATCTGGTCTTTGAACCAGCGTGCGAAAGAGGAGTTGTACGCTCTAAATACCTCTTCTTCCATCATCGGCCTACCAGCGATGTTCTTGATCATGGTTATGTGTTGATCCACCCAAGGCTCGATCTCGTTCATGTGCTGTAGCGCTACTAGGTGGACCCTGTTAAAGTCTGTTCTCCTATCATCTTGATCCGCGTCCAGTTCCCTCTTGCCAGCGTTGTAGCCTACTCCCTCAAATCTGCCGAGGTGCTTGTTGGATTGCAAACCAACCGGACGTGAGTCATCCTCGTTTAGATAATTCTTAAAGAAAGAGATGCACTCCTCGGTGAGAAAGCCCTGGACGATGCTTCCATCCGGATGTGCCCTGTTACGAACGTATCATTTGATAAACTCGTTCATTCTTTCTAACGATGTCATGTTGTGAAGGAACAGAGGCCCGAGATCTTCGATATTGTCCACTATAAGCACCAGCAGATGGACCAAGATGTCAAAGAATGCGGGCGGGAAGTACATCTCCATCTCGCATATGATGGTGACGATCTCTTCATGCAGCCTCCCGAGTTTCTTGACGGTTATCGACTTCCGAGTGATGATGTTGAAGAAGTTACAGAGGTCAGTCAGCATTGCACGGACGTGCGGTTCCATTATCCCTCGGATTGCGCCGGCGGTAATTCCAGTCCGGGAGGCCTCCGCGGGACCACTTTACCCTCGGCGGTTTATAAACTGTTTCGCCGGTGGTATCACATTTACCACCGGCGCTTCGGAGCCAGGCCCGCCGGCGGTAACTGGAGGCCCATCCGTGGGATCTCGGCCCAACATACACCCGGCGGTCTGTGGCCCAATTCGTCGGTGATAAGTCTGCTAGCTCCGGCGGTTGAAGATCCACACGCCGGCGGTAACTCCTGGTAGCACTAAAATGCATTACCCCTGGCGACTTTCAATCGTGGTCGCCCGGCGATAATAATTTCGGCTATAAGCAAATTTCTAGTAGTGCTCTGATGTAGATTTCAGCCGCCAGCCCGGCTGGCGTGGAGGGATCGAGTTTAGGAAGCATGCCTATATATGACAGTCACCCGGCGGCAATGGACCGGCGCGTATCGGTCTGCGCATGGACAGAGCACCGGCAAACACCAGCTGCTGTAAGGCCTCAATGCAGTTATGTAACACTATACTCTTGTATATGCCTGATAACGAAATTAACTGAGCAACCGATTGAGGGAGATTTCATCGGCACATGGACAGAGTATAATGGCAATGGCCGGCAAGAATGGAAATTGATGCTGTCGCACCCGATCTAGCTTGGCTGCTTCACCATTCTCTTTTATTTCGAGTTATGAGTGTGACGGTCTGCACGAGCTTTTTTTTTTTTTGAGAATTGTCTGCACGAGTACTGGTAGCATCGGAGCATGGACGTCCAAATTCCAGGCGCCTGACGGGCTGCTCTAGCGGGCCAAAAGGGCCGGACACTTTTAGCATGAGCCTGGATGTGCTCAGAGAAAAAAACGGAGAGGACAAAAAAAAAAAGCTAACGGCAAACGGTGTCGCTTTCGCTGCAAATCCTCACACCATCCGTTAGTTCCAGCCCAGCCAATCCCTTTCTCACTAGCGCTAGGACACTACTCTCCGACCTGACGGACTGACTGCTAACAATAATCTATATCTATATCTATATCTATACTACTAATAAAAGCCCCAGAGGGGCTGATCCGGCCAATCTGGAACGTACAATCAGTTTATCCAACGCACCACATCGTCTCAATGTTTGATGGAGCGGAACACCGATTCCCACGCCCAGACTGTTTTCCAATCGGTACACCCCACCCACTAACAACCAACCCACGCACGCCACACTCACGCCAACCGTCCCGATCGCTAGCACGCAGCGCTCCCGCTCGCCAGCACGCAGCGCTCCTGTTCGCCGCGGAACCACGCTCGCCGCCGCAGCACTCCCGATCGCCACCGCTCGTGCTCGCCACCACATAACTCCCGCTCGCCGCGGCAGCGCTCCAGCTCGCCAGCAACCACGATCGCCGCCGAAGCGCTCCCGCTCTCCAGCCTCCACGATCGCCGCCCGCCAGCACTCCTGCTCGCCGCCGTAGCGCTCCAGCTCGCCAGCAACCACGATCGCCGCTGAAGCGCTCCCGCTCTCCAGCCTCCACGATCGCCACCGAAGCACTCCAGCATGACAGCATACCCACTCGCCAATCGCCGCTGGAGACACTCCCAGACGCCGATCGCCGTCGGAACACTTCCAGGCGCCGTGGAGACAACATTCTACCGCATGCACCTGCAATTCCTTCAGGTCAGACCACTTGAAATATCCCTCAATGTATGTATCTACAACTTCATTTTTCTTCAATAAATTTCATAGCTTTGTATACCTGTTAAGCATGAATGCCATCTACAACCAGGATAATCAGTTTTCACAACTGAATGCTCTCTTAACACTGCAGGCAAAATAATCAGAATGACTTAGAAACTATGAAAGGGAATTCTATAAGACAACTCTTCTATATATATAATTGAGCAGTCAGCTTCTGCTGTAATAGAATCATCTTTCATAACTGAGTGCTCTCTTTGCACTGAAAGAAGTATATATACTCGGTTTTCAGAACTAAGTGCTCTCGGTCAATATTGTCTTACAAGAATTCAGATTCAGGAATCACCTTCAGTACAATTTCTTCATTCGGGCTTAAACATATCAGTACCGAGTTGTAACTTTCTGAGAACCATTAACACTATCTGAACATGGATTACTATGTCAAAAAAACTCCAAACATACATGCCTTCCAATCACAACTCATCCACGTAGGCAAAATTTTATAACAGGACATCCATCAAGAAATATATGCCAAACAAATTAGTTCATCCTATGTGATGAAAAGGCATCAGAGTTAAGAAAAATGCAGATTTCACATGGAGAGAATAACAAACTTTAAATATCACAAGTTTTAGCATGCATTATTCACATTGAATAATTCATACTGATGTGTCCTATCCCTGCTACAATTTCATACAAATATCATGAAAGCATTGTGTAACTTTTTTAACGCAAACCAGGAGTGCACGAACTGATTACCTCAGATCAAATATTACCGGATGAAACCATAGAGGCCACGTGGAATCTTTCTTATTTTCTACCCTGCAATGTATGGGAAAGACACATTAAGAAAACTCGCTAAAAAATACAATTTAAAATAAAATTATTTTATTATAGATTATAATACGTGCTATACAGATTTATACAGATACCCTACAACCACTATGCTATACAGATACCCTACAACCACTAGACCACGTAGATCACAAACCACAAATTGGAGCATAAATAATGGGAAGCTTTAGTACCAGAGAAGAAAATAAACATAACATGTACCTTCTGGATACTGGAATGCATGTGATCTCCTTCCAGGTAGAAGACACGATTCCGTATTCCTGGTGCTAAGGAGCCCTCCTCCATATGTGTGGGAAGCTGACTAACTGATAAGATAACCACAGCCGCCTCCTTTCGAAGGAAATAGCAAGCTCTCATGTTTCTAATGCAGATCTTGCAAGTATTCAAGATGAACACCACCTTCCTCTGATCTTTTCGGGAGCATCATCCTTTTATGGCAAGTATTTGGGCTGGAAGTTGCGGTCCCATGTTAGATGATATACTAATCGGTTGATCAAATCCCGCTATTCAGGTTGCCTACAAATCTATATCTGCGGCTGATGGAACAACAGACCAATATATCAACTTGTCTCGATGAAGTTCAGTTTAAATGATCATATAATGCAGCACCATATCTTGTAGCATCTGAACCTATATCACTAATACTTTCAAATCAAGCAGTGTTTTACTGAACAATTGTGCAGTGTGACATTTATTTAATTCCTACCTCTTGAACCATCTGCTCTTTTTTTGGCAAAGTCTACAGCCATAGTGTAGGAGGCATTGCTGAAACATTATTTTCGCTCAACATGGCAGAATGTTGTTGTCCTCCTTATATTACCATGTGTTGGACAAGGACAATATGTGCAAGGCAGCGTACCATTACATGATTTTCTTTTCTTAAGTGAAATCTCCTTCTAAATAAGTTTAGCTTTGATTTTCCACAAAATATACTTTCAGATTTGTTAGTTAGTCAAGTGCATTACTGTCATCCATCTCAAATCTCAATAATAGAGTCATGAGTGAAGTCCCAGTGGTCAATTTTCATAAACAAAAACTTGCCTCCAAGATTTGAAAAATCCATCAGCTGGGACCAGTTGTTTACAGTGCAGCAGGAAACTAACCTATTTATAATTTGGAAAAGGCATACAAACTGAATAAAATCAACACGGGGAAATCAAACATTTGGGATTTCACGAGCGTGGAGATAGGAGGGACTGACGAACCTTGTGGAGATGCGTGAGCGTTGGAGAGACCCGAAGCAGGGCATCCTCGCCCTGTCCCACGGGAGGATAAGGACGGCGCCGTGCAGCCCTGTAAAGCATGTGCGCTGGCCGCGGCCGCGGATCTGGTGGAGACATCCGTCCGCTCCTAGCTCGGGGTCGTCTGGCCTGCCGCGAGCATGCCGAGCTTGGCGCTTCTTGCTCTCGATAGGATTAGGACCTCCAGTGCCTCCTCGGGATCTTCGGTGACCGGAATCTACGAATATGGCGCATCAGAGAACAAGTGTGTGCCGCGGGCGCGATGAAAAGGCAGCAGCAGTGGGGAGGCAGAGGAAGGGCTGCTCGTCGCGGGCTCGCGGCAGTAAGGGACGGCGGGGGAAGCAGGGGAAGGGGAGGTCCTCGCGCGGGGGGCTGGGAAGCGGAGGAGGGGGCGGGCCTCGGCGCCAGCGGCGGGGTGTCCGTCATTGGAGCGCACAGACGCGGATAGAGTGGGATGATGACTACTGAGCGGTGTGTCCGATTCAGGCTTTTTTTTTTCTTTCCCGTAGGGCATAGCTATATGTCTGATGAGGACTTCGATAGCACCCATCTCTGCTTCATTTTCTTCTCTATATATTTTAAGCATCCTTCCTGGTTTTTAATTATATTTTTTATATCTTTTAGATAACTGATTTTAATTAGTTATGTTTAGAAATCACCATCTTGTCAAAGACTGCTTATCATTCGAATTCTGTAATGAGGCAAGTCATCATGTGCTTTGTGGAGGCTAAACTTTATGATCAAATATTTATTTTTTCATTATAACGATACTTATTCTATATCCTATTGTTATTGAAAACCCCAACTATGGTTACAATTTGCCAGGTTTATATGGCACATCAACAAAAGCTATTGTTTTATTTGACTCGGGAATTGGCGACGAGGGTGTGAGAAGCCAATACTTCAAAAATGATGAAAGCAACATCCTCAAATTTCAATTGATACCGTGTGTTTGTATATCATAGGTTTCGCGCACACCCTTACGTCTTTTGGTTAGTTATATGACCTATTTGAGTTCCTAATGTAATCTTGATATGATAAAAAGGAGCTGCAGAAATAATAAATGTGCTATAAATGATATGTGTTATTACGCTTTAAGATACGTGTGTTGCACGTGCACATTTACTAGTAATCTGATAACATCATCCCACCACCAAACACGACGTACGTCCCCGCACCAGAAAAATCCATTCCCTTTTGGTGCACCCATAAAGCACTTTCCTGAATGATTTTCTCCGTCTGATCCCGCCGACATATCGTTGTATTGAGCTAGAGCACATGAATGAATAGATGGGAGGGTCCTGGTGGTGCACGTCAGTACGTACCTGAGGGAAAAATATTCTCTACTGTATTTCATCTATAATACCTAAATAGGGGCAACCCACTAAGTGAATTCTCTGAACATGCAAGCTGTCCACGTCACATGATCTCACTTTTCCTGTCCGTTTCAGTACACGTCACCAGAACGTTACAGCCACGTCAGTTGGATTAGCTTCGTCTCCGCATCAATTCACGTACACCCGACAAGCAGCCCAGTCGTTCTGTTAAATACCTGAAAGCATCCCATTCCCCCAGTCATTGTGTTAAAAAACTGAAACCAGCCCATTCCCATAAGCCCACAAGCAGCCCTGTACTTCCTCTTTGCATTTAACTGTTTGTCTTCTCCACGGTAGCATAGAGTCCGCATCAATTCCCCATCTAAGACAGCCATTGAAGATTTCAGTTTCCTCTCCCCAATCAACCTCCTGACGGCACCCATGCTTCCTCTTCCCACGAATCTCCGTTCAAATCGGAAATGGATGGAGGAATGCGACGAGTTCCCGCACATCCCCCTTTTAAATTCGTGCTCCACCATCCCCTGTCTTCTCTATCATCATTCCCCACTGCAGACGGGGTTCTTCCAAGGAGCAAACCTGCCGCTGGTGAGCAGCACCCTCCCAATCTCTCTATACTGCCTATTTCCTCAACTTTACATCAACCATGTCTTTCATCTGGGTTTCATCCCACGAGTACTGCTGGTAAACTGCATAGGCACCTACAGGGTTCATCCACATCCTTCCATGCTACATACGCACCTAACTTCATCCCTTATTTCTTAATTTAGTTTTTTTTTCATGCAAAGGCCTCCATGTTTTACATCACTTACCTGTATTACATCACTTAACTGTACTGTATTTCTACCTTTTAACGTGCAGGACGTCTTCCCCGCTGAACAGTGTGTTTTAACCCTTCGTCGCTGCATACACATGCTCGCCGAAAGATAGGTACCTTATTCACAGATTTTACAATTTACAATTTGTGTTTTCTTAAACGAAATTCCTACATTTTTACGGTTGCCTGCTTACATTTGGGTGCATGATTTCATAGTCGTTCATTTAAGATGAGTAGCACCTTTCACCCCTCTAGATCCTCCCGTGTCTGTTAGATTTGCCAACATGGATAGAGCAGAAAGTTCTTCCCGCAATATGGGTACAAACTCTGCCCCCCTAGGCCACGAACGTCAAGCAGGAATGTCGTGTGGCCGTGGACGCCGACGCCGTCGGTCATCACCTAATCCTATTCCCCCACCAAACCCATATGTTGCTCACGAGAACCGTCGCAGGCGTATTCATCTAATGCATCAAAACAGAAACAGAGGTTTGTTTGGCATATTCTATTCCTTCAGCTATGTAATTTGTAGGTACCATTTCTCTTGATTCATTTAACCATATCATACTTTTTATCCATAAAGCAACAAAGTCCGTGGAGGAACATTCATCGTGCCAACCGTTAAATGAAGAATCATCTGCATCAACAGGTACTTCTTCACAAAAATCCATGCTTCTTCAAATCCTGTTTTCAAATGTACTTTTTTTTATCAGTAGTCTACTTTAATCAGATCAATAGCAAAAAGATGCATTGATTTTACCGAAGATGATGGAGACAAATCAAAGAGGCGGAAGCAAGAGTATGTATCATTTCACACAAACTTTGTTACATATTCTCACCAGTTACATGCTTTCTCTATCAAATTTATAATTCCAGATCTTCTCTTCAGAAGCAATGCAGACAACAACACTGTGGCAAACAACAACGAGGAGCAACAGTCAAGCCAATCTGCATAAGGCATATCATAGGTACTTCTTAGAAATATATTTCTAACAAATTAAATATTTTATTCCGAGATAAGTGGTTTGCCAATGGTTCCTTGCATCAAATACGATTCTTACCATTCTACTTACAATTCATGCAGAACATATAGGAGTATGCGACCAACAAGTGAAGAAGCTTTTCATCCTACGGCAACATAATATTTCCTGGACTGATAATAGGCAATAACGGCAGTGATCAACTTATGTTCTGCCTGAGAAACATCCACATACCAAACAACTGTTGCAAACTATGGCTATGTCCTCCACTGCATCCACATGTACCTGCATGGATATTATTAATGAACCCAACTTTCAGTTTTGCTTTCAGCGCTTTCAAGTTTCCGCTGATCAATTTTGTGTATATTGACCTCGCCTGCATTTTTTCTTATTATTTCATATGTCTTGCCACCAGACCACCATATCTTTGCGCTGCTTAAGTGTCCTTCTTATTTACCCATTGTTATTGTACAAAAAAATAAATCACACACGCATAAACAAATTAAAACTTAAGTACTATTTGTCTGTTTCTATAAACTTTCGGCATTACTACCATTCGTGAGTTTCCGCACATTCATTACACAAGCACATGGAAGCTATTGCAAAATTGAAGAATGCTGAAAAATACATCATTCAATACATGAAGCAAGGAACCCCGCATGTCTAGATTGTCATCAACGAATAAGGCACCCACCACATCAAGTCCAAATAAACTTTTCGGAGTATCATACTATTTATATAAATAATTCGCTAAGATAATATTGTAAAATATCAAATAAATTAAGCACCAACTATTTCCATTTTTACATCTCATATCGAAGCATTGGTTTTGTTGCTTCATTTATATCTGCAATTCTAAGGTTAGTTTTAAAACCAAATATTATCCAAATAGATTCCAAACAAGTCCCGCAGCAAAGCGCGGGGAATCATCTAGTTTTTCTAAATATAGATACCAGTACAGTGTATATTGTTGATTCATTGCAAAAGTGTCGATCCTATATTTTTTTGGGGGGTAAAGAAGGATCTTTATTAGACATCCGAGAAGATTTGGGTTCGCTCCTTCTCGTCCGGATTTTAGGGCTTCTTTGATTCATGGGATTTGTAAAGTATTTGTGTAGGAATTGGATTCTATGGGAAATTTTTCTATACAAGTTGTTTGATTCATAGAAACACATCCTATATGAACTAATCATATATGCGGTAATTCCTATTGAGGGATTTGCTTGGTGTTCTGAATTTCGCAGCATCAATATGCAAGTGGGGACGGCAACACATATAAAGTTCAGAGTCTTACCTTTCAGGGTGACAATCCAAGGTCTGGTCTTAATTGGTATTGCCTGGCAATGACCTTGTTGAAGGCTTTGTTTTGAGAGCGAGGACTATCTTCAGGGTGAAAACCTAAGATCTTTTGATCGGGTGACGACGACGCTTGTGCATTGTTCCTTTCTTGGACGCGTCGTTGGTGGAGAGCCTGGATTTCAGGTGTTGTCTTGGTGGTGGTTGTACTACTGTTGCTAGGTCTGGAGTATCGTAGCGGGACTTCTTTTTCTTAGTTTTTTTTGGTTGTGTGCATCCGTACTACCATTAGGGTAATGTGTTGTTGCAGATGCTGGGTGTAATTGATATCTTGTCGATATTAATATATTCCTTTTATCGAAAAAGGAACTAATCCTATATAAATCTTGTAGTGTAATTCCTATAGGAAAAAACATTAGGTTATACCTCATGAAAAATTTATTTGCTACAATCAAACAAACTTCATCTTCCTATATGATTTAATGGGCATGACATTCCAACCCAATGCCTTTCATATTCCTATGTTTTTCCTATCCTAGAAATCAAAGGAGCCCTTACTCTTGTGCGGTTTGATGTCAAATGAAATTGTTTACAACGCCAGCATGATGATGAACTTGTGGCTCGTGGGGTCACCGCTGTGATTGACACTTATATTACCTGAGATTTAGAAAGGAAGTTTTACGAAAGCACACATGTAACTAGAGGGTCTGCTAAAAGCTGCAGGGTCAAGTACAACTTGCCCCATATCCTAAATGTGGTGTTGCCGCTAGTTTACAAAGAGGTACTAGCTAGAATCGGGAACCAACCTATGGTTGGATGGTTAGGAGGGCAGTGGCACCCCCAGCCCACCAGAGTTCAAATCCCAGATTTGGCACTTTGGTGTCTCATAAAGGCGGAATATTCTTCAGTGGGAGGCGACGTTCCCGTCGACAGCGAGGCGTCTGTAGTGACTTCGTCAATCTCAAGACCCGTCGGATCAGTTCTTCAACGCAGTCTCTTGGAGGTGCTCATAGGGGTAGGGTGTACGTGTGTGCGTTCATAGGGGTGAGTATGTGCGCGTATGTATGAGCGTCTTTGATTGTACCGTGTTTCAAAAAAAAGAGGTAGCTAGAATCCGGGTGTACAAATACTACTAGCGTTCTTTAGCAAGGATACGTGTTTGTGTGGACTGAAATGGTCATCGATGTTTTGTACCATGGTTGCACCACATGGTACCTACATGCGGTAATTCATGTTGGGGCAACATGAGTAGTACGGTCATTTATGGGTAAGCATGCAAGAGAGACATATTTATATACACCCGGGCTATTTGTGATAGATCACTACTATGTATCTTCTGATGTGTTCCTAAGAGGGATTCTTGATTCCGCTATTGTGGTGGTGTTGTCATGAAGTTACTTGGTACATCATAAGACCGATACCTTCCGAGTGCTCCATACCCCTCTTTATGTAGGTGGAGGCAATAAGTTTACAACTAGAACCCTAGCTAAATACAAACTAGTCTTCCACGTGTACTACACATGTGTAAATTTCTTACCTTGTACTTTGAGATGGTTTGTTGGCTTGCCTTGCACTCTAAGTCGATGAAGCATCCTAGTCTTCATGGTACGCTGAGTCCTTGGGCTAGGCCACCCTGATTGCGCGTAGTTAACACGTCCGTTGGGAACCCCAAGAGGAAGGTGTGATGCGCACATCAGCAAGTTTTCCCTCAGTAAGAAACCAAGGTTATCGAACCAGTAGGAGCCAAGAAGCACGTTGAAGGTTGATGGCGGCGGAGTGTAGTGCGGCGCAACAAATTACAGTTGGGCAATTGACAAATAAAGAAGACATAACAATGCACATACATATATCATGATGAGTACTATGAGATTTAATCAGAGCATTACGACAAAGTACATAGACCGCTATCCAGCATGCATCTATGCCTAAAAAGTCCACCTTCAGGTTATTATCCGAACCCCTCCAAGTATTAAGTTGTAAACAACAGACAATTGCATTAAGTATGGTGCGTAATGTAATCAACACAAATATCCTTAGACAAAGCATCGATGTTTTATCCCTAGTAGCAACAAGACATCCACAACCTTAGAACTTTCTGTCACCGTCCCGCATTTAATGGATGCATGAACCCACTATCGAGCATAAATACTCCCTCTTGGAGTCACAAGTATCAACTTGGCCAGAGCCTCTACTAGCAACGGAGAGCATGCAAGAACATAAATAACATATATGATAGATTGATAATCAACTTAACATAGTACTCAATATTCATCGGATCCCAACAAACACAACATGTAGCATTACAAATAGATGATCTTGATCATGATAGGCAGCTCACAAGATCTAACATGATAGCACAATGAGGAGAAGACAACCATCTAGCTACTGCTATGGACCCATAGTCCAGGGGTGGACTACTCACACATCGATCCAGAGGCGATCATGGCGATGAAGAGACCTCCGGGAGATGATTCCCCTCTCCGGCAGGGTGCCGGAGGCGATCTCCTGAATCCCCCGACATGGGATTGGCGGCGGCGTCTCTGGAAGGTTTTCCGCATCGTGGCTCTCGGTACTGGGGTTTTCGCGACGAAGGCTTTAAGTAGGCGGAAGGGCAGGTCAGGGGGCGTCACGAGGGGCCCACACAACCGGCCGGCGCGGCAAGGGCTTGGGCCGCGCCGCCCTGTTGTCTGGCCACCTCGTGGCCCCACTTCGTATCCTCTTCGGTCTTCTGGAAGCTTCGTGGAAAAATAGGACCCTGGGCGTTGATTTCGTCCAATTCCGAGAATATTTCCTTACTAGGATTTCTGAAACAAAAAATAGCAGAAAACAGCAACTGACTCTTCGGCATCTCGTCAATAGGTTAGTGCCGGAAAATGCATAATAATGACATATAATGTGTACAAAACATGTGAGTATCATCAATAAAGTAGCATGGAACATAATAAATTATAGATACGTGATACGTCCAATTTGCATCACTATTTTATATCATAATTTGCTGTTATTCATTGATATATTTCATATTGGGACACAATACTTATGTTATTTCATCTATTTTGCATGTTTCATGATTATTTGGAGATCGCGCACCGGAGCCAGGATTCTGCTGGAAAAAGCACCGTC
>NC_061511.1:210659608-210742127 GCF_022539505.1 Lolium rigidum | reverse complement strand
CCTCATTGGGATCGACATTCTTACTTATCGAAGATACTACGATACACCCCCTATACTTGTGGGTCATCAATACGTTTGAGACGTATCACACCCTATGCATGGTGGGTCCCCTTTGTCCGCCTTCTTTGCAATAATCCATCTCCATCCCTGTCACCACTTCTTCTACTACTACATGATTGTAGTGCTGCGATTTTCCTATCTCTTCGTTCGTGAACTAAAGCATTCATGTTCTATCTATAGAACATCTATATGATTTTTTATCGAGCTAGTCTTTTGGGCTTGCCACCAAGCTAAAAACAAAGCAAGGTACACACAAGCTACATACGAATCAATCACCACCTTTAATCCTCTTGGTAAAAATAGTGTAATCTACCTTTCCCACTACAAACTCATCCTTGAGTAGGAAATCCCAAGAAGAGCATACGAATCTCGCTTTACGGAGTTTATACAAGTGGTTGGAGTGATGAGGATCCTCGAAACTAGATGGTTGTGTAACACCCGCCAAATATTTGAAATGACCGTTAACAAAAGTTTAGAATCCACTGTCTAGTTACGAAGAAAACACAAACTCTTATATTCTAGAAACCACTATCAAATTATTTAATTCTATATACTCTAGGGTACTTTACCAATATTCGTAGATATTTAACAAACTATGGACAAACAAATGCATTGTGAATTATTAATGGACATAAGTTAATCCGTGGGTTTTTTGTGAGTAATGTGATACTTTATGTTTCTTAAACTTGAAGTTAATACCCTGAAACAAAACATTGAGCACTTAAGTTAAGATATTTTGTCCAGAATGTAGTTTCCTTTTATCAAAATAAATGTATATTTGTAACGACTCCTAGAATTTTCTACGAAATATTGTCTTACTTTTGTGAGCATGAGTGCAAGTTAAATTATGAAGAGATAAAAATATTTAGTATAAATAAATAGGAATTGATGGTCTACAAATAGTTTGTTTGGCATGAAAAGGCGACATTGGAACAAGAATAGAACACTGGTCCATCATAATGAGCGATGGCTAGCACAATGATAGTGATTCTCCTAGGGTAGTCCCGAGATAAAGAGATGACCCAACAAGCCTAGGGTGGCTTAGAGCTAGAACAAGAAAACTAACCAAAAGGTTGACTCCGAGTCGCTAACACCAGGACCAAAATCCTAAGCCTCGAGGCATCAATCGAATTTTACATGTATTTAGCAGAAAAAGTATATGCAGACACACATGTATCTTTAAGGGTTTGCTAAAACATGTGGATTCACCACTGGTTTATGAGGTAGAATTGAGGGGATATAGAAATTAGCATGATCACACATTTACTACCAATGTGTATGTGTCTATGGACCGAAATGTGGTTTGAGATTCTGATGGCGTGGTATATTTCCTTTTTGTAGTCGTTGATCTGCATCATTTCATCACTTTTACTACTACATGCTTGTCATGATGTTTGGATCACTCCCTCTTCGGCTCTTCACCGTGACACTGCGATTGGGCCTATAAATCAGACACCTATATGGAGAGGAAGACCTGTTATCGAGTTGATACTTTTGGCTTGCCAAGAGGTCGAAAACAAATCCACAAGATACGCAAGCCATTGACCATGGAACAACCATTGCGAGGCTTTGTAACTTGTCAAAAACCATGAAAAACCCCAAATCAATGTGTCTAATGTGCAACTCTTTTAGACACATCACCACAGAGAATCATCTAATGTTTGCGCGTTAGGCAAGCGTTTGTGTGTCTTGAGGCAGCAGAATCGTAGATCCACCCGAAGGATACACCTAGATCGAGTTAGAGTGGTGAATAAGTAACTATGCAAGTGGGATGCCCGTTTCCTGCTTGATATGGCCCGCTCAGTTAAACATGATAAACAAGAAATCACATAGCAGGATTCATGAGACCCTATGGGGGTTGTGTAACCGGTTTCTTTCAGCAGAGGAGCCAGAGAGTGGCGAGGATGGCCAATAGTGTGTGCAAGACTACTCTAGTTTAGTCAATCGGGATATGAGCGGGACAAACTCGTAAGAACGGGTACATGGAAACCGGGTCATTTCCGTTGTTGGTCATCACTGCCTTTTTTTTACCGCGATAGTCTTTTGGGCTTTTTACGAAGAAAAAACGAATGCAAGGAATACACAAGCTACATACAAACCAATCACCACCTTTAACCATTTTGGTGAAACTAGTACAAATGCCCGTGCGTTGCCACGGGGCTCAAAGTATCTTTGATTGCCATAATATATAAAAGTATAATGTAAATATCAGAGCTACTATAGGAGAGCAGCCACCCGCAAGGCAAGCTGGCAACCCAGCAGACCACCCTCTTGGTTTCCCTGATCTCTTCAGCTCAGATCATCTCATGCTGACGTTATCTTGAGAATGTTCGCTGTCCAAAACTAAGTTCTTCGCGTGGCTGCTCGTCCAGTCGCATGTGTATACTCGTGACTTCTTTCTGCGCAAGACCACCATCGGTAAGAGTTATCACAAATAAGAGAATAGAATAATAATATAGTGCAATTTGGTCATACCTACTTGTATAACAAAGTTAATAACAGGCCACAAGTTGTGAATCTCATAAAACTGGCAAAATAATATTCAATTGTATTACAATGGATGTCACTTAAACTTTCCAATGAAAGAAATAAAATGATAGGACATAAAGTTCTTCAAATTACCCAATCACTTATCAAAGGAAAGAAAATGTGGAAAATTAGACGAGTCTACAGAAAAAGAAATTATCTCCTGGACTTTATAAAATTGTATTTTTAGATATTACAATGGATGATAAGTTTAAATGTTTATCAAAATTCTCAAACTACAATTTTTTTACATAGTAAATAGTTGATGTACATCATCGGAGATGCGTGGCTGACTAATTATCATAGTTCAGCTTCTGTGAAAATTGTAGCTAATGAAGCTCGTTAAAATGAGAGCCTCCAAATCTCAAAGCTTGATACATAAATAGTAGGCATCAACAATTGATATTCTGCACCAAGATCTCTGAGATTGAACTTGTCACTAAATAAATCCTACACTAAATAAATCAGGTAAACATCTGGTATTCAGAATATCATGCTTAAAAATTACATAATCCATGAATTCGTACTTGTTACCAACAAACCAACCAAGAGTAAGCCTGAAAATAACACATAACATGGATAGTACTTCCGGATTTCTAGCGATATAAAATTTGAATCTGAATGCGGACCCTCTCATCCTCTAACTTTCAGACTGCACTCTCATATGTGACTCCCCATATGTGACTCCTGCTAGCAGTTATATGGTAATTTAGCAAATAAAAAAAATCATAGAACCTGAACGATGAACAAATTTGGAAGATGATCCACATAACTGGTAAAGATCTAATAGTAAAGGTATAATACCTAGAAGATGATAATATTGAGTTACATTTATTAGTGGTGCTGTAGTAGAATTACAATCAGAATTAATTTTAGACCAGAACATCAATAAACACATGACTCTTTAATTTTTTTTAACAGAGATGACACTGGTTGTGCCGTTCTGCCCAAGCTAGGTGGTAAGATGACATCGCTTTTGTTGTTGTGCCCAAGCCACGTGGTACTGCACTACTGCCATCAGACACGTCACAAGTCTCTATCCGACGTGTCACGTTTCCTCCTTGACGTAATCTACACCGATGAGAAAAGTGAGAGGAATAGTTTTCTAATCACATTCTAGATTGAGAGCCAAGCAAATATGAATTGCCTCCATATATATTCCAGAAAATAGAGATTATCATGAACTAAATTAATATCCATCAAATGTAATGTAATTTGTCGTGACTTTTTATGAATGCATATGCTGGTGAGGTTGAGAGTCAAGCAAAATTAGGGAACCAAATGAGCATGAAAATTCAGTAGGATGTATCATACTTGGAATATCTACTTATAAAGGGATCAATATGTACGTACCTGGAAGCTTTCAAAGTAAGAGTTAAACTGAAGCTCCTTAATATGATTGTTGTGGTATTGAAGATACCATTATATGCTTGCTTTGTTGGAATATATTCATCGGTGAATTTCTGTTTTTTTTCCAACAAAACATTAGTGCTTCTTAGTCAGACAGATAAAACCCTGCACCTTTAGGCAAACAAGGTTATTGGAGAGCAGTGAAACCTCAGTTCATTGAACACAAAATCAGCAATCTTCTCTTTCTAAATAGCTGATCCCATTTTCCTGTTCTCCTGTGAAGCCACGTCACCCCAACTAGCAATCCCCTCCGGTTCTCCTCTCAACAGCTCTACTCCTCCCAGGAATTAACAAACACGTGAGCGCTTCCTGAAACGGTTGTCGCTATTATGTTAGCCATTAATGTCTCTTACAGAAACGGCTGATGCTATTATACCAGGCACTGATTTACTCCCGTAATATAATGGCCGAGGACGGCCCATCTCCATCCGCGTGGCATTCATCTTGGGCAGACCATGAGCACCCGGCTCCTTTCTCCTGGCGATGATCCCGGCCCTCTCCTTTATCTTGCCGACATAACCATGTACCTGAAGAAAACACGAGGGATTATGTATCTGCCGAGGGGATTCGTGGGAAAGCAGTATTCGTCGTCGGGTGCGTAAACTCCGGGATGGCTATCGCCCTGGATCTTGCCGAGGGCGGCACCGCCGCCTCCATCGTAGTCTGTGGCGAGATCCACCTGACGAGGGAGATGAGCACGTCCACAGCGTTGTTCCTGTACCTACCCGTCTGGATGATCGACAAGCTAGAGCTGGCCGCGTGCTTCTTCATGTTCGGCGACACCGCCTAGCACGGCCTCCTACGGCCGGCCGTCGGTCCCTTCGCCAAAAATCTACAGAGCAACGCTTACCCGTCCCTATCTTCCTATCATCGCGTCGGCACCTACAGCAAGATCAAGTACGGCCAGATACAGGTGTTGCCGGTGATGACGAACATCGAGGGGGTCATTACCAGTTACCAGAGAACCTGATTCTCTCCATTGGAAGCCTTGCAGTCCTAGCTGACCAGGTTCGTCCGTTCATGTAGTCCCTCTTCCTCTTTCATCTTCCGCATTCTTATTTCGAAATTCATTTGTAGTATCCCACTTACAGATATAAGAACCGAGGAAGTGCTATATTTTTTTGGGAATCAATTGGAGAAACACTTTTAAGCAATCGCTCTTCATAGTACCTCTTCCCCGTTTGTTGCCTCTTTCATAGTTCCCCCAATCGCTACATATTAAAGTTCTGCTTGTGGCAAGGACAAAAGAAAATTGCGCGTACAATCATGGTGCTCAATGAATCTGTTAGCTTACCATTTTCATTATTTTTTCTTACAGTTTGAAGTACCCAAAACTAAGAGGAGCCTATGAGTTGCACGTGTGTCCGCGTGGTTTGTATTGTCAATGCAGCTCCATAAGGTGAGATACTGCAGTATCTACATTGCCTTCTTAAAAGGTGACCCCTCGGGACTGCAAATAGTACATGCCCGCATATTATATCAATGCTAACACTCATCACATATATAGTATCAGGTATTTTGTCGCCTCCAAACGGACACATAGGTTGTTTCTATGCATGTTTATGTTGTGTATGTAGATCGGATCTCAAGGCACACAGTAGGTGCGAAAACATTCATAGTCGTAAGTTCAATTTAGGACAACTTATCATTCTAGATAGTTGAACTCAAAGGAACTGTAAATGTTTTTCTTTCTCATGTCAAATAGCAAGCAAATAGGAGTTATCAATACATGTATTTACTATGTTTCGCATCTGTATAAAGTAATTTTTGTTTGTAATTATGTGCAACAATTTTATTTTAAATGATATCGACATTAGATGTTCTACCCAACAAATTTCAGCCAAAATATCCGCAGCAACGCGCGGGGTGTCATCTAGTATAATAATAACACGAGTAAGACTAAAAAATATTGTACTATTCAGTATTCACAAAAGAGAATGGCTGATCCTGCGATGTACAAAGTCATATACGAAGGAACCTGCAGTGTACAAACCTGCTGATCCTTGATCGGTAATTTCCACGAGGACCTCCTGCTAGCTCGAAGATGTCAGACCGCGTGCCATTAAAGCCACAGCTTAGGCGTGTCTCCGGGATGAACTCCTCCTCTGCATTTCAAATCCATATCAGAAACTATGGTTCTTTTCTTGGCTAAAGGAAACAATCAACCGTGCTGTATTGTGCATGGTACAAACGGAACATCTCATGTTTAAGTACATAAAACTGGTAGCCTACACATTTTAATTAAGTTTTATACTGCCCTGTTTGGTTGCAATGAATTGGGCTCTGAATTGGCTTTTTAGAATTGAGGAGCCCAATTCTAGTATTTGGTTGTACTCAGTATTGGGCTGTAGAATTCGGAACCAATTCCGCGCCCCTTCCCCCGTGCGGCCAACTTACCGGTTCACGAATACAGTGCTCCAGACCTCTATATTGGCTCGGAATTGGCTTCTCGCTCGCGTTCTCTCTCCCGAAAACGAAAACAGAAAGTACGAGCTGCAAGCTGCGAGCTGCTCTGTCGCCGCCCTGGAGAAGCCTTCCCCGGGGGCGCCGCCAGGTCCGTTCAGCCGCCTCCCCTCTCCCCCTCCCTTTCCACGTCCGGTCTCCTCCGTTCGCCCATGCCCTCCTTCTTCCTTGTCCTCCCGTTCCCCTAGCTGCACCCTAGCGTAGAACGGCGGAGTGATGTGCTCGGGCGGCGGCGCGAGGTGGTCGAGCGGCGTGAGGTGGTCGAGCGGCGCGAGGTGGTCGAGCGGCCGTGGGTGGTGGTCAAGCCTTGGCCAGCCATCTCCTCCGGCGGTGGACGCATCCCCTGGCTCCACACTCCCCGCGCGACCCGAACCCTAGCTAGTTGGACGACGGCGGCAGGAGGTAGAGAGGCGGCGGGAAGTGGTCAGCGACGGGCGGCGGATGAGCGGCGGCCTCCCCTCTCCTGTACCGAGCCTCTCCCTGTTGGTCCCCTTCCCCCTGGCTCCCCTCTCTTGTCAAAAATACTCTCATTTCTACACATGTGACATCCAACCAGGATTTGGTATTCCATTGAAACCTGTTCTATAGCTCAATACCACGCGCATCCAAACAGTGTTTGTGGTATTCCATTGAATTGGTTGATTTGGTTTTCCATTGTCAATTTAATTTAGAGCCCAATTCATTGCAACCAAACGCAGAACACGTATTTGCTTGCCTCCTTCACGCTCATACTTTTAAAAAATATTTGCAATGGGCCAGTTAAACATTAAACCCTTCTTGTATTTATGTCTGGACTAATTAGAACACATCTAGCTGTAATTCAAGCAGATGGCACTAATGTAATTCAAGAAAGCATTTTCTTCTGCGCGTAGTGAAATTGAATGGACCGAGATAAATAAGTATGGCAACAATCTACTACTTAGAAAGTAGGCCTCATGGAGTGCTCATAGACTAAAATGAATACTTTCATGGCTGAACATTGAGAACCCAATTCGTCCATATGACTTACAGGAAAGAAGATGGAGGTGACGCATATCATGGACAACACTATGACCTCACTACAAGACCGGATTGCATGAATTTCAGAGGGGTTTACTGAATTTTCTGTAGTGACCTAAAACCTGCAATTTAGAAGGCTGCAGCATCAGTTATTGGAAACTAAAAATACCGTTTAAGTCAACAAAGGAAAGCAGGGAAGTAAATCAATTTTAAAACACACAATAGCAGAGAAGTGCACTAAAGCTGGCCTGGATGGTTGAAAAATGCATTTATCCTACTCTATTGAAGTGTGTTGATACTTTAGTTTGCAGTTAGAAATCTTTTTGCAACTGAACAAAAAATGCATTTACCTAGCAACATAAACAATGTTATTTCTTTCAGGGCGGAAATTTTCATTTGTTTAACATCATAATCATACTCATGAAGAGATAAATAATGTTTTATTTTCATTCCTTCCCTGGCAAGATAGACCTAAGGCATTAAGCATATACAGGGATAACATAAATTTATTTACCCATGGAAACATCAATCATAAGGAAGTGTCTGTTAGAGAAAATATGTCAATATCATTTCTTTCCTTACAAGAAGATAGTCCTAAACCACTAAAGTATGCAGAGGAAGAGCAATAAATTTACAACCAAGACCAATCCAACCAAACCTAGATGCCCTCGAAGCAGATCAGCCAAAAACTTGAAATAAGTAAAATAACCAAATCTATAAAGCCTCAAAACGGATTGGCCAAGCCTGCAAAGTGAAGAGAAAGACAATGAAGGGAAATAAGATGAGTAAAGGTATGCCAAAGGAAATCTAGAAAAGAAGAACTAAGATATGAGCATTGCCCTAAATTTTTTTAAATACTGAAAAAGGTTTGATTTAAGAACCTGCATACTTATCCTTGAAGATATTTATCATATATCTAGAGAAAAATCTTCACTTTATATGGATAATATACCAATAAATCCTCAGCTGAAGCAAACACGATGTCCAGGGCAGTCATCGGTTCAGCGCACATAATCACAAGTCAAGGGTCGGGAAAACGACCAGTACGAGGAGATACGACTATGATGGCGGTGTCACCGTTCTGGAACTGGAAAACACAGAAGGTTGAGTAGAGGCACGGAGTCTTCAGCATCAATCTCAAAAGGGCACTCGGAGGAGGAACCAGCTTCACGGCAGCTTAAATGAACAAAATACATATTAGCATCTTGGTAAATAAATGAATAAAATACATGACAACACAGATAACTATTGCAGCAGGAACAAAGGTTGATAAACTTTTTTGTCAGCCAAATTATCTGTCTAGAGTCTAACTTGTATGACCTCTTTTGAAAAAGGGCAACCAATTCTAGAATAGAATCCCAAACTCCATCTCATCTGTGAGCAAATTGTTTTAGATGTACCTCAAGGAACATCCAAATATGAATAGTATGTTCTGAAAAGTATAGCCTAACCTAGACTTGACATCCAGCGAGAGGAACAAATCCAAAAAAATAAAATTATAAACATTAAGCTTTACGAATCAACCATAGCACATCTTAAGCACCTTGGCAGGGAGTCACCCAAGAAAATGCCTGAACCAACATGTAACAAATAACAACCACAGTTTGGTATCGTATAAACTGATTTGTCTTGCAATTTAAAACAATTAAATTATGGCAGCTTGGTATCTTAGAAACTTACTCCAAATGTAGTACTTCTATGACCTTTCATCCATATATTTTGCAACCCTTCGTGAATCAAGGCACTAACTGAAATATAATCAATAAAGAGTACCCAGTAATGTACTGACTTCATCATTTCCTAGTACATGACTAACATGACGGTGTAATGAACTGAAATATGCAAAAAAGGGTGTTGTTAGAACGAGTTACATGAGAAGATCATATATAATTCAAGAAAATAAAATGGAATATAGTCTGAATAAATATCCTATTTAACTCCGAAACCATAATAAAAATGGAGATTCAACTCCTAGTTATCCGTAACACAAAATCTTTCAAGCATGTCAAATGATCTCTCGAATGACTTTTAGTTTTAATGATCTTACTTTTGCTTTCACAAATGATAAAGTAGAGGCAACATCAAGATCAAGCAACCTCCCTTAACTGTCCATGTTTCCGTTCAAATCCTTTTTGTTTATCTCCAGCAGCTCATTTAAATTTTCTAGGGACTTGACCTCTGTGCAATAAAAAAAATTATAACGACTGTTAGCCTGATAGACAGTAATTAAATTCAAGGGGAAGAATCGAGAATTAACTAATGTTGCATCATGGATAAAAACAGTGTTGCTTATGTCTAATCAGGTTGCTAAAATCAGGATAAACTATCATATGATTCCTCAAATCAAATTATGAGACAAATCAGCTTAGGTTAAATGGCATCAAACACCGCTGATGCAAACAACACAGGGAAAACTAATCATATGTTGTATTAAAAAAACCTCCTAAGAATAAAATAGATCTGCAGGTCTTCACTAATCAAACCTAAATCTGAGCTAGGTTTCGGGCAAGCTCTAATTTAATTTACGTAAGCTCAATATCCACCTTGACATCCGAGCATTTAAGTTGAGTTCATATGTGACAAGCAAGCCCAGCAAGCCATACCTATATCAAATGGAAACATTGTTTAGACGGAGAAGCATATTTGTTGAATTAAAAAGATGCAAGTTCTCTAATGCACACAACAAGTGAATGATTGGGTGAAGCAAGATCATAAAAATAATCAGAATGGCATTGTGAGACAACAAATAATCAAATGTACGCAGAAACAAAATAGTGTGGACATAAATTTGTCATTCAGCTATAGCAGAGTTCAGAAGCAAACCTCAATGAGTGCTAATGTCTCCAACATTGTCCATTGATTTGACCTCATGTACCCACGTTGTTTCATCTCATCAGCAATTTGTAGCCGAAGGAACCTCCTGGCAGTACCTTGCATAAGTTGTCCACGATACGAATCTCATCCAACATCACAGATGCGTGAGGCATATCAGTGCGGGAAGAAGATTGGTACATGAGGCCATACCTTGTGAGGGCGGAGGCTCTCGTGGCGGCTTCGTGTGCCACCGCGGGCGGCCGGCCGGCCGTCATCGTCATCTAAGATGAGCTACCCAGCTTGGCCCGCACATGCGCCATTGGGTTGTCCAGAGGGACGACGCCAAGTCGTGCGATCCGTGAAGGCGCTGCTGGCAGCCGCCAGCGAGATGCAGATCTTGGAAAGCACGGGGCTCCGAGGCGTCGGCGGTGGCGTCAGGTCGTAGAGGCGGCATGTGGTGTTCCCAATGACAGGGAACGTCGGGAGGAGGTTGGAGCAGGAGAGGTCACCGGTGAGCGCTGGAGAGGAGGTGTCTCCACTCTCCAAGCGGCGGCGGCGCACGACGCGTGAGGGAGGAGTGCGGGCTGCGCGAGGGTTGCCCTTGAGTTGGGAACGAAGGAAATTTGGACTGCTGGTTAATTTCCCACGTCAATAGGGGCTAAATTACAAAATGTGCAGCGACGGGATGGACGGAACGACGACGAAGGGATTAACGTATTGGCAGAATAAGGAACAAGTTCCTCCTTTTTAAGTAATGTAGATTATAAACATTAAGCTTTACGAATCAACCATAGCACATCTTAAGCACCTTGGCAGGGAGTCACCCAAGAAAATGCCTGAACCAACATGTAACAAATAACAACCACAGTTTGGTATCGTATAAACTGATTTGTCTTGCAATTTAAAACAATTAAATTATGGCAGCTTGGTATCTTAGAAACTTACTCCAAATGTAGTACTTCTATGAACTTTCATCCATATATTTTGCAACCCTTCGTGAATCAAGGCACTAACTGAAATATAATCAATAAAGAGTACCCAGTAATGTACTGACTTCATCATTTCCTAGTACATGACTAACATGACGGTGTAATGAACTGAAATATGCAAAAAAGGGTGTTGTTAGAACGAGTTACATGAGAAGATCATATATAATTCAAGAAAATAAAATGGAATATAGTCTGAATAAATATCCTATTTAACCCAGAAACCATAATAAAAATGGAGATTCAACTCCTAGTTATCTGTAACACAAAATCTTTCAAGCATGTCAAATGATCTCTGAATGACTTTTAGTTTTAATGATCTTACTTTTGCTTTCACAAATGATAAAGTAGAGGCAACATCAAGATCAAGCAACCTCCCTTAACTGTCCATGTTTCCGTTCAAATCCTTTTTGTTTATCTCCAGCAGCTCATTTAAATTTTCTAGGGACTTGACCTCTGTGCAATAAAAAAAAATTATAACGACTGTTAGCCTAATAGACAGTAATCAAATTCAAGGGGAAGAATCGAGAATTAACTAATGTTGCATCATGGATAAAAACAGTGTTGCTTATGTCTAATCAGGTTGCTAAAATCAGGATAAACTATCATATGATTCCTCAAATCAAATTATGAGACAAATCAGCTTAGGTTAAATGGCATCAAACACCGCTGATGCAAACAACACAGGGAAAACTAATCAGATGTTGTATTAAAAAAAACCTCCTAAGAATAAAATAGATCTGCAGGTCTTCACTAATCAAACCTAAATCTGAGCTAGGTTTCAGGCAAGCTCTAATTTAATTTACAGAAGCTCAATATCCACCTTGACATCCGAGCATTTAAGTTGAGTTCATATGTGACAGCAAGCCCAGCAAGCCATACCTATATCAAATGGAAACATTGTTTAGACGGAGAAGCATATTTGTTGAATTAAAAAGATGCAAGTTTTCTAATGCACACAACAAGTGAATGATTGGGTGAAGCAAGATCATAAAAATAATCAGAATGGCATTGTGAGACAACAAATAATCAAATGTACGCAGAAACAAAATAGTGTGGACATAAATTTGTCATTCAGCTATAGCAGAGTTCGAAGCAAACCTCAATGAGTGCTAATGTCTCCAACATTGTCCATTGATTTGACCTCATGTACCCACGCTGTTTCATCTCATCAGCAATTTGTAGCCGAAGGAACCTCCTGGCAGTACCTTGCATAAGTTGTCCACGATACGAATCTCATCCAACATCACAGATGCGTGAGGCATATCAGTGCGGGAAGAAGATTGGTACATGAGGCCATACCTTGTGAGGGCGGAGGCTCTGTGGCGGCTTCGTGTGCCACCGCGGGCGGCCGGCCGGCCGTCATCGTCATCTAAGATGAGCTACCCAGCTTGGCCCGCACATGCGCCATTGGGTTGTCCAGAGGGACGACGCCAAGTCGTGCGATCCGTGAAGGCGCTGCTGGCAGCCGCCAGCGAGATGCAGATCTTGGAAAGCACGGGGCTCCGAGGCGTCGGCGGTGGCGTCACGTCGCAGAGGCGGCATGTGGTGTTCCCAATGACAGGGAACGTCGGGAGGAGGTTGGAGCAGGAGAGGTCACCGGTGAGCGCTGGAGAGGAGGTGTCTCCACTCTCCAAGCGGCGGCGGCGCACGACGCGTGAGGGAGGAGTGTGGGCTGCGCGAGGGTTTCCCTTGAGTTGGGAACGAAGGAAATTTGGACTGCTGGTTAATTTCCCACGTCAATAGGGGCTAAATTACAAAATGTGCAGCGACGGGATGGACGGAACGACGACGAAGGGATTAACGTATTGGCAGAATAAGGAACAAGTTCCTCCTTTTTAAGTAGTGTAGAAGAGTGCAACCCACCTTCCCCACCATAAACTCATCCTTGAGTAGGAAATCCCAAGGAGATCATACGGATCTCACTTTACGGAGTTTATACAAATGGTTGGGGTGACAAGGATCCTATAAACCAGATGGTTGTGTAACACATGCCAACTCTTTGAAAGGACCGTTAACAAAACTTTAGAAACCACCATATATCTAGTTATGAAATAAACACAAAGACTTATATTCTAGAAACCACTATCAAATTATTTGATATTATATACTCTAGAGCACTTTACCAAGATTCGTACATATTTAACAAACTATGGACAACTACATAACAAAGGCTTTGAGAATTATTAATGGACATAATTTAATCTTGGGTATTTGTGGGCAATGTGATACTTTATGTTTCTTCAACTTGAAGTTAATACTCTAAAACAAAACCTTGAGCACTCAAGTTAATATTTTTTTGTCCAAAATGTAGTTTCCTTTTATCAAAAGAAATGTATATTTGTAACGACTCCTAGAATTGTCTAAAAAATATTATCTTACTTTTGTGAGCATGAGTACAACGTTAAATTATGAAGAGATAAAAATATTTAGTATAAAGAAAGATGAATTGGTGGTATAGAAATAGTTTGCTTGCCATGGTGTTTGTTATTCTCTCCCTTGAGATTATGCCTATAAATCATACATATATATGGAGAGGAAGACTTGGTATCGAGCTGATAGTTTTGTCTTGCCAAGAGGTCGAAAACAAAGCCACAAGACACGTAAAATATAGAGTATGGAGCAACCATTTGCAGGCTCCGTAACTTGTCAAAGGCATGACAAAACCCCTTGTCTAATGTGCCACTCTTTTAGACACATCACTACAGAGCATCATCTAATGTCTGACGTTGTGCTTTAGCAAGCGTGAGCGTTTCTGGAGATAACATGTCGAGTTAGAGTGGTGAATAGGTAACGATTCAGGTGGGCTGGAAATGGGATGGCCGTTTCCTACCTTATCTTGCTTATTATTGGAATTAAACATGATAAATAAGAAATCACGTAGCAGTATTCACATGACCCACGGGAGCTGCGTAGCCGGTTTCCTGCAGCAAAGGAGCTAGGGAGTGGCGGCGAGGATGGCCGGTAGAGTGTGCAGGACTGCTCTGGTTTAGTCAATCGGGATATAAGCGGGACAAACTCGTAAGAACAGGTACATGAAAGCCGGGTCATTTTCGTTCTTGGGCTGTCACTCGTTTCAAAATTGACCGAGCCATCCAAAGATAAATACACAGTCAACTTAAAAAAACAATACATGTCTGATTTACCAGCACTCTTCTATATAGAAACAGTGACAATGACAATAGACATGAAAAATATTCGTTGGAGGAGGGGAGAAAGCCATCATAGCCATCCCACGGTATGATTGCTGCACCCCCATGGGGCTCTCACAGGCGTTTGAATTTTTGGCCGTTCGATCGAGGTGACGTGGCGCGATCTCGGCCGGTCGTTCGTCCAGGGCGCTGAGGCCCTCCCACAGACCCACTTTTTATCCATGGGTCACTAAAAGCCCATCCCGGCCCGGCGTCTCGCAACCTAGCCAATCAGCCGCCGGTCTCTTCCCCAACCACACCTCTCTCCTCCCGTCCCTCTCCCTCCCTCGTGCCTCCCTTGCGCGTGCGACGGCCAGGAGGATCCCCTCCTCCACCCATAATCTATGCCTTCCAGGGCCTTGCCTCCCTCAGCAGGTAGAGGCATGGCTGCAGGGATGAGGGAAGAGGCGCCGTTCGTCGCTCCGCTGCACCGGCGTGCGGCGAGATCAAGGAGGGCGGATGGCGGCGGCGACCGGAGGCGCTGAGCGCGGCCAGAGACGGGCCGACGCGGGGCGGATCCGCGACGACTGGAGGCGGCGGTGGCGGCGGCGACCGGAGGCGCCTGGCGCGGCCAGAGACGGGCCGGCGCTAGGCCGATCCGCGGAGGCGACGCCCGGAGGCGACGGTCGCGGGGCGCGGCCAGATACGGGCAGTCTGTAGGTGCTTTAGCTAATAAAAGGACGGCCAGAGGAGCTCGTGGGGCAGTCCTCGTCGGCGGCGGCCTCCTTTTCCCCGACCCAGATCTTGACCCCAGCCCTCCCCAGCGTCCAGAAGGGATGCGTTCTTGCCGTGAAAATATAGGCACATCTCCGGCCGTGACGCCAACGACACCAACTCAGGTAACGGTCTCCTTTTCTTCCAATCTTTCTCTCCCATTTATGCACAGCAGCGAGTACTTATATGTGTCTCTTGGTAGTCATGGCTTTAGAGTTTCGGAGGCAACTAATTAAGTGCTACTGCACGCTAGCTATGTGAGTGGTAGTAGTAGTGGTAGTTATAGTTATAGTTGGAGTTGCTGCTGCTTGGGTCTTGAGAAAATCGATCGAGTGGGAGCTATGTGACATTCAACTAAATCTGTGGTTGTTGACCTTTATTAGATTCATTCATAGGAGATGAGACCGACATATGTGTGGTGCGGCTGCTATCTGTATATTGTACAATCTAGGGCGTTTCTAGGAGAATTCTGTTATTACATGCCTCTCTAATCTGTAGTTGTAGAGCTTTATTGGATTCATTCTTAGATGATAAGTGTATTATGTGATAAATATACTCTGTGATGAATTTGTCATTTGTTTATGGTATATGGTAAATATGTCATATTGATCGAGGAGCAACCTTAAAATTGTACCAGCTGTTTACTCAGTGTCCGGTGCTATTTTAGGTAGATCGGACTAGATTCATACCAGCCATGTAGCAGCCTGCGCTCCTCCGTCTCGTCTTTGTCAAGGGATGCAGGTCCTCAATCTCTCCCTATGACTCTCCATCTCTCTCCCTAATGGTGGAAAGGGCCGACAGAAGGCATGGAGGTGGAGAAATAAGGGATTCAGGTCCTCAATCCTTGTCTAAGCTAAATCCTTGCCTTAAATGTGCATACATAGTGAATTTGGTTTGGTTGCTTGATAGTAGATATTGATCAAGATACATATGTATGTATTGATTTGAATGGTGGTTCAGATGCTGAAAGTATGATAGAAGCAATTGTTGATCTTTCGATGAGTGATGAGCTGCAAGGGATTGTGTTGTCCAGATTAGAAGCTAATCCGCTGATAACCAGGATTATTATATGTTTGAGTTTTCTCTGCTCCCAGCATTCTTAGGTACATAGCTTTCTACATAAAAATAGTTTTCTGTACGCAGGGGGGTTTTATATTTTCTATTTTTTCTATGCTTTCAACTAGCTACTAACGTGCTTCTTTTCTAGATGGCTTCTGTTATGTCTGGGTACGAGTTGGAGGCAGTCTGCTGTTGATTTGGGTCTAACATTGATTTGATAAAAGTTGATCTTCGAATTCAACATAGCAATTTGTTCCCTAAGCATGTAACGCTTGATCTTGATTTGCTTTGGTTAGGCCAGTAAAAATGCACTACTATTAAATGAGAAAGGAAATGGTCCTTACATAATGCGGATTTGAATTTTGTCTGTACTTTTTTTTTGCAAAGCATCTTCTTAGTAGTTTTATTTTTTTATTTGTTTGTGGTTTTCTTATGAATCGAAAATTTATAAATCTTTCTTTCATGCTCGCAGTTTTATTAAGCATAAATTTTGCGAAGATCACTGCCATTGTCGATCCCCAGACGTGCCTGAGGGCAACTGACTGGTGATGAAAACGTCGATCCCCGAACGGAGCTCTAGGCTGGATGTATGATCCTACCAAAACCAGCATTTAGCGCATTGGCATGCATCTATGTGCGTTTCAAGCATGTGGAGGCTACGAGAGGGAGGAGAAGCGGAAGCGATGATTTTCCTTCGAGTAAAGGATTTGGAAAAGATGAGGAAGCTAAATGAGGTTCCGGGTGCGGCTTGTGCTCTGGGGGTCGTGGACTCGCGGTGGTTGTCGCTCGCTTCTTCAACTCCCGGACTGCCCATGAGATGCAGTTGGAGGAGAAGCGGGTAGCAGTGATTTTCCTTCAGTAAAGGATTCGGAGAAGAGGGGAAAGCTAAATGAGGTTCTTTGTGGGGCTTCTGCTGGGGGTTGGTTGTCGTCTATTTCTTCCAACTCCTACACTACCCACGACGTGCAGTTGGTAAGCCATACCGAATTAGTTTTTGAATCTGCTAAATGATATTTGTTTTTTTCATGGATGTTTATTTTGGCATCTCATATTTCTGATAGCTCTAGAACTGAATAGTGTTTGTGTTCTTCTGGAACTGAAGCCTTTTGTTTTCTCCAGCTTCGAAGGATGGTTGCTATGTAATACAAGTGCAACTTTATGAAATCACGATCCACTAATGACTTACAAGCCAATTATTTTGTTTCTAAGTAAATCCATAATTTCATATATTTACTTGCTTCTTACATGGTTAAAAGGGCAAGCTTGGCAGCTGAGAACAAATGTGCATGTGAATTCTTTGCCTGTTAGAGGTTGCTAACCATTTTCTCGCCAAATTTATCTATCATTTAAGAATATCCTCATCAAGATGCCATGCACAATTTATTTCTTTGTTCGGAGCTTATGTCATGCCTCTGTACCTGAAGAATACTATCACACTCGACGAACAGTTATCCAAGGGACTAGAGCTAGAGGCTTCAAGAGTTACAATTCAGAATGGGAGGCGGGGTTTATTTAAGCCTTTTTCATTTCCTTTTACCACTATTATGTTATGTCTGGTTTAACTAATGAGTGTAACACCTATACAAGCTAGAAGAGGTGTCTGCGAGTCATTCATCTATTTTTGAACTGAGAATATTCATGTAACTATATACATGTATATGCAATATATGTTCATATGTGAGTTTACATTCAGGCCTTCATGTTCACTAAATGTGATTTAGTCATCATTGTTTCGAGGCAACCTTTGCAGGTCTAACAACAACTTCTTCTCATTGGTCAAGTTTTCGTTCATTGATTGTGTTAAAATTGATTAGAAGAGAATAATTTGCTAATATATTCTTCCATGTAACAATATAATTATGTGCAGTATGATTCATTATTTGATATATTGCAAAGACACATGATCTCTTCGGTGCCCTGTCAGCTTGGCACAAGTTTTTATTTTAAAGATTTCATAGAAGTATTTTTTGTAAAATCTATATAAAAACATATTACCATAATTGCAATTAATTATATCGTCTACGGGATCGTGCGCCAAGGCGCACATTTAAATCTAGTAGTAGTTCATAGAGAAGGAACACGATTACACGACGGGGTCCAAAACTATTAACAAAGCCCACAAAGCACAGGAAAAAGGGGGTCCGGCACCAAACCGCAACCACCCACCACGGCACCACCATCCCGTCGGGCGTCGGCGGCCAACCTCCGTCCCCTTTTCCCCATCATTTCCTTCCCGACCGCGACCAGCCACCATAGCCGCGCTTGCTTCAGATCTCCTCCATCCCCATCAATTCCTTCCCACTCCCGCCATTGCTCCCTCGTATATAACCCCGCCCGCAACCGCCCCCCATCCCCATCACCTACCTCCCCACCCGCCACCACGCCATGGCCTGCTGACCTGGGACGGACGTGCTCTGGATCTGACCCGTCCGCGCCACTGCTGGGATCGGGATCTCGGGGGCGCGCCGGATGGAGGTCTTCGGCCCCGTCACGCCCGGCCAGGTGATTCCCCCGCACCGCTCGTCAACTCCCTCCTCTTGCTCATGCTCCGCTCGTCCAATTCCCCGTCTCGCCTGTTCCCGTGCGCGCGCCGGCGCTGAATTCGTCTAGGCGTTTTTAGCTTGTTCCCTTGCTTGGTTTCGCTGCTCTGCCGTCCCCGGGAGCTGCTGGCCTCGTCCTTCAATTCCTGCCGCCCCGACCAGATTTTGGGCAGCAAAACGTAGCAGAAGCTTGCGTGCGTCTACTAGCTCAGAGCTAGTACAGCAGAGTGCCGTGTGCTGGTTGCTGGCTGCTGGGCGTACCCGGTCAAGAGTTTATTTAATGCAATGTTTAAGGTAGCAGCTCCAGGTTTTCCAGCCAGAATTCAATTCGGCGCCGACGAAGGTGTCTTTGTTCCTGCCAGCCACATGAGCCCTCACCTAACGAGTTTGGTGGTTTGGTGGGCTTCTTTTGGGTTCATTAATTCTCAGGTAATTTACTTCACATGACACATGACACATGACATTGCTGTTGGCTTGGGGAAGTGAAGGATTTGAGTGGGATCTGGATGATTGTTTCCTAGGATTTGATACCTGTGTCTGCGATCTCGGTTTATCATTCTGTTCAGTGTTTAGCTTGATCATGCATGATCAAACACGATCTGTGCTAGTAAATGTACTAAACCAGAATTTTCCGATGTTTGCTGGTGAAAACCATCGGAGAAAACATGCCACCGTACCGAAACCAATGTGCTTATGTATACCAGCCAACCTCTCTGAAGAAAACGAAAAATTCTGGAGAGTTTGACCACGTGTGCGACTTACACCCGCAATGCCAAACCAGCGCAGAGTTGGCCTTTTCAAAGTTTTATCATGCTTTGGTTTGTTTTAACTGAAGCTCATTTTTGGATGCTGGCATGGACTTACGTACGTACCACGTTGTTTTCCGTTCTTGCAGGTGTCGTTTCTGCTTGGCCTTTTCCCGGTCCTCATTGCATGGGTCTATTCCGAGATCCTCGAATACCGGAGATCTTCGTCACATGGGAAAGTGTAAGATTTTTTCCTTGTTGCAGAACCTCTAGTTTCAGACATCTTTAGCAACATAGATCCGAGTAACTATGAAGGTGGAGATATTCGCCGCTAGCTGCATACTGCTGCTTCAAATAATTCAACCATGTTACGGAGTTTCCATGCTTTATCTGGCAGATTACACCAGTTACTCTGTTACGAAGTTGAACAACCACTGTTCTAACCTTGTATTTTGTCATCTGCAGTCACTCAGATGTTACTTTGGAGAACGAAACTTCCAAGGAAGATGAGAAGGCCATATTAATTGAAGGAGGCCAGTTGAAATCACCATCAGCAAAGTTCCGGAACGTGTCTGCAAAAGCAAATTTAATACGGTATGTTCTGAATAAACATTACAATACATATTTTAGGATTATAGATCCGTACACATCCTGATGATGATTGCTTATGTCATGAGGTGGTTGTGGTGTGCAGGTTTATAACAATGGATGAGTCTTTTCTGCTTGAAAATCGTGCCGTACTGAGAGCCATGTAAGACCCTACATACTTAATTTCTCCCACAGTAGTTTTTCACGCCCTAAGAGGTTATCTGTTGGCACTTGCTCACTCACTAACCATTTTGCAGGGCTGAAGTTGGCATTGTTCTAGTTTATTATTACATTTGTGACCGGACAAACATATTTGCAGAAAGCAAGAAGGTAACCATGTTGCTGTTTTTTTCTTACTGTAGTCATTTAGAATGTTGTATCATATGGTAAATGAAGCTGTAGCAGGTATCGATTGTTTTAATTAAAATAGTAATGCCAGCATTTTTCGTTGCTGTGGAGACCATCCTTGTTACTTCTGGTTTCATAATCTACTATGGCTTGTTTCCTCGTTGTTCTTTCAGCAATTAATACCTGCAAGCTATAATGATTTGTTTGCCTTCGCTTGAATTTAGACATAGTGAGCCAGCGCTAATCAGCTGACATATTTGTTGGCATGTCTTAACAAGCTTAAGGTTTTCACCATCTGAGAACTGTAGCTAATAGATGATGGCTTATACTTGCAACTTTTGTAGTTCGGTGATCTGCCATTAACTGTTTGTGTGGATGTAATATCAACTACTATTTATGGATAAACCTGAATTACAGCAAGCAGAACTGTATATGCTCGTCATGCCTGTGGTTCTCCTTTTCTTGTATGGTAATATTTGTCCTATTTTTGTTGACAGAACTACAACCGCGACCTGTTTCTGTTTCTATACATTCTTCTCATCATAGCGTCGGCACTTACTTCACTTAAGAAGCACCAGGAGAAATCAGCATTTTCTGGAAAGTCCATACTCTATCTTAATCGCCACCAAACTGAGGAATGGAAAGGGTGGATGCAGGTTAGTGATTTATTTCACCGCTGTAGTTCTTCTGGTAAATGTGATTTTGATCATATCTATAATTGGAGATTTTGAGAGACTGTGGGTGCTGAAATTCTTAATGCACTTGTTTCCTTTGGTCATTGATCCTTTCAGCTTGCCACATGATACACAAAAGCATGGCCATGTTCATTTAGTGAAATTTCTGCCATGCATTTTTTACATAGTGCATTCATTTTAGTGCCTCTTCCACTTCCTAGTCTATTTCTCTTAGATTGCAAAAGTAGATGAAAGACCAAGCTAATGGGTTTTACTATGTATTAAACTCAAATAAAGTGTTTGTTCATCATCCATGAGTTACAATCTGCTACTCGTATCCCAATTGCCTTCACAGTAGCTTTTGTTTCTCATGTATGTTACACAAATTTATACCACCCAAGATATACAATTATTGCAGTACCTCCTCGGTTGTTGTTGTCCTATGCAGGTTTTATATTTGTTATATTCTGGCTGTAAGTATGTTGTAAACCTCTAATTATTGAATCTGCCGTTCCAGGTCTTATTTTTGATGTACCACTATTTTGGCGCGTCAGAAATATACAATGCAATTCGTGTTTTCATTGCTTGCTATGTTTGGATGACCGGATTTGGGAATTTCTCGTACTATTATATCAAGAAAGATTTTAGCATTGCAAGATTTGCTCAGGTGCTGAGTCTACCTCAACCTTCATCTCTCCTTCGTATAATACATCTAATTCTACTTGATTTTTTGACCATCCTTAAAACGCTAATGACCAATGAATACACTTTACTTGCAGATGATGTGGAGGCTAAATTTCTTTGTGACCCTCTGCTGCATTGTCCTTGACAATGATTTCATGCTGTACTATATCTGCCCAATGCACACCCTATTTACGCTTATGGTGTACGGATCACTTGGTCTGTTTAACAAGTATAATGAGATACCATCAATTATGGCTATTAAGATTACTTGCTGCTTCTTGAGTGTCATTTTGATATGGGAAGTCCCTGGGGTCTTCGAAATTTTGTGGGCCCCCTTTACGTTTCTGCTCGGTGAGTTATCCATATTGTTTTTTGTGGAATTATTCTTCTCAGTCATGGATCAGGATTGTATATCTTTGCCTTTTCTGTGCAATGTAGGCTATAAAGATCCAGAGCCTTCTAAGTCACACTTACCTTTATTGCACGAGTGGCATTTCCGATCTGGGCTCGATCGGTACATATGGATTATTGGAATGATTTATGCCTACTTCCACCCTAATGTAAGTTTTTCAGCTGGATATGTACTTCCCTCTTTTCATTATGAATGCATGAGTAGGAGATATTTTAAGCTCTTCTCGTACAGTTTCCGTCTGGTCTCTAGTCTCTCCCTGATACAATCAGTGACGATGACACACAGACTTAGATGTTGTTATCTTATGTATTTCTTCCTTCTCTTTATCGCATATTAATCTAACATAGAACCTTCAATATTAAACAGGTGGAAAGATGGATGGAGAAGCTAGAGGAAGCCGAGACTAAGGTTAGGTTGTCGATCAAGGGTACCATTGTGACTGTTTCGGTTGTGGTAAGTCACATGACCATCTCATACAAATGCACTAACTCACTATTTTTGTCAGCTAGCTTGGTTTTACCAACTAGTCAACAGCACTTTGTTAACGTTATATGATGTACTGACTAGGACTTCTGTTCTTTTAGGCTGGCTATCTATGGTATGAATATATCTACAAGCTAGACAAAATCACGTACAACAAGTACCATCCCTACACGTCATGGATTCCTATCACGTACGTATAAAAAAGATGATATCATAACCAATATAACATGTGACAGAAGTATATATTCCATGCAGTTGACACAGTACCTTATTTCTTACAGCGTGTATATTTGCCTACGCAATTGCACCCAACAGTTGAGGGGCGCCTCTTTGGCTCTTTTCGCGTAAGCATCTGAATTTGCAGCACCTCACATTAACTGTTCAGGCATTTGCCTTCCTATTCCTTTCCGCTCTCCATTACTAAGACTCTGATCTGTTTTTTTGATAGTTGGCTTGGCAAGGTTACACTGGAGACTTATATTTCTCAGATCCACATTTGGCTCAGGTATGGAACCGAGTTGTTTCATCTATGTTAACTCTCTTTTTAATTACTGAACGCATTTTCAGTTCAGTAGTCCAGTGGCAAGCATCTTATAACATGTTTAAAATATAAGAGAAGACTCAAGAACGAGAATAAAAAGGTCATTCAATTGTGTCTGAGACCTTGACTTTTCATATCTAGCAGAAGTATACTATATATCCATTGGTATACTCGATTATGTCCAGTTGTCCCTGGCAGGGAAATCATTAGTTGATATTTTGTTGGGCTGGATGGGATTGCTCGACTAAATACTACTCCCTCAGCCCCATAATATAAGATGTTATTACAACTAATGTAGGAGTATATTGGTTGTAACATCTTATATGATGGGACAGAGGGAGTGCTAGACAAAATGGCAACTATGCCAATGAGCTTAGTTTCTTTCCTTCCCAGTTAGGAGCAACTATGGAATTGATGCCACACATTAAAACTATCTGATTTTACCTTTGAAGGGATTAGAATTTATGAAACCAGCGGGGACTGAATAGATTAGACTGTATATAGAAAAAATGCAGATACATTTCTATGGACTGAGTGGGTGCAGGATCTTTTATCATTCTCCCTACATGGTTTATTCTGCGTATGCTTTTGTTTTGTAGATGTTGGATCCCTTCTCAGTTCTGGTTCTTTTCTTTTGCAGGTCTAGTGTACCAAACGGACAGCCAAAATGGCTACTATCTTTTATACCTGACTATCCGATGCTGAACTTCATGCTTACCACAACGATATATCTTTTCGTAAGTTTACCTATCTCAAATTTACTCCACAAAGCAGAATCAACAGATATACTAATCCTATGCTTGACATTGCAGCTATCATACCGAATATTCGAGCTCACAAACGTACTGAGAGCAGCCTTCATTCCCAGTAGAGACAACAATCGCTTGTTCCAAAATTTTGTTGCTGGGATTGCCATCTCCGTATGTCTGTACCTCTGCTCGCTTGTTCTTCTGAAAATTCCTGGTGTATAGGTAAACCGCTGGAACCCTACTGTACTCAGCAGTTTTTGCTAATCACAGCAATCTTCGCTGAGCATTTCTAACTTATTTGCGCATGTACTTGCAGGTGAATAGTTTCCATTTCTGTGGATGTAGAATGATACCGGGTCAGTTCCATTTGCATCTAGGGACTGGAGGTAAGATGCACTCCCTGAAGAAGCTGTGTTTGCTCATACACTGAATTGAACTCCCGGAGGGTATAGATTTAGAGGTGCAATTTTTGACATTTTTTCATTCTCAAAACCTGTACACAATTAGCCAACCCGTGCAATTCTGTGGGAGTTGTAACAGCTGTCTGTCAGCCATGTAAGAACTGTGAATTCTCTTGGGTGTCGCCCCATGTTCTGTTGTACCATGTCCTAGATATTTTATACAAGGAAATTGTCTTTCCTCTTGTAAAAGATGATAGTAATGCAACATGTGCAGTTTTTGAACTCCGAAACACATATTGTTGGGTGCTACGAATTGTTTCTCGCTAAACTACACCCTGCCCCTGGTCCTGGATATGAGACACATGGGACGAGACTGTCGAGTATCGTTCAGTGAGTAGAGGCTGGGTGCCAAAACTACGCAGTTGGACATACATGCTCTGCTCTCGCATCCTTAAATAGAAAGGATGCGTGGCCGTGATCGATGTCCGGTTGATAGGTGATGTTTTGGTGGTGGATGTATTGTTGCTGCTAAAGTTGGAATACCGTAGCGAGACTTTATATTTCTTAGTTTTCTTTCTCTTTGTTTGGCCGTGTGTATCCGTACTATCATTAGGGTATTGCGTTGTTGTAGAAGCTACTTGTAATTAGTATCTTTTGATATTAATATATTTTCTTTATCGAAAAAAGTTGATTAGCACTCCCTCTGTTCTTAGATATAAGGTATATAGGTTTTTGAGAAAAAAAAATCCAAAATATAACGTATATTGCATGGGAGAACCTGTGTGGACAATTTTTTTTAGGGAGGTGATAGTGTTTTCTAATCTTTCGCATACTCTTCTATTTTCTCATGTCAATTGTCCAGCGGCAATTCCGCCGAAACGTTTTGTAATTTTTCCTCTGCGTGTGTTTCTTAAATTATACTTATCTAGGAATAGAGGGAGTACTAATTAATTTGTTATGTGCCTCCAAAAAGTCTGTTAGGACGCTAAGGACTGAACGAGGTGGTCAGGGGTCGCTGGCCAGTTAACGAGTGGCTGGATTTGTAGACGATGCAATGGCCGGTACTTTCTGTGGTGCCGCTGCCGGCGATTCCACTTCAACGACTTGTCATCGCTAGGACAATGCAAACTAGAGGCCCATGATCTAGGGTGACCAACATCTTTGGCACCAAACGGGGAAACTGACACGGACTGATTCTGAATCTCTGACACCGATCGGCCGCTGGATGGACGCCAAGAGAATTCTGTCAGGCAGGCAGGGGCGAGATGAACCGCTGAACTCAACACAAAAACCCAATCACATCAATCATTTAGGCAGCTTCACTATGACGTTACAATTTGCCTTTAAATAGCGCGCGAAGCTCGCATTATTGCCACAGGCCAGTACAATAATCCCAAAGCTCTCCTGATTGCTTACAAGCTCGTATAGTACAAAGCTTCCGTAGCTGGCTCTCTAGCTCCGCCTGACCTGCCAGCAATGGAAGCCCCGCTCCTCCTCCCGGTCTCCACCGCCGCGTCGTGCTCCTCCTCCTCCGGCATCACCGTCGACGATGACACGACGACCACCGTCCTCTCGCCGACCCCAACTCGCTCCTCGCCTTCCGGCCGGAGCATCCTCGCCCGCTACCTCGTCGTCCTCCTCGTCGCCTCAGTGTCGCTCTTCGCGCACCGCGAGGCCTCCAAGGGCTTCCGCATCGACGTCGTCGGCGCCGGGACCCAGGGAAGCGGCGTCGCGGCACGCCGGTTCGACCTCCTCTTCGTCTCCAACGGCCGCGCCGAGCGCCTGCTCCACCGCGCCAGCCGCGCCGTCGAGGACGCGCTCTTCCCGGACCCGTCCTTCCCGCGCCGCCGCGTCACGCGCGTCACCGTGCGGATGATGGACGGCGGCAACCTCACCGCCGCGGACGCGACCGTCGACGCCAACGCCGCCGGAGAGTACGTCATTTCACTGAGCCCGCGTCTCCTGTCCGGCGCCGGGACCGAGAAGCCCGTGGACGCCGTGGCCGCCGCGGTGCGCCGGGCCGTGGCGCGCATGTGGCTGTGGGACGCCCGCGGCGCCGCGCCAGCCCGCGTCACGGAGTCCATGGTGGAGTACCTCGCCAGTGCCAGCGCCGCCGACCTCGAGGCGCTGCCGTCTTCTGAGGAGGCGGATGGCACGTCCAACACGCGGTGCATCTCGCCGCGGTTCCTGAAGCACCTGGAGCGGCGAGGCGCCGGGTTCGTGGCGCGGCTGAACAGGGCAATGAGGGACCGGTGGAGCGACGCCGCGGTGGACGCCGCCCTCGGGGCGCCGGCCCGGCCGGTATGCGCCGCCTACCTCGCCGCCAGCGTGCAACCACCGGTGGTTGGCGCCACGTCGGTCGCTGATGGATCCACGGTGGCAGCGGTTTGAGCCAGCCAGAAACAGCGAATGCACACCCCTTGTAATTGGTCCATCATCATGTGCGGTGAATTAAGTGATGGGTTTGGACATAAGCTCGCCCCTAGTTGTGGTGTGATGCGAGTTAGCGGTCGCTCTACTTCTATTAAATTCAAGTACGCCACTGCCAGTATGTATGTATGCGCTAGATAGGTAGTTAAATAGTTTGTTGTTTGTACTACATGTGAAGAATGTATATAGTGTAGTCTCAAATGATTCTGGAAAGCTCGAGAGAAAACAAGAAGACCTCATGTGGCCCTTTCTGTCGATCACTTTCATCCTTTTCGCGGATGGTTTATGTGCCTCCTTCCGTGCGCGGTCCAGTTCCAAACATTCTACTCTTACGGCCTATCACACAACAACAATACTGAATGTGGAAAAAAATAATCTACCACCACTTCTTATTGACTCGAGAACCAACCTCACGTTGGATGATTACAAAGGCAGTGCTACAGGTAGCTTACAGGAGACCAAACATCAGGTTTTAGATTTTATTTAGTATCTTAGTGCGTTATTTCCCTGATAGTGTGGCGTTTCTGGTGCCTTCGTCAATCTTTAGCATTTCTAATCACCTTCGTCAATCTTTAGCATTTCTAATCACTCTATCGAAGATGCTCATCATAAAAAAGGTGTGTCTGTGCGTATTCATAACAGAGCGTATGTATGTGTTTTTTTTAAACTTCTCACTGACTCCACGACAAACATTGCCGGACGCAGTGGCCATGTAAGGTGGAGAACTCAGCAAGGATAAAGATTAGGGAACTAAGTATAGGTTGGCAATATCCACATGTCCATGCATCTGGCATGGTACTGAATTTTATTCATGGAAATTAAATAATGAGTATGGCATATCGGGACCTCTAATCGTGGTGGGACTTGGTGGATATCAACATTTATTTTATGTCATTATTTGGGGTTAATGTCTACTTGCGTTTTATATAGGAATCCAAGAGGATGTTGTTGATGTTACTAATAGTTTTTGTTTGGGGTATATTGAAGAGTATGGTGACCATACACGGAAATAACTTGTGATGTTTTTGAGAAAAGAGGTAAGTAAAAGATTTGTCTTCCATATTACACATGATGCATGCTAAACCATGAAAGTATGGAACAAAAGATTGGTCATTGTTGAGGTATTAACGAAGAAAATGCTACAATCGTAGCTTATGGATGATCGTTGACGATGATGACATCGAAGCACCTGGACGAGTTTGGTACGCGACACGTTGTACCTAGGTTACACCCCTCTAGGTGGAGGTAAAGACCTACTTCTGCTTGATTACATTGATGTCTATTTGATGTACAGTGTTGCCCACGGCGTAGATAGAAGCTATGAATGCTATGTCGGCTATGAAGATGGATGAGAGATCATCCCCTCTACATGATCCCATATTCTCCTGGTCTTTGTTTCCACATATTCTCCTGGTCTTCGTTCCCACATAGGAAGCGTATTCACTATAATGCGCATTTTACATCAACCGATTTAGCCGCACCGGCCAACTCATTTAAGATATGAATGTTCACCCATTAAGCTACAAAATGGAATAATTTCATTGGTAGAACTCATATCTTTCAAACACTTCATCAATTGAGTATATTCAAATTCTATTCTTAAAAAGAATTATCCACTCGTACCACATTGATCAACATATGATTCGTAAATTTAGAACATATACCTATTTAACAACTAATATAAATATTTTGCCCTGTTCGCACAAACCAAAGCCTTGTTGATACCTTTATTTTAGAAATATTATACTCTCTCTGTACCATTATAATTGATCTTCTAGGTCTGTTTGAAGTCAAACTTCTCTAAGTGAGGCCGAAGTTATGGGAAAATGTGTCAACATCTATCACATCAAATCTATATAGCGCAACAAACTGTTGTACGTTGGATCTAATAAAACGAATTTTTCTTTTTTACATGTGGATATATTTTTTACAAACTTGGTCAAATTATAGTATTTTCCTTTATTATAAACCTAGAACTTCAATTATTTTGGAACGATGAAGTATTTTTATATACTGATGTCTTTTTGTAAATAAGAAACATACATTTAACTTGTAAATTCACTTTTCGAAGTTGCTTGATTATTATAGGGATATCACTGTGCACTAGAGTATCAAGCAACTTATATAAATTTACTTCTTTTTATTCGTCATGTTATGAACAAAATGTTTTTGATAATATTTCTAGAACAAGAAAATATCAATGACTTAGCACTAATCGAAGGCTGCAAAAGATAGTAGAAGGTGACTCGTAGAACAAGTACTAACCATATCTTGTACTAATGAATACTCTAGCAAGTTTTTTTTTAGATATGTAAGGATACTACATGAAATGATACTTGTAAATACTTTAAAATATATTTCCGGACATAAATAAATTTGCAGGAAATGTGATAATATGGGGGATGCTTAGATTTATTGTGAAAACCATTGTTACAAACAAACTTCTTACACATCGCAAACAAACTAAAATCATTTTTTTGCAATTTTTTCCATAAGGATAGATGTGGTGCATTATCACATATGTAAATATTAATATGAATGATTGTGCTTACATATTATAGTTATCCTAATTTTACATGAAAATGTTATTGAATATTATATTCTAAAATATGGATCAATACCTTAAATATAATATCAGTTACGATGAAAGTACAAAATTTTAGTATAAATTGAAGAAATTTAACCTACTACAAAACCAAACAAAATAAGAACTTTCCCTTACACTTTTGCACAATCCGCTCTCCATATACATGAGGAACCTCGAGAGCATAAAGAATCTATATCTGAAATAATAAGATAGCTATAATATGTGATTGGCTCGGCTCCAATATTATCCAAGTGGTTTGGCATTGTCAAAAGTTGTGACACGGAGACGACATCAAACACTAGGGATAAAAATAGTCCCATTTTTCGACGTCCTTGGTTCGTCATCAAAGCAAACGCTGAAGTTGGAAATTTTTGATTTGTCAATTGGCTGCCTGTGGGTCTCGCATCAACAATAAATCATGAGGTTATTGTGTCATGCCTCAAACTTTTGAAATTTTCATATTCATCATCGTTGTAGAATTGCGGAATAGTTGTTGTATAAATGATAATTGTTGATTACATTGTGCCTTTTGGGCTATTTATATAGTACATAAGACTTGAAGACTAAGAAATCTAGTAGAGATAGATCAAGATTACAATCTTAAACTACCTAATATGGCCTAGACGTGATATACTCTAACAATCGTTAGATTCTTGGTATTGCCGAGTAGGATCGAAGTCTGTGTGGAGGCCAATAACACTGAAATTACTTTCCACCTAGCTCATCACAAATGCTGTATTCTTATTGAAGTGCTTATTGAAAACCCCAGCTAATGTTCTTAGCATAGATCGACAACATGGATCTGAGTAATTTTTCACTGGCCTAGAGACCACATAGTTTGCCACCGAGACAAAGAATTTGATCGCCAAACCTACTCCTAATGTTAATTTCCTAGAGAAAGATAAGATGCTGGAGTAAGTTTCCACAATCATCCATCATCGGTCAAGAGTTAAGTAAGTATAGTGATGTGTGTGACGTAACCCTATGCTAATCGTTGGTGTGAAGCGAGGAAGCGGTCACTCTCCACGTCGTCGTACATGTCATTAGTTACGGGCCAGTGATTAAAACGCGTGTGGTCGTTGATCCCACGACTGAGATTTTTTGCCGTGTACGTGTAAGAATGTGGTGATCCGTAGTGATTCTGGTGACACCATCGGGTGGTCTGTAATACGCGGCCAAACAAACAAGAGACCCCACGCTCGCGGCCGGTGACCCGTTCTAGTATCATCGATGGATCGCTCAGTCAGCCGGTGACCCGTTCTATCATCCATCCATGTACACCTACACTGTTTTTCTGATACAGCGACACAGTACACAGCTTAATTATTAGGTGTCTTGTGAAGATGGAGGAGACGAGGAGAGTAGCTGGAGGGACAGTGCTAACACGGTGACTGGCCAGTTTGAACGTCCATGTCCTACTCGCCGAGCTAAATGCTCGATCAGTCTCCACCAGATCGGCTGCGATCATGTCCAGCGGCGCGACGTGAATTGCATATGGGCATGGGGGCGCTTGCTACGCGCGCCACGAGAACTGGTGGCTCGGGGCGTCCCGGGCTTGGTTGGCGGTAGCACCGGACAAGCCAGTGCGTGGGTGTGCATCTGTCGACGGGCCCTCTTCCAGTCCGTCTCCATGATCGGTTGATCAGGGGAAGCGCGCGTAGCCGAACTGACTGCGGATTCAGTTGCAGACTTGTACTCTATCGTCTTCTTCAGTCTTGTCTTCAGCTACCTACCAATCCATGAATCCAACTACGGCGCCCAGCTGTGGCGGCGTCTGGCTGTGGCACGGACGCGGCGCCGTGCCGATGCAGGTGCATCTCGGCAGTTCGTCGCGCAGCTGAGCAGGGCAATGATGGACCGGTCTGCGTCTCTGGCGTTCTTCGCCGCCTACCTTGCGAGCGTCCTACGATGGATATATCCATGGTGGCAGCTGTTTGAGCCAGTCAGAACCAACGAATGCACACCACGCGTTGTCACGTCCCTTGTAATTAGTCCATCGATATGGTTGTTAGACGCCTATGCAATGGTTGATACGACTCGTCTTATCTTAACCCGTCGCATATTTAGATATTATATTAAAATATGTTCTGCTCGTGAAGGATAGGCGTCGTGGACTGTTTTGGTGCCGCCGCCTCCTGTCTAGGCATGTCCGTCATCGACACATGATAGCAAAAAATTTACATTTAATATTAGTTGGCCAAAATGACCATTTTTACATAGATGGTTTCATGTTTGTTAACCTAACAAACAACGGCCGTATCTATTCGCAGTCACACGGCCTACTGGCCACCAACATACCTGACATCCCAACGTCATCGAAGCACATCCACGAGGCTTAAACCTCGCGCTTATGCTGAGCCCGGCGGCGCAAGGTACTCTCTGCAACTAGGATGCACCCCCTCCCCCAGCTCATCCTGGTGGAGCAAGGACCGCGTTAAGAACAAGTCAATCTCCTTGGCGCCTCCGCCACCTCCACTGCTAGACGCAAGAGCGGCGAACGGTCTTTTTTGGTACGAGCCATATAGAAGCTTATGTATCTATCATAGAGCTAGTGTTTGTAGGGGCTTGAGTTTTTGTTGAAACCATAATGTTTAACTCTTGCATGATCCCCTGAGCTGCATTGAGCGGCGTCAGCATACACTTTTGAAGATTTTGTGACCGGATATTGGAGCATCGTGGGACGATTTGATCCTAGATTCTAAAGGAGGTTGTGGTTTGAGGGCTACCCGAATGCTTGTCATTGTCCACAATGACATTATATAAGGAGGTGTCTAGTAGATTCAAGGGTCTGTCAGCTATAACTAAATCATATGCTTTTATTTGAAATCTATGGAGATATTTAAGTTATATGAAAATATTTAATTCACTTCTATATATAAATGAATATCTAGAAAGCTCAATATGGGAAGAAATCGAAATATACTTATAAGGGTATCCTTTATTGTAATACTATTGCAAAAAGGGGATATAGGAAAATGTAGGATCACAATTTTGTGCCCACTTGAATCCTACAAAATTGTGAAGCCTGTTCGATTGGGCAACATGAAAAACACGGTGTTTCCAAGAGGTTTGAATGGATATAGGATTTTCTTTGAACTAAACAAATATGTGGATTGAAACCTACATATCAGACAACCAACATATAGAAAACCATAAGGATTTCAATCCTCGAAATTTCTATGGATCTCATTTGAATCAAAGAAGATAAATTCTTATGATAACATTGTTTCTCAAATTTATGACTTAGAATAATATTTTGGAAACTATGATTTTAATGAAAATGATAATAATGCCTTGTTCAAATATAATATATCCAAGTGGTGAGTGATCATCGTAATTAGCGAGATACATAAAGAGGACGTCAACTTCCTGATTGTTTGTGAGCCCAAAGAAGAGTGAGTAAAATCCGTTCTAATGTTTATAGCCAAGCAAATCAGATTGGATGTACATTCCGATAGGATATTATTAAAATATTAATTTGATTAGTAATATTTATTTATATTGACCAAAACACATCAAAAGAGATAAATATATAATGAAAACATCTAGCTAACACAACTTAACCTTCCTAAAATTTCAAATTTAAAATCTTGAAGAACCCAATTAGTTACTTTTAAGTGATAATATTATTTAGCGTGACATTGTGCAGAGTGTTGATAGGCTTATTAATAGCTAATTTGAACACATACTCAATCAATTTTTCATTAAACATAATCAAAAAAATATTATTGTAAATAATTGACCCATGGAATCTGATCTTTCGCATGATTCATCATGCAACCTTTGACCATTCCGTCTACAAGAATGTTATTTTTCATATTTTTTGTCTAAAATGCGGCGTAACCGCGCAACATTTTTCTGTCATATCTGCTAGACAGTATTACTACCATTCATCTATTCACACTAATCTAATCATGTCCTGCCAACAAAAAAAAATCAAAACTACAACATTTTACTACATAAATGAAACACATGGAATATCCACTTCTATAATATTGGCGTGAGGTGACTTAGCGGTCATTCTACTGTAATGTAGTCAAGCTTTTCTGGCGTTGTGGCATCACTAGTTAAAAACTTCTTTGTACATCCAAGTGACGAGGGCTACTCCGGTGCTGCCCCCTAGACTAAGTTGAAGGGTCATAGTTGATTTTTTTTCTATGCTGGGTCCGCTGAAACCCATATCCTCCAACCCACGTATAACCGTCTGTATTGATACAATATCTATACGTCGCATAAGGAAAAAAGAAAAGGTCACGTGAGCAAGATCTTTATAGGACCTTTCTATTTCGGCACACGCACGCTGGCTATAGATACGTACAAAACGAGGTGCAACACAACGCGGACCCTACGGGCCTGTACAGGGTTGTACGGACGATGGACCCACACTAAATTTATGATCATGCCCCCGCTTACGAACATGTATGGAAAGATCTCCACAATTGTTGTGTTTAACGCACCTAGAATTTTTCGGGGGAGGAGTACCGGAGTAGAAGTGCCGAGTGAGAACGTCCGGATAACAGATTTTTTTGTAGTAGTTTGAATGGAAGAACAAATGGTGGTCACAAATGATTCTAAAAAGCCCGGGAGAAAACAAGAAAACCACACTAATCGTGGTGTGAAGAGAGCAAGCCGTCACTCTCCACTCCTTTATTTGGACGTACTCACGTACATGTCGTTGTGCATGGGTTAGTGATTAAAAGGCTTGTGGCGGTCGATTCCATGACAAGATTTTTTTTCTGGTGTACGTGGAAGAATGTGGCGGTCTGTGATGATTCTGGTGACACCATCGTGTGGTCTGTAATATGCAACCAAACAAACAGGGGACCCCACCTCGGCCGCGAGTGTACGGGGAAGAATGTGGCGGTCTGTGATGATTCTGGTGTGTTCGCATTAACCAAAAATAATCAAAAGAGATGAATTTATATTAATAACTACATCTAGCTAACACAATTTAACCTTCCTAAAATGTCAAATTTAAAATCTTAGAGAACCGAATTATAGTTGTTTCCAAGGGATAATATTATTTGGTGTGACATTTTTCACGTTGTTGATACACTTATCAATAACTAATTCGAATACATACTCAATCAACTTTTCATTAAACAAAACACTAATCCTATATAACTAAGTAGTTCATCCCCACTAACCTATTTCTCTAAACATGCAGCTATGCCACCTCAGCAGGCCCACCATTTTAGAATCTCACCTCCACGTCATCCCATGCATGCAACCAGCTGCCTGTTCGCATTGATTACTTCTTTCAGACCCGATCGCTTCACCTTCTAGCTGCATCACGGAAATGCTCCGCAGTCCCTAGCGATTGTATTAGGCGCTCAGCAATAACTCTTTGGCTGCCCATCACTATTCCCTCACTAAAGGGTGGTATATTTAATTCGTTCTGAACCGATGAGTTTTACTCCTCTAGGAACCATCGTTTCCCCTCCCCACTATCAAAATCCTCCTCTCCCATGCCTTATATAATCCAAAGACATGGTCGCCGATCGACACAGGGGGGCCAGGTGAGCGTCCGAGGATTCATCTGGTGTATGTAGGCTGGTGCTCAGTATTCTTTTTGCTATAATCTGATTCGGTTTCTCCTTGAAGCTCGGATCAGTGTCTTGCTATGTGGACTCCAGCGTCATCTGATTTTCATCAAGAAATCTGCATATGGTTGTGTTCTTGCATGTCCGTGTTGTTTATTTCCTGCTTACATCTGATGAGAAGTGGAAAATGGAGTTAATCCTCCTCTCCCACGCCTTATATAATCCATCGACATGGTCGCCAATCTACACATGGGGCCTCAGGTGAGCGTCCGAGAATTCATTTGGTACACAGGGTGGTGCTCAGGTCTTCTTTTTGATATAATCTGATTCGTTTTCTCCTTGAAGCTCGGACCCACTTCTTTGTATGTGACTCCAGCGTCATCTGATTTTGATCAAGAAATCTTCATATGGCTGTGTTCTTTCATGTCTTGGTTGTTTATTTCCTTAGATGTGACGAGGAGTGGAAAATGGAGTTAATGTGATTAAAGAACAATGGAGTTAATGTGATTTCCTTATTGTATTGCTGAGTACTACTATATATAAGCAATGCTGTTTTATAATCAGCGGTTATGATATTCTTTGGAGAGGAAACCCAGCAGCTCCTCTATTGTTGAACTTTCAGGCACAATCAATAATTTCAGTTTAATTTTACTTGACCGATTTTGGTTGTGAGGCTCAATGGCTGAATGCTAAGGCGAGTAGTGTTTAATATTTACACAAGTACTACAGGTATTCCTGAAGGGATCCAGATAACTGTTTGAGCACATAATTCAATTTCTGATTATTGGAGTTGAAATGGCTGAGTTTGGCACAAGGCTATTTCTTGAGGTTACTACAATACACTCTTATCAAATGAGTCCTATTTCTTTTACATGGTCTGTACTGGCAAAAATCTCAGCGTATGGCAGGTCTATACTAAAAGGCCTTCAAGCATGTTTTATCAACCAACTCTCCTCTTATTTTTATGTGCCTTCCTTATTTCCACATTTTAAACCAATTAGCTATAGTTCATCCAGGATTGGTTTTGCTGTACGTCCTATCTCAGTAGGGTACTTCTTTTAACCCTCACGGACATGACACAAACATGAAATTTAATTATTGAGTAGCACTAATCCATGTGCATTCCTCGGTGCTTGATGTAAGAATCTTAATATAATCACCACATGTATCAAATATTGTTTCAAATATGTACTCTTCTTTTTTGCATATAGATTATCTACGTTCTATTCTTCTCTAAAAAGTGGGCATGTAAACAAGCAAGCCAATAAATTTTAGGTCATAAATTTAGTCTGACTGAATATTTGCTGATGGAGTATGCACTCATTCGTTTTGCCTGCTGTTTACACAAGGAAACATGAAATGGTTTATACGGAGATAACACAATTCCAAATGTTTTTGTTTTGTGTAGAATAAGATTGCAAATGGATGTGTAAGATCTAATACACACGTACACACATCCAGGGAATTTAAATGATGTAATTGGAGTGATGTACGGCTTAGAAGTTTCTAAATAATTCCTCATTATCCTTCGGACAATTGATTTCTTCATATACAAAACTGTGAAATGATATGCACATACACTGGCACCTACTATTTCTGAAATGGCTATCCTGGAATAGCTGCAAGATGCTTCTTCAATTCTTTGGATGCTAATAGGTGGCTTGGATATTCTTTTCTTTGATCGGCCGGTGAAGGCATTTCCTCAATTTTTTAATTTCATTCACATGTGAACAACTAGACTGTGTGTATTCATGCTTTAGCATATGCTTTATGCAAGACACATTTGTAGTCTACACCAAAACAACTTTCTTCCCCGGTGTAACCGTGTAAGCCACACCTAATATGCCACAAAGCAGCCGCTCCGCGTACTGTAGTTTCATGTGTGAGATGTGAACACAAAAAATGCATGTTGGACCATATTTTTGGTCATGTGCTGAATGCTCTTCTTTGAAGAAAATGTACATTTTTTTTTTACAATTCTCTAAATTGTTTGCCCGGTTTCCGCAGCAACGCGCGGGGAATTATCTAGTGTATTATAAATAATTGACCCATGGAATCTGATATGTCGTTTCGCATGATTCATCATGCAACCCTTGGCCATTCGATCTACACAAACGTTATTTTTCATATTTGTTGTCTAAAATGCGATCGTAGCCGTGCAACATCTTTCAGTCATGTCTACTATAGTATTACTACGATTCATCCATTCACACTAATCATGTCCTGCCCAAAAATTAAATGAAATTACAACATTTAACTACATAAAACACATGGAATAGCCACTTCCATAATATTGGCGTGAGGTGTGTCCACAGTCGTTCTACTGTAATGTGGTGAAGCTTATCTCGCGTTATGGCATCACTAGTTAAAAACTTGTTCTTTGTAGCGTACATCCCAGCGATAACGTCCTGATAACAGACTTTATTTTAGTTTGAATGAAAGAACACATGGTGGTGGTCACAAATGATTCTAGAAATCTCGGGAGAAAAAAAACCCACCCTAATCGTGGCGTGAAGCGAGCAAGATGTCACTCTCCACGCCTTTATTTGCACACATGTCCTTGTACATGGGTTAGTGATTAAAAGGCTTGTGGCGGTCGATTCCATGACAAGATTTGTCAGGTGTACGTGGAAGAATGTGACGGCCTGTGATGATTGATACAATGTAATAGATACAACGAAGATAACCTTTTTCTCTCAATTCTCTTCTCCAACTAAGCAAAATCCAACGGTAGCATCTCTAAGTGAAGGCTGATGTAACCCCATTGTATATGCCCTAACACTACGAGTAATTACCTGGGCTCGGCCTCATGGTCAAAGTGTTTTTACTCGGATTTAACTAATACACGAGCCTAATTCTTCCCACCCTTCCACCTTGCTAGCCCCCTGTGTCCAGTAGATTCCAGGGTGTGTCAGCTATACCTAAATCATATGCTTGTATTTGAAAATCTATCGAGATATTTAAGATATACGAAAGTAATCTAGTTCACTTATATAAAAGAATCTCTAGAAAGCTCAATATGGGAAGCAATCAAAATATACTTTTAAGGGCATCCTTTATTGTAATATTATTGTGCAAATAGGATATAGGAAAATATAGGATCACAATTTCGTGCCCACTTAATTCCTACATGATTATGAAGCATGTTTGATTGGGCAACATGAAAAAAGTAGTCTTTCCAAGAGGTTAGACTAGATATAGGATTTTATTTCAACTGGACAAGTATGTGGGATTGAAGCCTACATATCATACAACCAACATATAGAAAACCATAAGGATTTCAATCCTGCAAACTTCTATGGATCTCAGTTGAATCAAAGAAGATAAATTCTTGTGATAACAACGTTGTTCAATTTTATGACTAAGAATAATTTTTGGGAAACTATGATTTTAATGAAAATGATAATAATCACTTGTCGAAATATACTACTAGGCTATAATAACTAAGCGGTGAGTGCTGAGAAAAAATAGTGAGATACATCAAGATCAACTTCTTGATTTTTTGTGAGCCCAATGATGAGTGAGGGATGCCCCTGCTAATATAGTTTTTCAAGAGGGGAGAATTCATTCATTAACTAACGGACCATGTATAATCTCGGTTACAAAGTTCTAGGACAATATCAGGGAATGGTGGTAGCCAAACATTGCTAGACCTACTAAATTTGGCTAGACACGCTAGTTCATGACCAATGCCATTACAACCTTCCCAATATGTCAAATTTAAAATCTCAGAGAACTCAACTATAGTTGTTTTTAAGAGATAATATTATTTGGTGTGCCATTGTCCACATTGTTGATACCCTTATCAATAACTAATTCGAACACATAGTCAATTTTATTATTAAACACAATTATGTAAGATATTATTATAAATAATTGACACATGGAATCTGACCTTTTAGCTCACACGATTCATCATGCAACATTGACCGTTTGATCTATGGTACTTTTTCATATTTTTTCTTTCTAAAATGCAACATAGCCGTGCAGCATTTCAGTCATATGTACTAGTATTACTACAATTCATCCATTCACACTAATGATGTCCTGCCAAAAAATTAAATGGAAATTACAACATTTAACTACGTAAAACACATGGAATAGCCACTTCCATAATATTGGCGTGAGGTTTGTCACCGGTCGTTCTACTGTAATGTGGTCAAGCTTCTCTGGCGTTATGGCATCGCTAGTTAAAAACATGTTCTTTGTACATCCAAGTGATAATGTCCTGATACCAGATTTTGTTTAGTTTTAATAAAAGAACACATGGTGGTGGTCACAAATGATTCTAGAAAGCTCGGGAGAAAAAAGAAAACTACCCTAATTGTGGCGTGAAGAGAGCAAGCCGTCACTCTCCACGCCTTTATTTGCACATGTCATTGACTCATTGTATACATGGGTTAGTGATTAATGTGGCGGTCGATTCCATGACAAGATTTGTCTGGTGTACGTGGACGAATGTGACGGCCTGTGATGATTCTGGTGACACCATCGTGTGGTCTGTAATATGCGACCAAACAAATTAAGAGGATACCCACCTCGGCCGGTGACCCGTTCTATCATCGACCCATCGTTCACTCGGCTACCATCCACGTACGCGGACTCTCTGTTTCTGATACAGGAACACACAGCTTGGTTGAGATGAGGACAGTAGTTGGAGGGACAGTGTTAACACGGCCGGTGACCGCCAATGTTGAGCGTCCCACTCGACGAGCTAAATGCTGGATCAGTCTCCACCAGGGATGAAGCTAGAAAAAAATATCACTGGAGTCAGCCCTATATTTGCTCTAATTTATTGGTGTCATCTTATCTAAAATATGTCTAATTTGTACTATTTAGTGAAGCATTCACCAAAAATCATTGGGGTCAGCTGGCACTAAAGGCAGCTCCGTCCCTGGTCTCCACCAGATCGGCTGCGATCTGGGCGTGGGGGCGCTTGCTACGCGCGCCACCAGAACTGGTGGCTCGGGCCGTCCCGAGTTCAGTTGGCGGCAGCATCCAACAACCGTGAGGGTCTATGGTCCACACCAGGTCTGTACCTGATAAACTGGAGGCCCAGTGCCAAATATGAAATTAGGCCACGTAGTTCTTTCCAAAAAAGGCCTCACCAGTTAGTGAATCTTTTTTTTCTTTCTCTTTTTTTTCTTGAAGAATTCCACTCATCTATTGATAATTATCCATGGTTGAAAAAATCTAAAAATTAATAAAACTATAAAATAGGTATTTAGACCAGCTAGTAAAGACTACACACACTAGCATGAGGCGAAGACGCGACGCTATCCTAACCCTATGGGGTCTTTTCAGACGGCGTTAGTCTGAAACAAGTCCGATGTCAAAAACATGGGTAATAAAAAAATTAGGATATCATGGGGAATAATTGGTTTTGGCTTTGCGAGGATGGGTGCCCCTATTACCTGCTTCAACAGGGAGGGAGCAGTGCTGCGCCTTATTGTTGGCTGCTCCTAAAAAATGTGAAATAAGTATTGTTCTCCTTTCTTCCTTTCTTCCTTTTCCTTTTCTTCATTTTAATTTCTATTTTTTTTCCTTTATTCAAACATTTTTTTCTTAATCTCGACCGTTTTTACATTTACTTTTTTCAAAATTGTTTTTTTCGGTCTTCCTAGTTAAGGTGGCCTCTTTCCCTGGAAAATATCTTGGGGTGCCTCTAAATTTCCGCCGCCATCGAAAGGTCAACCTTCAACTCGTCATCGACAAAATTGCAGCCAAGCTGCCATGGTGGATGGAAAAAAACCTCGGCCGCCAAGAAGGATCTCTTGCCAAGACCTTCTTATTGGCCACCACAGTCTACCACTCTACCTTGCCATGGCAATTCCCCTATCCAAGTTGGCACGACACAAGATTGTAAGGATTGTCCAAATTCATCTCTTTGGATGACCATAATATGGACGACCTCCTTTCCAAAATTGTAAATGAGCAAAAAAGCGATATACCAAATATGTCCACATTTTTGTAACTTATAAGATTGACTTGTTTGTCAATCCAACTTCCAATTAGTGCATTCTAGGTCAAGGAGATGTGGCCAAAATGACGATGTGGTAGACCGCAAAACCACACCGAAAAGGGCGGAGCCCGTAGATATACAATTTTCCTCGGGGTTATTTTAGGCTTTTCAGAAATGCGGGATCTGTTTAGGGTAGTTTGGGGAGAAAAAGAACCCAAGTGCTAATAAGTGCTCGGTGGCCAGTTTGTCGTCCCGAGCCATCGATTTGTGGCCGTCTGTTCGCTTCCGATCGACGCGATTGACCCATCCCGTGGCCTGGTCGTCCCCGACAGTTTACACCTGGGTCCCACCTAATCCCGTGGCCTGGTTGCTCATCTCCCTCCCCATTCCCGTGTGCTGCTTTCTCCATTCCCCCACCTTTCCAACCTTCTCCTATGTCAATCTCGTCGGCGACGAGCCAGGCGTCGCGGGACATGGGCCAGCGGCTAGAGGGGTGCACGCATGAGGGCGTAGAAATCCCAGCTCGCCGCCTCCAGCACCACCTAGTGACCACCGCTGCGCCATGTCGTGACCTAGATCGGGAGATCTCGATTCTGCCCCTGTGGACCGTCGCACGATGGTGGAGACATCGGGCGGCTGGAGGCTCCACCTCACGGCTAGCTGAGGACCGCGGCCGCTTCCTCGCGGCAACAAGACCCTGCTCGTCGTCGTGTGAGTCGCCGGATTCGCGCTGGTATTCCTGTGGCCCAGCGCCTCCATGTTCGTCGGGGCCTAGGGCGGGATCCCCAGCCTCCTCTCGTTGCCGCCGTCGCCGTCGCGCCTGGTTCCGCCCTGCGCCTGGATTCCTACAACCTGAAGGATTTCGGCGACGGCGGCGGGAACGGGCGGGCGGTGAACTCCCAAGCGTTCGAGCGCGTTGTCGAGGCCATGGCGGGCTAGGGCAGGGGCAGTCTTGCCGCTCAGATGGTGGCTCACGGGGCCGTTCAACTTGACCAGCCACGTGATGATGTTCCTCGCCGAAGGAACGGAGATTCTCGCATCGCGGTGAGATTACTCGCTCATTTCTTCCTGGTTGTATCCGTAGAACTAGTTCTATAGTGACCTGGCTCTTTGGTTGGCTAAAACGTAGTTGAATAAAATTTGATTGACTAGTTGGCTTCATGGGTAGAGAGATCATTGGCGAAAGCAGAATAACTGGCCATTGGCATTGATTGACTAGTTCATATCTCATGATATATCATTAGACATTGTAAGCATGTCAGTCATTCATATGTGATGTAACCTATTGGCATGTTTGGCAACTTTGGTGCACGCTGAATTCATTTGTTCAGTTACAACTAGTCTATCACTAGTCTATCAGGACTGCTGATTTTTTTCCCAAATATTGATGTTCCTACGACTGGGTTCAGAAGGATCTGGAGAATCCAACTAAACATTCAGATGTAGACACTGTTTTTCTTAATTTTCCTAAATTAAATTCCTGTGGGTGGATTTAAAGGGTCCATGAATCTTGTTAAGTTGCAGCTGTATACATCCCCTATTCTTTTCCGAAAATATCTAGTTGAAGCTTCCAGTCCACTAAGTTGCAGATACCTACCTACTAAGTTGCTGCAAGAGTGTCATGTGCGTCTACTTTTTAAGATCTTGGGTGGTGTTCCTATGACTCTCTGAGTCTATCTAAGTTGCCTATCCTGTATCATTGAGTTGTTGTAGATTGTGCCGGGGTGTCACGTGAAAATACATGAACTGTAACATAGCAATACCTCTTTAGTTTCCTAACTTTAATGTCAAGTTTTATTATATATTTTTATTAAGTTGCCCGCTAAAAACTGTTAAGTTGATTATCTGGTGAGGTATCATAGTTTTTTTTGTGCGAAAATGAATACAATCGAACCTGATAGTATATCCTTCTAATAATGCCCAACTTTAGTGTCAAGATGTGTGCTATTTCTTAAGATGTCTACTATTTTTTTGTTAAGTTGTTGATCTGGTTGTCGCTATTTATCTACTTTTGTTGATAGCGGTAGTAATGTGTTGAATTTGGCTTGGATTCCATCATCCTAAGACTATGTTGTTGCTGCTTCACCATGGTTTAGTTGACACTGGTGGCTCAAGAACGGCAGCCGGACCTGGAGGAGATGGTCCCTGGTGGAGCATCTGCTTTTACCAGATCAAGCGCGGCATCCTGTACCTAGAAGCGGTGGATCCCACATAGTGCAACCGGTATCATCTCGCTCACAGTGGTGGAGGAGGACATGGCGCCTAGCTCGAGCCGGTGGCAGTGAGCACGACGCATAGCTTGAGCCGATCACGGTGCCTCTGACGCCCAATGTAAGTTGCTTATTCATTTTAACTAACTTACTGATTGCTACTTTGTTAAGTTGCTTTCTAGTGATGTTTAAGTTGACTAAACATTGATGCTAAGTTCCTTTCTGGTGAAGTTGTTGTAACATCGATGCTAAGTTGCTTTTTAGGTAAACTGGACATATTAGGTTTGACATGCATATAGTGTGATATTGAGATAAACTGGACATATTGGGACTAGGTTGCCTACTTTCAATGTCAAGTTGGCTACAAGTTGCTCCATAGTTACTGTTAAGTTGCTGATCGTGTGAGAAATTGTAGTTGTTTTGTGTGAAAATGGATGCACTACAACATGCCTACAGGTTCCTTAGAAATTTTCCTATCTTTGATGTCGAGCTGTCTACTAGTTGTTGGTAAGTTGCGTGATGGTTACCGTTAAGTTGCTGATCAAGTGAGTTGCTTGAGTCTGATGCCCATTTCAAACTATTTGGTGGGATTTATACGTAATCATGTTTGGATTAAGTTTGCTTTTGTCCGAAGAGTAATTAGCTACATGCAAATACAACTTAGGGGTTGGAAAAGGCAACTAATCATACATGCACATAAAAATGTGGAATTTATTGGTACATGTAAATGCAACTTAAGGGTGGGAAAAGGCAATTAGTCATACATGCACATCCAACTTATGGAAATACTGGTACATGCAACTAAGGGTATATGCAAATAGAACTTAGTCGTGTAAAGAGGTAACTAATCATACATGCTCATCTAGGGATTTATTGAGAAAACAACTTTTACTGCTGAACTTGAGCAGCTTAACTACTGAATTTCAGCAATTTTAACTATTGAACTTGACTAGTTTTTTTCATATTGTTTTGGCAAGTAGCGAAAAAAATGAAGCATCGATTTTGAAGCACATCAAAATGGAATCTCATGTCTGCATATTAGGTTACTAGATGCCATTTGTTAGCTTATCTTTTTCTTGTGAAACTGACATTAAAATTGTCTACTATTATTGATCCCACCGTAGTTTTGTCACTTCTACTCTTCATGTTCAAAGATTTCAGAAAAACTGCTAACCAATTGCTTTCTTGGTAATTTTTAAGTTGCTGAAACATTTATGTTAAGTTTCCTTCTTGGTAATGCCTAAGTTGTGTCAACTGATCCTGAAATTGCTGACATGTATAGGGGCGACAAAACCAAGATTTTCTTTAACTTTTATGTGTCTTTGGTCTTCTGAACAAGGGACTGAAGTAAGTATTTCCCTATCATGTTCAAGGTGCTTACCTATTTTGATTAAGTTGTAGTCTCCTTTCACTAAGTTGCTGCATCAATGAATGTGGGAGTTGCTTTGCCAATATAGTTAAGTTGCATCTACCACTTAATTAAGTTTGATTAGACATCTTAGGTTGTTCTTCCCTAGATTTTTTTAATGGACTTTGATTTCTGAATTAAGTTGTCCCGCAAACATAGTTAAGTTACTTGCGCCATTTAATTAAGTTGATTAGAGATCTTAGTCTAAGTTTTTTTAGTTTACTTTCTTAATATTTTTGAAGTATCTTTTTCATTATAGACTGTGACTGAAACAACTCAAGCAAGAATCCCAACAACTAAAGATATTTCAGAGGCAACTCATGTTTAAGTTGTTTTTTGCACATCGATGGAGTGGTATTTATTGATTTATTTCACTAGTCAAATATCCAGACATTAAGTTGCTTATCCGTTTAAGTTGATCAGCCACCTTGAGATATGTTGTTTATTACACATCATGGGCTTAGGTGTTGTTGTTCTTGTCTGACTAGAGAATCATAACTCCTACATTGCTTCTGATTACAATACTTTGTTGCTTTCACATGTGTTCCTAAGTTGTTTATAAATACTTTGTTGCCTCACACATGTTCTAAGTTGCTTATATATACATTACTTTGTTGTCTCATACACGTTCTAAGTGGCTTACTGGCTTACAAATAATATCCGATGATTATACATAATGTTGTCTCGCAAATTATACTTTTTTGCTAAGTTGTCGATTACTATAATACTTTGTTGCCTCATACATCCACTAAGTAGGTTACACATAATGTTGATCATCTTTGGTTCTGAAATCATTGCCTCACATAGATAATTATTTTCTGACAACATAGTTAAGCTGCTTCCCCATGCTACACTTGCCACTTTTAAAACTAAGTTGCTTTCCAATAGATATAGTATTGAGGTTTCATGAAAACTGATCATAGTTTTGATATTCTATTTGGAACTTGTATTTACTTGCAGATTAGTCACATCAATTTTTTTGGTACTATATGCTTTCTTAACTTTTTATTTCCTTGCAGATCAGTGGCCATTGAAAAAAAATGAAGCATCAGTTTGTGGAAGTACTTGCAAGTGGAACCATGTTTGTGCATAGATGCTAAGTACTCCATCCTATCGCATTTAATCGACGCGGAGCTTGCCTATGTGTACATATGTATCTTATTGTGCCGGCGTCGATTAATACCGAACGGAGGTATTAGATGTAGATGTTGAGTTTCCAGCTGGTATGTACATTCAAATTGACAAACCTGGTATATGTGAAGTTGTATCTATGATACAACGATGTTGTCTGCAGGTTTTGGGCAGGTTTTATGTCATCTTCTACAAGTTTTGTTTCCCACAAAAACATTGATTTAATGCAAATGACTATTAAGTTGCTTTGCTATATTGCTACTAAGTTTTCTGCCACAAACAAATGTGTGGTTATTTTGCATCCTCGTGTTTGGGTCCAATAATTGTCTTCACATCTGACACCTGAGCTGTAGATAAAAGTTGCAGGTTCCTATGGAGATATCAATGGAGAGGAAGGAAAGATGGTGTCTTGCAGAGGAAGATGGAAAAGAGAGAAGAGGGAGAGGGGTGTCACGTGGTTGGTGTGCGGGTTTTGGCTCGTGAGATCAGCCTGGGACAGCGCTAGCCAGGAGGAAACCCGGACGGGAAAACGCGTGTGTTTTGTTTTGGGTTGGTCCGTGTTGTTTCTAATTGGGGGTAACTTTCCTAATCGGGGCGATGGCTGGTTCAGACTAACCAGCCACCGTTTGCTCCCTAGATGTGTCCAAAAAGAAACACATATCAGCTGGATTTTCGTGGTTTGGCTGTTATGCGGTTTCAGCTGGAGATATGGTGTAGTGAGATGCTGTAGCAACACCAAACGAGAAGAATCCATTTCCTCGGGCGCCAGCTCAAATACATTTTTACCTTGGAATTAATTAAGGTGCATGCAATGTATGCAGGGGATTTACCAGTAAACCTACAAGTCATCTGCTGGTCACCAGCCTTCCTTTTCCATGCGCTTGGTGCCTTTGAACTACACGGGTTGACACGTAAGTAATTAACACAAAGGAAATTGAAAGAAGAAGCTATATATAGTCTTCAAATCTAGCAACTGATTAACCCTCGGACACTAGAATTCCATCTGACATCAATCCTCCTCACACGACACAGACATGGTGAGCACGGATGTCGACACGACGAAGCAGGCTACGTACCCGTGCCTGGCTCCCAACCCCGGCAAGGCGACGATCCTGGCCCTGGGCCACGCCTTCCCGCAGCAGCTCGTCATGCAGGACTACTTCGTCGACGGCTTCATGAGGAACACCCACTGCGACGACCCCGTGATCAGAGAGAAGCTCAACAGGCTATGTACGAACTAATTCACATGCATTCGACGCACGGTTTTGTTCTCTTGTTGATGATTGATCATCGACATATATATGCATATGCATTTCTGCAGGCAAGACGACGACTGTGAAGACGCGGTACGTGGTGATGTCGGACGAGATCCTGAAGAGCTGCCCGGAGCTGGCGCAGGAGGGGTCGCCGACGATGAAGCAGCGCATGGACATCTCCAACAAGGCGGTGACGCAGATGGCCACGGAGGCGTCGCTGGCGTGCATCGAGGCGTGGGGCGGCGACCTGTCCGCGATCACCCACCTCGTCTACGTCTCCTCCAGCGAGGCGCGGTTCCCGGGCGGCGACCTGCACCTGGCGCGCGCGCTCGGGCTCAGCCCGGACGTCCGACGCGTCATGCTGGCCTTCACCGGCTGCTCCGGTGGCGTGGCGGGGCTCCGCGTCGCCAAGGGCCTCGCCGAGAGCTCCGGGCCGGGTGCGCGCGTCCTGCTGGCGACGTCCGAGACCACCATCGCGGGGTTCCGCCCGCCCAGCCCAGACCGGCCCTACGACCTGGTCGGGGTGGCGCTCTTCGGGGACGGCGCGGGGGCGGCCATCGTCGGCACCGACCCGGCTCCCCGTGAGCGCCCGCTGTTCGAGCTCCACTCCGCGCTGCAGCGGTTCCTGCCCGACACCGAGAAGACCATCGACGGGCGGCTGACGGAGGAGGGCATCAAGTTCCAGCTGGGCCGCGAGCTGCCGCACATCATCGAGGCGCACGTGGAGAGCTTCTGCCAGAAGCTGATGAAGGAGCGGGAGGGCGACCACCACGACCAGCCGCTGAGCTACGATGACATGTTCTGGGCGGTGCACCCCGGGGGCCCGGCGATCCTGACCAAGATGGAGGGGCGGCTGGGGCTGGATGGCGGGAAGCTGCGCGCGAGCCGGAGCGCGCTCCGGGACTTCGGGAACGCGAGCAGCAACACCATCGTGTACGTGCTGGAGAACATGGTGGAGGAGAGCAGTCGGAGGAGGGAGGAGGAGTGCGAATGGGGCCTCATCCTGGCGTTCGGGCCGGGGATCACCTTCGAGGGGATCTTGGCAAGGAACCTCCAAGCGCGCGCTGCCAACTGAACTAGCTAGCGGGACAAGATTGATGTTGCTTACTTCCGCGCGCACACTATAAGCTCACTGATGCTTTGCGCTTTGTGGGATTCTTTCTTACTTTCTTTGAATTTCCGAGAAAAGGTGATCAAATGTATCCTTTGGTTTTAGTCAGATATATAAACAAACAGTAGATCAATTGCAATTAACTGACCAATTTGGATGCTAAATAGCATTATAGCGATCCGCCTACATTTAAGCCCTTAAACACGATTTGAAGGCCATCTCCCTATATTTTTCTTAGTCTAACAATTCCAGTTGCATTTGCTCGTCCTTGAAGCGGTCATCATCAGCCTCCAGCCCCTGCACTAGGCAAAGAAGAGATTCCTCACGATCTCGAACCTTCTCACAAATGTTTTTCCATCCATGGGTGGATCTGACAATAATCACCAAATCTTTACAAAACATGTGCAATATCTGTAACTAATAATAAATGGACGATCGTGTTTCCTTGGTTCGTCATTTTTTGGATGAATTTACCCCCCACCAAAATAGATATTACCACCAATGCCACGGGTAAGTGAAAAAACGGTTCCATATTGTTATGTGTCGCGGGGACGTGGGAGCAGAGCAACATCGAAGGACAAGCGCCTTCGGTGGTGGCGAGGTTGAACCGAATGGGGGTGCTCGTGGTCCTCACATCTCGCCGGAGAAGAAAACTGACCTGCCTAGTTGCAAGTTGCAAGTGGGGTCGTAACCGACAATTGTTTCTCAGGTGCAAGTGAAATTGCAACTGAGAGATGAGAGAGAAATGCTCTGGATTCCATACTAACCCCGAATTTCTATTTTTATTCTAATTGCAAATGAGGTCGATCTTTGTTGCCCAATTATAAGTGGAGTTGCAACTAGAGAGAAATGCTCTAAAATTCATGCTAACCCTGATTTTCTCATTGTCCTAGTTGCAAGTGGGTCGGAACAAACCGTTTGTTGCATAGCTGTAAGTGAAGTTGCAACTGAGAGAAAATGTTTTCGAAATCTGCGCTAGCCCCGAATTTCTCTTTCTTCTAGTTTCAAGTGGCGTCACAACTAACCTTTGTTGCTCACTTGAAGTGGAGATGCATTCCATGCTAACTCCAAATTTTATCGTTTCTTTTCGTTCGTTAGAATCACAGAGGCAGTTAAAACCGCGAGCATTATATATCGCTTAGAGCATCTCCAGACGCGTCCCTCAAAAAACGTCCAACACGAATGATTTGGGGCACGTTTGGGACCATACCGGACAAAAAGAGACTAAAAATCTGTACAAAAAAAAACCTTCCCAGCCGCGTCCCTCAAACAGCATCCGGATGCATGCATTTTAATAGAGGGGACCACCTCATGTGAGAAAAATAGGTGAGAGAAAGTGTGGAAAAAGAGAATGATATGTGGGGAGTAGGGGCTGCAGGCATGCGTTCAGACGATGTTTTTGTGCCCGGCGTCCTCGGTAGAGACTCTGTACATAGAGTCTCTACCGGGGACGCCGAACATAAAATGAGACGCTATTTAGCTTTGTGGGACGCGACTAAAACGCGTTTTTCTTCATTTCTTGTCCGCCGTCCCTCAAACATGGTTTGGAGGACGCGAACTCGAGATACTCTTACACCGAGTTGGATTTGCGCTTTTCGGCAACAACTTCCGCATGGGCCGCAACTCAATAGCACACCAGGACACTTCCCTTCAGGCTCTGTCACTACGTCTTCGTTCCGTTTTTTATTTTTTTTTCATTTTTTCCTTATTTTCTTTCTTTTTTCTGTTTTAATTTATAATTTTATCCTTCTTGTTTTGGAAAATAGTTTTCTCTATTTTTTAACACGTGTATGTGGACAATTTTATTCTCGATTGTTTCTACTGTAGTGTAAATATTTTTAACCCGTGTACATTTTTTAAAATTATTTTTAAAGAAATTTTATTAAATTGCGAACATTTTGGAACCAGTAAGCATGTTGGAATTCATGGACAATTTTTCGAAACCATGGTTTTTTTATTTCTCGGACTAAATATTTCTTGTACCAGTGTGCATGTGCTTGTTTGAGTAGCTATATGATCAGCCAATTGTAAAAATAAAGTAGCTACAATCAGCCGAGGCAGGTGCGCAGGTACTAATAACTTGGAAACTATGATTTAATTGGGCTAATTAAGAGCATCTCCACTGGCGCCCCTCAAATAAGCGCTGGCACGTGCGCCGGCACAATCCTATCGGCGACGTTGGCACGCCATAGTACGTTTGGGGAACACCTGCTACACCGACGTCCCCAATACGGAGACCCCGATAGAATGTTTTGTAGCTAAAATACATATTTTCATTTATATTACAAGTTTCCTACACTTCTAGACTATTGGCTGCCCGGTAGTGCGTTGGACGGCCCCGCCCCGTCGTACCCCCGCCTCCCCCTCTGGAGCCACTCGAAGTGAGCATGGCTAGCCGCCTAGATGGAGAGGTCGACGACATGGATCCACTGCTCCTTGTTGTCCTTCTCGCGGGCACGGGCGTTGTCCTCCACCTTCTTGAGTGACTCGAAGGACTCGAGGATCGCATGCTCCTCCGTGTCTGGACCGTCGTCGGACCAGTCGAGGGCCTCGTCATCCTCCGCCGTCGCCTCTGCTGCCTCCGTCGTCGCCTTCGCCAACAACCTCTTGGCATCCGCTTTCGTCGTCACCACCGCCGCCAACGCCTCGTAGGCCATTTTATCCGCATCCGCGTCCTCCTATCGCAGCTGCTGCTCCAGCTCCATCCGTCACCGTCGGTGCTCCATCTCCAGCCTCCGCAGCCGCTACTGCAGCTCCTCCACCCGCCGTTGCTGCAACAGTTCATCATGACGCCGACGCTCCTCCTGCGCTTCCCGGCGCAACGTGTACGCCTCCTGCTGCCGCTCCGTTGCCGCTCTGTTGCCGCTGCCGCTCGTCCGTGACAAAAGCATCTACGGTCGAAGCTAGTGCTGCAGCTTCCTACTGCTCGTTGTCCGCGAGCTCGGGGTCCTCCTCCACGGCGTTGATATCAGGGATGCCGACAGGTGGAGACAGGGGTGGAGGCAGCTGGCCGCCAACACCGGAATGGCTCAGCTTTGAGAATGTGATAGGCAGGCGACAAGGCATCTTTTTCTTTCTACGGCGGCGGCTATGATGTCTGTTGATCAGTGGTGGTGTTTTATAAGCGGCAACGAAGAACGCGCAGGAAGCGGTGAGAACGCACGGGAAGCGGTTTCGTGCGGGTTCCGACGTGGCACGAGGCGTCGGCCTGCCCAATTCGCGCTCTTTACGAAACGGCCGGCACGGAGTTACCAGTGATTCTATTGAGTTCGGCATCGCTACGCCGGTGTGAGCCAAAAAAAAAAAAAAACGGCAGCCCAAATCGCTACAGGAACCGCTAGCAAGTATAAGGACTCCGTAAATTAGAGACTAATTTGCGGATTACTTACTTGCTAGCTAGGCACGAATCGATCCAGGATTTCCATTCTTTTGCTAGCTTCACGTGTACACACATGCTAGCTGAGACGCGTGAGATGCGGAGATATGCATTATGCCTTTTCTTTTTTGAGGAAAGATATGCATTATGATGCATGAATCGATCCGTGGAAACCAACCTGGCCAGCTGCATGCTGATAGATTGTAGCCATGACCCAACAAGTCAAGGCAAGCCCAACAGAATTAACAGCAAGTCTGACAAAGATAACAACAATACAACCCACTAAGCAACAACAGCAAAACAGGGCTCAATCTGAACCCATGGAAAAAACGATGGTTCTCAGTTGACTTTTTTTCTTTCTTTTAACAAAGTTCTCCGTAGACTGAGCCTTTCTCTCAAAATTCTTACATGTGCCACCTTAGAGCATCTCTACCGGCGCACCCCAAATAGTTACCGGCAGGGGCACCATCACTGACGTATGAGGACGTCGGCACAACATCCTCCATTTGTGGGAGCTGATCCCACACCGGCGCATACGCCATCTCCGATAGATGATTTGAATTAAAAACTCAAATAAAAGCATAGAAACTCGAATAAGTTTTCGAATATAAAGTTAGGGACAACACACGGCCACCAAATTCGAATAGGTTTTCGAATATCAAGTTTGGGCCAACATACGGCCACCGAATCCCCGTCTAGTCCGGATGCAAAAAACAACTTCGGCTTCCAGGCCAAATGATCAGATGAACGGGGTCATGGGCGCCTCAACCTCGACGACGTCCTCATCGTCGGCGAGCCTCGGTGGCAGCTCCATCGCTGCAACCGGATCCACAGTCGTCGGAGGAGGCATGAACGTCGACGGTGCGGGGGGAGGCATGAACGTTGACGGTGCTGGAGGAATCATGAACGTCGAGGGTGCCGGGGGAGTCATGGACGCCGACGCAGCTCCCTTCGGGATGGCCTCTGCCCAAGCTGAGGCACACTTCGGCAGCAGTCGCCGCTTTCGCGGCTTCGAGAGCGGCGAGGCGACACCTTCTGCGGTCGGCCGTTGCCATGGACAGATGGAGTTTCTCCTCCTCCCACGCCTCATGCGACATGTTAGCCGGCTTATCCTTCGACGCCACGGTGTGCGGCTTTGGCGGCGACGAACGCCACCTATGCTGCCTTCACTGGAGCTTTTCTCTGCGGCGGCTTTGCGGCGGTGAGGGTTTTTGGATTGGAGCCTGGATGGGAGATGGAGCGACGGGCGGGAGAAATGAGCGACAGAGGAGAAGGGGTTTTGGCGAAAAAGATGTATATTTTTGGGATGTGTGGTTGACAGGCGGCTCCCACGTCCAAAAGAATTCGTGCCGCGAGGCACCAACGCAACGCGCCCTTCGCCAAGGGGTCGGCACGGGATTACTAGCTCTTCTATTGGGCTTTAAAAAACACCAGTGCTTTTTGGGACGCGTCGGTGTGCGTCCATTTTCGACTCCGGTCCCTAAAATGCTATCGAGGACGCAGGTGAAGATGCTCCTAGACGAGGTCATGGACATTATTCCCCAGCGATGAATTACCCAAACAGTCTTTAAAAAAATTGAGGAACTTCTGCTCGCTACCGATTTCATGCACCCAGAGTCCCAGGCTGTTCTTAATTTGTCGTTTTGCTTCAGCCTAGGATCAGGTTTCACAAGCTCCCAGCACTTCTAATTTGCAGTCCTAATCTCCTCCGAGCTTTTTGAACAATTTTGAGCCGTGCGCCTAGACAGAAAAGTATTTTCCTGACGGCCAGTGGCTACGACTAGTACTGCATAGACACTGGTAGCTAGCTTCGAAAACGCCTTTTTACCACCAGCCCAAAGTGCATTTTCTTTTGCATCGTGGACTGTTTTGTTTCTGTTTGAGCATCCAGCACAGCATAAGCCCCTCGCATAAGCCGGAATGGCGAGCACATTCTTCCATCATAGGCGGCGCCTAGCCATGGTTCTACGCGCACACAACATCAACCAAGGAAGTCAGGGTACAAAAAGCAAGCCTGAGTTTTCTCGCCCAAGAATTAGATAAAATAAAAAAAGCCTTCCAAAAGCAGATGCAAAGTTTGGCAGGATATCGAGCTTGTGACACCTTTCTGTTTATGTAGTAAAAAAATTATGTTCGAGCGATCAACTGGTTTCTGCAGTGGGTACAGTAAAAGGAAAATGAGACTGATTCTCTACTTAACCACCAAGCACACTGTTGAAGATGCAGATGATCGTAACACGTGCATATTCCCTGGCAGTGCGGCTACTGTATGCTGTAAGTTTGTCACCGCTCTCAAGGGGAAAGGCAAAACACTTCATGCAAATCGCCAACCTGGAAATACGAAAACAATCCATTCGCTTGCTCATCGTCATCATAAGGATATCTAAGTTCTCCTGAAGTCATCCCTCTACCAGGGGTTGGGAATTGAGGTTTTGGAATTGAAAAATAAATGTTTACTGAGCAAATGGTTGTTTAAACTCCTTACAGAGGAGGGTATGTGACAGCAGCTCCTTTGTAACAAATACCTTAAAAATAAAACTCTGTCACAAGTAGAGGTTAAACCGACTGACTCACCTTTTTGAAAGGGTCTCATGCATGTTAAAGAGGACTTTTTCAAGAGAGGATTTTTTAGAGTGGGGGACGGAACATCGGTTAGGTTTTGGGAGGATGTATGGATGGGAGATACTCCTTTGTCCCATCAATATCCGGCATTGTATAATATTGTTCAACATAAGAATGTGCTAGTTTTAACTGTGCTTGCTATTGAACCTATTAATATTTCTTTTAGAAGAGGATTCAATGACAGTAAATGGCTGCAATGGTTACATCTTTGTCAACGCCTTATCACAATTAATCTAACACATGAGTCTGTTAAGTTTATTTGGAAGCTTAATGATTCGGGTATTTTTCAGTCAAGTCTATGTACCTTGATTGGATGAATGGACATACTGTTTACCTTCGTAAATATATATGGAAGCTAAAGATCCCTTTGAAAATTAAATTTTTTATGTGGTTCTTGAGTAATAAGAAACTTCTGACTAAGGACAATCTACTTAAACGGAAGTGGAAAGGATGTCACAAGTGTTGTTTTTGTGATTCCATGGAAACTATTAATCATTTTTTTATTCATTGTCCTTTTGCAAAGATAATATGGCGAATGATGTATCTTACTTATAATATTCCGCCACCGGCTAATGTTACAGATAAACAAAAAAAATAGAATTGGTGTTTCGGCCATTTGTTGGGCTATTTAGAGGACTAGAAATGATATTATCTTTAACAATCAAAGTGGAACTAATTTTTTGCAGGTTATCCGACGAGTTGCTCAGTCAATTCAACAATGGGTTTTCCTCCTCCCAACGGAGCAGCGGGAGGATATGGTTACTAGATGCAACCGGATGCTAGTGGTTGCTCGGGACTTTTATTTCCAGACTACTGGGTGGCGGCATCTTAATAGAATAGCAAATGCATAGCTTTTCTAGGTGCCATATTTTCAGCTGGTTGATTCATGTATCGACCCTAGCTTTTCCTTGATTGTAATCGGTGATGATGAATACTTTAGCACTTTACAATTAGTTTTAATAAAGCAAGCCGTGTGCATCTATTGATGCAGAGGTCAGAGTTATGCTCCTTTATCGAAAAAAGGAACCCATCCATTTCCTTTACATCTTTCACCTCCCCAACTCACCTTTTTTTAGTAAACCTCCCAACTCAATCTTCCCTCTTCTGCCACTCACGATGTGTTACTGAGCTCTTAACATGCTATCCTAGATGATGGGATTTTAAGCATGGTACCTAATTTTTTTTGAAAGGAATACGGTAATAGAAGCCCCTACAGGGATCTTTTTCTCAAATAATAAGAACCTAAATCTTCATCCTTAGAACTTCAATCTGAATGGTTTGGTTGTACATTCACTTCACCAACTAAATATACGCCTCTAATTAACCTAAGGGTGCTTACACATTTGATTGGCATAGTAATTTTTTTCAATGAGCCCGTCTGAGAGCCTTATGTTAGTTAAGGAGAACATCGATCTGTTTCCTAGTTAGTGAGTGTAACCTCGGCATGCATGCTTGATGTGCACCCACAACCAAGAAACACATAATAATAATGATAATAATAATAATAGTGTCACCTAACCTCAACAATTTGCTTACTATAGCATGTTACCCAAACATTCACATGGGGATGGCCTTACTGCTAGATTAACACCAAGATAAGACCAAAACCAAGTTCAATGATCTTGTTGGGTCATGTAGATATAAACATAACTTTTTTCCTACAGGTGCTCCCAAGAACTAGCCGGGGCTGAATGCAAGGAGGATTACCACTAGAGGCACATGTGCGAAACTTGATGACGTGCGGCGGGAAGTGGAGTCCTTGTTATAATCAAATCCCACGATCACGTCGAAGTACTAAATTTACAACACCTCTGCAGGTATCCATACGTAGGAGGAGGAGGAGCACCGCTCGAAGACTGCTAGATTAGTATCGACGGCTGGACTGAGTGGAAGCACTAGGGTTTCCAACACATGAGAATGATCTCATTGTTCCCTTTGGGCAGTCGATGCTCCACTATATATAGGGAGTATGTGTGGACCTCACACACTCGCGAGACACTTATTGTAACCCTAATCTGGTCATCGCGAGGTCAACTCGCTGACCTAGTATGTTTCCAGCTTAGGTCCAACCTAGCCGACCCACTTCTTAGTAGGATCACGTCTCACTCGCTCCTTGCTCTTAAGTGTGTGTGCCTTGAAGGCTCATGGTAACCTGGAGATGGTTAGAGTCAGACTCGCAACCGATTAGCTAACAACGACTCGTAGTAGAACAAGCCGACTCCCAAGCACCAGAGAGTTATGACGACAAATCTCGTGCAAGTCCTATTTGCCTCATGGTATACCTTTCTAACCTATAAGCGAGTTACTTTCATCTCTTTAGTAGTTCAACTCTCTTCTCAATTCATGATATGTGATTCATTTGACTAACTCTTATTGAGCCGCATCGGTTAATACTTAACTGAGTCGCGCATGGCCAAGGTTGGATGTCGGAGGAGAGTTTTTGTCTCGGCACACGATTTTCGTGGCTTGGCCTGAGTTGGGCTTGGCCCGCGATACAGATTCAACGAGTCAAGCTACTTCCTTGGATCACGTCGAGCTCGGGCTGAGCAAGGATCTGCTCGGTCCAGCATAACTTTTCTCTAATTTACATAGAAACTTCTTCCCACCATTATTTTATAGGCCTTGTTTAAGAGCATCTATAACTTTGCTCATATTTTGATATATAGAAAATCTACACTGTATGGGTTTTTTTCCCTACGGTAAAGGTGTCAAAAAAACTCAGCAGCCCTCCCGTGCCGCCACGGTGTCGATGGTGCACTAATTTCTTTTCTTTTGCTAGGAAACTCTGCGATCATTCGTGTGAGGTTGCGCCGGCTAGCACACACATATTTGCTTGATCACCGGCACCAAGTTCGTCAAGCTCTACCTCCGTCATCCATGTTGCTTCTCCGTGGGCCCATCTAGCAGTGATTGGCGGCATCTGGCTCGCGAGCCACACCACACCGAGTTTCTCTAAACCCCTAGCCCAGCTTTTTTCCCCGGCTCGTCAGCCTAGCGAACCAAACCAAGCTGAATTAAAAAACGGCGAGCCAAATAGCGGCTTGGACCGAGACGGGACCGAGCTAGATCATGTCTAGCCTTAAGCATGGCTATGATTCTGAATCATGTCATCTCAGAGGGACATATCTCTAAGTTGGAGGGGAAACAATTCATCTTCGTTATCCATATCACATAAAGCAGCATGAACTCCAGCTTTTAACTGCATTGTTATGAAACAACTTTTGGTAGAACCTAAGTCAGTCAATCCACAATTAGGATTTGTGCCGATCACTGATGGCGTGTATTTCACACGTTCGTTGGGCAACCCCAAGAGGAAGGTATGATGCGCACAGCAGCAAGTTTTCCCTCAGAAAGAAACCAAGGTTTATCGAACCAGGAGGAGCCAAGAAGCACGTTGAAGGTTGATGGCGGCGGGATGTAGTGCGGCGCAACACCGGAGATTCCGGCGCCAACGTGGAACCTGCACAACACAACCAAAGTACTTTGCCCCAACGAAACAGTTGAGGTTGTCAATCTCACCGGCTTGCTGTAACAAAGGATTAACCGTATTGTGTGGAAGATGATTGTTTGCAGAGAAAATAATAAAAACAAGTATTGCAGCAGATTTGTATTTCAGTATTAAAGAATGGACCGGGGTCCACAGTTCACTAGAGGTGTCTCTCCCATAAGATAAAAGCATGTTGGGTGAACAAATTACGAGTCGGGCAATTGACAAATAGAGAGGGCATAACAATGCACATACATGACATGATAAGTATAGTGAGATTTAATTGGGCATTACGACAAAGTACATAGACCGCCATCCAAGCTGCATCTATGCCTAAAAAGTCCACCTTCGGAGTTATCATCCGAACCCGCTCCAGTATTAAGTTGCAAAGCAACGGACAATTGCATTAAGTATGGTGCGTAATGTAATCAACAACTACATCCTCGGACATAGCATCAATGTTTTATCCCTAGTGGCAACGACACAACACAACCTTAGGGGTTTCGTCACTCCCCCAGGTGTCAATGCGGGCATGAACCCACTATCGAGCATAAATACTCCCTCTTGGAGTTAAAAGCAAAAACTTGGCCGAGCCTCTACTAGTAACGGAGAGCATGCAAGATCATAAACAACACATATGTAATAACTTGATAATTAACATGACATGGTATTCTCTATCCATCGGATCCCGACAAACACAACATATAGAATTACGAGATAGATGATCTTGATCATGTTAGGCAGCTCACAAGATCCAACAATGAAGCACAATGAGGAGAAGACAACCATCTAGCTACTGCTATGGACCCATAGTCCGGGGGTGAACTACTCACTCATCACTCCGGAGGCGACCATGGCGGTGTAGAGTCCTCCGGGAGATGAATCCCCTCTCCGGCGGGGTGCCGGGAGGAGATCTCCGAGAATCCCCCGAGATGGGATCGGCGGCGGCGGCGTCTCGGTGAGGTTCTCCGTATCGTGGTTTTTCGCATCGGGGGTTTCGCGACGGAGGCTTTAAGTAGGCGGAAGGGCGAGTCGGGGGCACGACGAGGGGCCACACCATAGGGCGGCGCGGCCCCCCCGGGCCGCGCCGCCTTGTGGTGTCGCCACCTCGTGGCCCCACTTCGTATGTTCTTCGGTCTTCGGAAGCTCCGTGAAAAAATAGGCCCCTGGGTCTTTGTTTCGTCCAATTCGAGAATATTTCGTTACTAGGATTTCTGAAACCAAAAACAGCAGAAAACAGGAACTGGCACTTCGGCATCTTGTTAATAGGTTAGTTCCAGAAAATGCACGAATATGACATAAAGTGTGCATAAAACATGTAGGTATCATCAATAATATAGCATAGAACATAAGAAATTATCGATACGTCGGAGACGTATCAATCACCTCAAGTTTAAGTATTGCATTGACCGAGACATACAAATAACGACTTGCCCGTCGTATCTCAATGTATGCCAGTCTGATTCGCAAAACACTTTAGCCGAGTCCATCCAAGTTGGATTAACATCATCATGCCCATACAAAGTGTAACCGAGTCATCAACCGACTTTCACATTAGTCTAATTCGTGTGTCCAACACAACCTCCACGACAAAGGAAAATCTAGTATGCACAACATGAAAACATAGTTCCACAACCGAATACATATTCAATGATACATACAAAGTGTTCGTACAAGAACGACTTAATATATAATGTATACATTGTGAATTACATCATACTCTCCAGAGCATATTCCCAACAGATCTACCCTAACACGTCACAAATTGACTCAAGTTTGGTACCCATTGCAAGCCTTGATATAACACCTTGACGATGATTCATGAAATTTACAAACTTATAACCCCTATATAGCGAAAAATCAATAGTTGTTTACTCTAGAAGGTGGGCTATTTGTTAGATTCTACCCAATTTTCTTGATATATATTGAAGGGTATTATGAACACAAATACGAAAAATGCATTATTATACATCAAAAAGCATAAGTTCTTTAGTTATGTTTTTCATAGATCATTGGTGAAATCCATTGTAAAAAAATTCTTAACCATCCTAAACTAAATAAGCAAAATAAAAATTGTGATGCAATATATGATAGCACAATAAAAAATTAACATGTAATCATAAATATTAAAATCATATAAATTTTGACCTTCAAATATAATTCTAGGTCTGAATTTTATAACTGAAGATGGTATTTAGGATAATGCATCAAAGTAGAGCCAAAAACATACATTTAATAAACGAATTAGTTAGGCTGAAGTTAAAAAATTAGTATAAATAGTAAAATGGTTAAATTTAAGTCAAGTAGCACACATCAAGTTTAAACTTGTTCGCTTTCATCCGCTTCCATTCACATCCATGGGCGGAGCATCGTGGAGATGAAACTGGGTCACGACCCCCACTTCTAAAGTGCAAATTTCTCTTTACTAGGTGTTATCACCAGAATTTGACCAAGTCAGAGGTGGGCCGCGATCGAAGATGGGTGTGAAGAAATATATATATAGGAGAAGTATGTGGATCGGCCTTTTTACCAAGTTGGGCTTAATTGCCCGTGTATACGTAACATATTAGATCGTATCTTAGTTTAGAGATAGAATCTTATTCGTGCACGGTTTGGTGCACGCCCACATTAGAAAGTCCAGGGGACTATAAATATGTACCTAGGGTTTATGGAATAAACAACAACTCACGTTCAACCCCAAAAACAAACCAATCTCGGCGCATCGCCAACTCCTTCGTCTCGAGGGTTTCTATCGGGTAGCGACATGTCTGCCTAGATCGCATCTTGCGATCTAGGCAGCACAAGCTCACGTTGTTCATGCGTTGCTCGTACTGAAGCGCTTTTGATGGCGAGCAACGTAGTTATCATTAGATGTGTTAGGGTTAGCATTGTTCTTCGTTTAAGCATGCTCACTTAGTGCAACCCTTGCATATCTAGCCGTCCTCACGCCTATCTCAGGTGTGGGGGCGGCACCCCGCTTGATCATTATTTAGTAGATCTGATCCGTTACGATTGCTCCTTGTTCTACAAGGATTAGTTTAATATCTGCAATAGTTTGGCCTTACAAAGGGGGAGGATCCTGTGGCACGTAGGGTGGCGTTCGCAAGTCCTAAACGGGATGTTCCTAGGATCAACTTCATGTTGGTTTTTGGCCTTGTTTAGGATCGGCTTACGAGCACCGTGCGTGGCCATCCGGCCCAACCTGGAGTAGGATGATCCGATTATGTGGTGAAAACCCTAAATCGTCGTAGATCTCATTAGCTTCATCTTGATCAAGCAGGACCACCAAGTATTCGTACACCCCGTACGGATCATGGGTGGATCGGCTCTTTGAGCCGATTCACGGGATAACTCGAGAGCCGATCGAGGCTCGTATTTAATGTTTACGTGTATGCCCTGCGGAGAAACTAAGCGAGGCGATATCATCACCTTCCGACCAGGTATAGGTCAGGTGGCACGCCCTGCACGCTCGCAACGCCGCGTGTGACCGGAAGAGCATTGCGGGCCGTCGCTCGGAGGGGTCTCGGCCAGCCGCGGCTCTAGGCTCCCCCGGCTCTACGGTGTTGACAAGGCCGCTGCCCGCCGGTGGGTTTTGGCGGTCAACACATTCCGGCACGCCCGGTGGGACGATCGCCTACATCAACCACATCGCCATCTACATCCGAGATGGCGGACGGCACGCCGATCACCTACGAGGATCTGCCCGACGACCTCAAGAAGCAATACAACGAGATCAAGGCTACCCTCGAAGCCGACCTCATCGGCTCTTTTCGGAGAACCCGTTACGGTGGCATCGGATGGAAGGGGTTCTCCCCGGAAGGTGCACTCGATGGGATAGACCTCTCTTCCCCGTCGGAGGAACGCACCGAGGTGCACGGCGAGGAGATCAACTACCCGGTGGCTCACTCGCTACACCGCCACTCCGAGAACTTGGTCAACGTCTCTGGAGCGTGTCGCTCTGCGCGTGATCCGAGAGATCATGAGCCACCGGTACTCGCCGTCGGGACCAGCTCTCGGGACTCATCAAGGAGAGTTGCCTTTCCGGTCCCGTCCACCGCTGCCGTTTACGTTGGCAGCACCGGCTGAAGTGCCGACTACACCGGCATTCCTCGTCTACGGGGTGGTGGCGACCCCGGTGACTACCGAGTTCTTGATGGAGGCGCCTAAGGAGATCCCTCATGGATACGCGTGCATGTATGTGCCGGATTGTGGTGACTGGGCACTCACAAACCAGGCCACAACATCGGGGACTCCGGCGAAGACTGGAGGAACGTCGGCGACGGAGCAGACGTGGCTAACTAAATACGCCACGCCGACGAAACTCCCGAGCCCAGCTCCTGCAGGCGGCTCGGAGCTGGAAAAGCAAATGTGGCAGGCCAAGTACGCCACCCCGGCGAATCTTCGAGTGCAACTCCTACGGCCAGCACGGCGGATCGGATCGGTACCATGCCGAGAGACCAGTTCGGCATGATGCCGAAAAGAAGGGCGGTCGGCTATTCCAAGCCGTACCACGACGATTACGAGATGATCCCGCTGCCACCAAAATATCGGCTCCACGACTTCTCCAAATTCGGTGGATCGGATGGCTCCCGGCTCCATCGAGCACGTCGGCCGATATTTGGCTCAACTAGGACCGGCTTCGGTGTCGGATCAGCTACGCGTGAGGCTCTTTTCACGAGTCCCTCACGGGATCGGCTTTTGGATGGTACACCTCTCTACCGGCGAACTCCATCCGGTCTTGGAAGCAATTGGAAGAACGAGTTCCATATGCAATACCATTCGAAGCTTCCGAGTGCGGCATTGCCGATCTAGCACAACTACGTCGAAAGCGCGGGGAAACGGTGACGAGAATACATCCGGCGCTTCGGGAATCTTAGGAACCGATGTTATTCGGTTCGTATAGCTGAAAAGGAAGCGATCGAGTTGGCGGTAGCGAGGCCTTGCAACACGGCTAAAGGACATGGCCTCCCAAGCAGATTATCCCTCAACGGCGCACATGGTTCGGAAACTATCGGCATATGAACAGCGCCACCCCGACCTGTACCAAGACAAGTTCAAGCGTGCGGTAGTCATGGTCGATACGGAGGAGGATGAAGTGCACGCGGGAGGCCAAGAGATAGCAGTGGCTGAGTGGACTCGGGGAGGAACCCCTGTGGCTGCAAATGGGTAAAGCCACCGGGGCCGCCCGGGGGATTTGATTTTGACGTGACCAAGGCCGAACAAATCTTCGACCTCCTGCTCAAGGAGAAACGGTTGACGGTTCTCGAAGGTCTCAAGTTCCCCACGGCGAAAGAGCTAAACGGAAAGCCGTACTGCAAATTCCACAACTCGCTTTCCCATGCCACCAACGACTGCCGGGTGTGGCGTCGGCACATCCAAGCGGCGATAGAGAAGGGGCGGCTAATTTTCAACCGAGTACGCCATGAAGGTCGACACCCAACCCTTCCCCGCCGTTAACATGGTAGGAATCACCTACCACGAAGGTTGCCGGCCAGGCCCCTCGTTCGGCATCAACATGGTAGGGCACGGAAACCACTGCGGCAAAGATGGAGATGAGGGCGGCTGCTCTCACGGCAAGGATACGGATGAGGCCGCTCCATGCGATCGGCTCCGTCGTGATGGCAAGCGCTATGTCACGGAGGGAGAGGTGAAGAATATAAGATATCGGCGACCCCTCTCGATCACCTCCTCAACAAATATGTTAATCGGTATGGTCAACGCCGGCGACCCTATTACGGTGATAGAGAAGATCGTTTGGCTAGAGAAGCCGAGAAGACATCGTCGGCGGGATCACGATGAGGAGGAGCATGAGCGCTATGCCACGGAAGCATCAAGGGAGCAAGACGACAACGCCGGGCATTGGGACTGCCCCTTCTTCGGACACTTGCTGGGATTCGGGAATGAGCCGATTGCCCACAATCGGCAATTGCCCAGAATGCAATCGAGAAAAGAAGGAGGCAGCCAACGTGTCCGTGTTCGAGCGCTTAGGGCCTCTCCCACCACAAAGCAAATGCGGCTGAGTCACCTCGTTGGGCAGATCTTGAAGATTCGGAAGACGAGGGAGAAGTGGAAGAAGACAGGTACCACCGGCCAAGGTGGTGCCACGACGGACTCAGCCGTTCCCGAAGCGCGGGGTTCAGCGATTGCGCGGCACTGGAGGAAGCCGAAAGGTTGTACCGCATACGCTAAGAAAGGCACGGCCCGATCTGGCTGCAAAGGTTCGGCGAACCCTGGATGAAGAGGGTCGTCCACGGAAAATGGAGTGGCGCCCTAAACGGAGGAAAGCCGATGATGAGACATCGGGCTGGCACAAACATGGTACTCGTCTTGCCGACGGAGCGTAGCGCTCCACGACTCTACGGAGCACACAAGGTGGACGACAGCGGGCGCATCAAGTCGAGAGGTTGGGTTGGTTTCATCCGGCTCGACCAAGTAGCAAGATCAAACTAATGGGCAAACCAGGAGAGGCTGATCCTTGTGATCGGCCCCAAAAATTTACGAAGGGAACTTACAAAACCTTCAACGAACAAGCAACGTGGAGGCCGATTCCAGCAATCGGCCAGAATTATCCTCACCTACCTCTCTGCCTGGGTTCAACATGTTATCCAACAGAGCCGATACCATCAATTTTCTTGACGAGAATCGGCTCGGGGGGCACCCGGGTATATGGAAATACGAGGATATGCAACGAAGCATCTCATTCTATGGGGGCCGATGCACGGTGTCGGCCGTAAAAATAAAAAAAGTGAGAATTCGAAAATTTTTCGAGCACAGCCGATGCAGCGGACATCGACTTCAGGAATCAAGAAACAGCCGATGCGTAGCCATCGACTCTAGTTGTGCGAGGATTATCAAGCCTTCACCAAATCCAGGATTTCCAATCTGTGGGGCTAGTGCAGCTGAAACGAAAGATTATCGGCTGTCAGAGGAAGAAAGAGGATCGGCTGTGGCATATTCTCGCCTCGAGTAAGAACTCGGGGGGCAGCTCACCTTGAAGGCTTTCCGCTCAGAGAGGCCGATTTGTGTTCAAATCGGCTGACGCTGCATAAGGAACTTCCCCGCACACAATCAGGCCCAGGTCTACACAGTTCATGCGCGTATTCCTCGTCTCTGCTTTACCTTGGCTGAGACTCGGGGGGCAACAAGCCTGGAAGATGCCCTCCTGTTCTTGGGAGCCGATCGGGGTGACCTCGGCTGCGGCTGCATCATGGCCGTCTCGGGCGAGGAGCCCGGGAAGGAAAAGCCGACGCCTAGTACGGGGCTTGGACTGTGTCTGTTGCTTGCAAGAAAGGAAAGAAGTCCGACGCGTTGCTCTGTCGGTCTTAGCATGGCAAACGGAGGGAATGAAATTGGAGCGATTAAAGGATAAATGGAAAGAACAATTTCATTAATTCCAAGGAGCGGCTTTACAAGAAAGAGCCGATGGCTCTCAAAAGAGGGATCCGGTGCCTAGTGCACTGCTACTACTAGTCCTATACTACTAGTCGTCGCTGTCCTCATCATCGCCGCCGTCGACGTCGTCGGCGCGCTGCTCCCGAGGAGCTCTTCGTCGCTGCTGCCCCGGCCCTTGGCCGGAGCCTCTTCCTCCTCGTCATCATCATCATCCTCGCTGTCCGCCCAGGAGCGGAAGCGCTTGGTCGGCGGGTACCCGATGGAGGAGGAAGAGTCGTCCTCCTCCTCTTCCTCTTCGTCATCATCCTCGTCCTCGCTGTCCGCCCACATGCGGGGGCGCTTCTTCGGCGGGAGCTGGGTAGGAGGAGAGGCTTTGGTCTTCGCTGCTTCTCCTTCTTTTTTCTCCTTGTCGGAGGAGAAGGGATTCACTGCGGGGTGGAGACTGCCTTCGGTCTTCTTCTTCGGCGAAGATTGGGGGAAGAGTTTTGAGAAGGAAGAGGAAGAGGAAGACATTGCTACGGGAAGAGGGGGTTTTTTGGTGCCGATAGCAGGGATGGAATAGAGGATATGAGAGAGAGCTAACCGGTCGGCGCGGTTAAATAATGATGAATCCGGCGAAGGATTAATGCCATTACAACTTCCAAGGGATCGATGCTAAAGCTGTCAGGATTTTTAGAGAAGCTGAGAAGACAGGGCATAATGATGACGGATGCTGTAACGGCTCTGCTCTGCTACGACGTGACCTCTCGAAGGGAAAGCATAATGATTTTGGAAATATCATTTCCAAAACCAGGGGGGCATGTGTTATCACCAGAATTTGACCAAGTCAGAGGTGGGCCGCGATCGAAGATGGGTGTGAAGAAATATATATATAGGAGAAGTATGTGGATCGGCCTTTTTACCAAGTTGGGCTTAATTGCCCGTGTATCTGTAACATATTAGATCGTATCTTAGTTTAGAGATAGAATCTTATTCGTGCACGGTTTGGTGCACGCCCACATTAGAAAGTCCAGGGGACTATAAATATGTACCTAGGGTTTATGGAATAAACAACAACTCACGTTCAACCCCAAAAACAAACCAATCTCGGCGCATCGCCAACTCCTTCGTCTCGAGGGTTTCTATCAGGTAAGCGACATGCTGCCTAGATCGCATCTTGCGATCTAGGCAGCACAAGCCCCACGTTGTTCATGCGTTGCTCGTACTGAAGCGCTTTTGATGGCGAGCAACGTAGTTATCATTAGATGTGTTAGGGTTAGCATTGTTCTTCGTTTAAGCATGCTCACGTAGTGCAACCCTTGCATATCTAGCCGTCCTCACGCCTATCTCAGGTGTGGGGGCGGCACCCCGCTTGATCATTATTTAGTAGATCTGATCCGTTACGATTGCTCCTTGTCCTACAAGGATTAGTTTAATATCTCGCAATAGTTTGGCCTTACAAAGGGGGAGGATCCTGTGGCACGTAGGGTGGCGTTCGCAAGTCCTAAACGGGATGTTCCTAGGATCAACTTCATGTTGGTTTTTTGGCCTTGTTTAGGATCGAGCTTACGAGCACCGTGCGTGGCCATCTGGCCCAACCCGGAGTAGGATGATCCGATTATGTGGTGAAAACCCTAAATCGTCGTAGATCTCATTAGCTTCATCTTGATCAAGCAGGACCACCAAGTATTCGTACACCCCGTACGGATCATGGGTGGATCGGCTCTTTGAGCCGATTCACAGGATAACCTGAGAGCCGATCGAGGCTCGTATTTAATGTTTACGTGTATGCCCTGCAGGAAACTAAGCGAGGCAGTATCATCACCTTCCTGACCAGGTATAGGTCAGGTGGCACGCCCTTGCACTTCGCAACGCCGCGTGTGACCAGAAGAGCATTGCGGGCCGTCGCTCGGAGGGGTCTCAGCCAGCCGCAGCTCTAGGCTCCCCCCGGCTCTACAGTGTTGACAAGGCCGCTGCCCGCCGGTGGGTTTTGGCAGTCAACACTAGGTATAATCACTGCACATGGTCCAGCCCATCAGCCGATTAATAGCTCGTCCAGTTTTGCAGCGATTGAAGGAGTAGGCATGTTCGTCCAGTCTGCATCCATGGGTTCCTGTGTGACTGCTCCGCCAGTTGTTGTGCTGCTACTGCTCTGCCCCGCTAGGCTATATGCTTGGCTATACTAGATTCGGTTCTGATTATTTTATAGGGATTGGGATGTACTTGATGGCTTGATACCTCTGCCCAGATTAGGCAATTTTGAAATTTAGATGTATCAATGCAAATTTTATCGAACAAGACCAGCAGCCAAACGAACCTGTCATATTTAATTGATTCAAAAATTAGGTATGAAGATGTAATCGCGAAGAGCATGTCTTTTGTTTATTACCAATGTTCTTTTCTTTCGAGTGCCAAAATTATACTTCCCCCGTTTGGAAACAAGTATCACAGATTTATCTAGACATGCATGTATCTAGACGTGTGTATCTAGATAAATTTGTGACACTTATTTACAAGCGGAAAGAGTTTATCTCTTGCTTTTTCATGAAAAAAATATAACTTGTCAGTTTGTTCGAGAGTACACCCTAAAAAGTGTGTTACTCCTAAAATATATCTCATCATGACAGTGCCACCAATTATCCATTGTAGGAGTATTTATTATGTGACTTAACCATTATTTTGCCTTTTTTTTTGTTTCCTATGGAATTTGCCCCCTCTTGTTTTTTGTCCACGCTCCGCCACTGTTCACATCCACTTTGCAATATGCAAGCACACTGTAGGAAAGTGTGCTCTCCGTCAGAGTGTGGCCACAGTGAGGTAATGTGATATCTCTTCAAAGGGCATATTTGTTAGATGTAAATTCATTTAATAACTAAGCAGATTTATGAGATGCAAACAAAACAATATGTGAATCTGGTGCATTAGGATGGAGGTACATGTAGCAATGCACCAGGAAGCAAGTGTTCTAGTTACCAATTGATTCAGGCTGCTAACCTCTATTGAGCACTATAAATCCAACAACAATGGCCGATTCTTTCCCAGAAAAACACACCCAAATTGTTATGGTTCTTTACATGTAATATAGGTGTCATGCTAAGGAGATTTTTTGACAAGGTGACCAATTGTGTGGGCTGATGTGGCAAACAAGGAGACTACCGGCTCGAATAGCCGTTAATGGCCCCGCCCCTATCATAACCCTAGATGGCTAAAGCAGACATTCTGGTCACGTGTCCCCATGTGTCACCTCTCTTTATCTCTCCTCCCCATGGATACTACGAATCTCGTCAGCAATGCGGGAGTCAGAGGTTGTGGTTACGGAGGTTTCTCGCTAGCCTTGGAGACTTAGGCATGGAAAACATCAAGATTTGCGGCAACTCCAACCCTCTCACATGAGGAGTTTGTTGCTCTCGACAGTAGCGACAATGAAGGTCTAGAAGGCCAGAACGACAAACAATCATCGATGGATCTCCTCTCTCTACGGTGTTGGATAAATCTTCACTCTTTGTGCCAGCATTAGAAAATACAAAGGAATGTGCATCTCGATTTGTTGTCTAGGTTTTTTACTTAGGGGAAGTACAAAAGTAAGTAATTTCATGTAAATTGTAGATTGGATGATGATATATAGGAGGTTAGGTTCGACTTAGATGGCAAAGATAATTTGGTGAGAAAGCTAGGGAAATCATATATAACCTATTTGAATCTGTTAGTACTAATAGAGATAGAGGGTTATAGATCTAGTGACGATATATATTATGTGAGAAAGGACGGTATAAGAAAGGTTGGTATGTCATTAATTGATGGCATGACAAAGGACTAGGAAATTTACAGAATATGAGGATATGAAGTGTGTTTCAATCACTGTTATCAATGGAAAAGTTGTTCTCGATGGATGTCATTAATACAAAAATTGATGAAGAACGTATTCTTTAGAATTCTAGTAATTTATACATCTGTGTTTAAATAATTTTTTGGTAAGTCAAAAAATTGTAGTAAATTCAGGTTATCTTTATGTATCCACTCAATAGAGCAACAATCAAAATTGCAGAAAGATGAGGGTATTGTTGTTGATGAGACATAAGAGGAGTATGTGCTCATACATGAGAGAAATATTTTTGCAAAGGGCATGGAAGTTCATTTTTTTTTTGGAGAAATACAAGATTCAAAAAATGATGAGTTTGAGTTAGAAGATGTCTAGTTTGATAGGGGTGATATAGACCCGAGGAAACCGATGCAAATAGAAGGGAAGAAGAAGTTGAGTTCAATCAGAAGATTATTGATCTAAAGAGGAGGAGACCGGAAGCATTTAATTATCTTGAGGGAAGATGATACATGTGAGGAATACTTGCTTTATGTTTCAGAAAATAAATCTCTACTATTGACTGAGAGAATAAAGTCAAGAAAACTAACAATTCTAGGCCTACCACAAGATCACATGGTAAAAAGTAGTTCCATGCATTTTGTGCTCTCAAGTGTTGAAGACACAGTGGTATCTGGACATTTGGGATAAAATAATGATGATCGGGTTGAAACACTTCCTTTTGTGATGCCAAAGTTCCTAGGAAATGGTATTATGAGAACAAGTTCCAGCCTAAAGAACAACTTCTTTTGAAAATGTGTTTCGCTGATATGTACCAGTTAAGGATTAATCCACAGCAGTTGCACGCAATGCATTTCTCATCTAATGCACATATTTTGATTTTTAGGAAAGTGGAGTGATACGTCCAAAATGTATCTACTTTCCCGAACACTTTTGCTATTGTTTTGCCTCTAATTTGTGTATTTTGGATGCAACTAACGCGGACTAACGCTGTTTTCAGCGAACCGTTACGGTATCTCGTTTTTGTGCGAAATCCAACTTTCGGGAAAAACCTCGGGATTTTGACGAAAGGGCCTATTTTCCCGGAATAATGACGGAGCCGGAAGGACAATTGCGGTGGAGGCCCGAGGGCCCCACACCACGGGCGGCGCGGCCCGGGGGGCCCGCGCGGCCATGTGGTGTGGCCCCCTCGGCCGGCCTCCGACGCCCCCTTCGGACTACTTATTCGCCTCGACCTAAAAACGCACGGGGAGAAGTCGAAGTCGCCAGAAACCCTCCAGAACGCCGCCACATCGCGAAACTCCGTCGCGGGAGCCAGAAGTCTCCGTTCTGGCACTCCGCCGGGACGGGGAATTGGAGGAGATCATCACCGCCATCACCGCCAACGCATCTCCATCAACCAGCAATGTTTCCCCCATCCATGTGTGAGTAATTCCCCCGCTGTAGGCCGAAGGGGATGGTAGGGATTGGATGAGATTGGTCATGTAATAGCATAAGATTGTTAGGGCATAGTGCCTAGTGTCCGTAGATGGTACTTTTATGATATTGTTGCAACTTGTTATGCTTAATGCTTGTCACTAGGGCCCGAGTGCCATGATCTCAGATCTGAACATGTTATTATTTCATCATGATATTCATTGTTTATGGTCTTACCTGCAAGTTGTATACACATGTCGCTGTCCGGAACCAATGGCCCCGAAGTGACAGAAATTGGGACAACCGGAGGGGATGGTAGCGATGTGAGGATCACATGTGTTCACGGAGTGTTAATGCTTTGCTCCGGTACTCTATTAAAAGGAGTACCTTAATATCCAAGTAGTTTCCCTTGAGGCCCGGCTGCTACCGGCTGGTAGGACAAAAGATGTTGTGCAAGTTTCTCATTGCGAGCACGTATGACTATAATTGGAACACATGCCTATTGATTGATTAGTACTTGGACACCGTTTTATTATTATCTGCAAATGCCCTGCTATGATTGTTACATGAGTTTCTCTCATCCATGCAACGCCCGTCATCCGTCCCCGTGCCTATAGTATTTTAATCCTGCTTGTTTACTAAAATCACTACTCGCTGTCTTTGTTACTCTGTTGTCTGTTATTTCACTACTGCTATCTGCTATAAAACTCGTTACTATCGATAAACTCTTGCGAGCAAGTCCGTTTCCGGTGCAGCTGAATTGACAACTCCGCTGTTAAGGCTTTCAAGTGTTCTTTGTCTCCCCTTGTGTCGAATCAATAAATTGGGTAATACTTCTCGAAGACTGTTGCGATCCCCTATACTTGTGGGTCATCAAGACTATTTTCTGGCGCCGTTGCCGGGGAGCATAGCTTTATTTGGAAGTTCACTTGGATTGATATTGTTCGCTGCAAATTCTCCATCATGGGTAAAACTCGCGATACTAAGGTCGCCATATTACCATCCACTACAAGAAAAGGTACAACTCGAGTACCTCTGTTGCTCTTGATTCACCATCCGTGATTGATAAACTTGTTTCACCACCACATGCTTCAAATGCTGGTACTTCTGCTGAATCTGAAAACTCTCATAATACCGATAATATGTCCGATGTGCTTGATGATAGTGGTTCATTGGGAACTTTTCTAGATGCTAAAATTGCTAGGTCTAGACAAATTGAAAATGCTGAAACTCCCGATGTTACTACACCCGTTAATTCACCCGAACTTGAATACTCTAGTGATGATCTTGATGAAGATTATGTGGAACTTGATGATGATTTTATTGAAAAATGCCATGCTACTACTGATGCAAGAAAAATTAAAAAGTTGCTTGCAGAACATACTCGTTAGATATAAACTGTCTCCCGATCCTAAATTTGCCACATCTCCTATAAACATTAGGGATAAAGATTATGATTTTTCTCTTGATCTATCTCATATAGCTATTGTTGAGAAAACACCTTTTTGTGGTACTGAAAAAGAAAGTGCTCGTTGAACACATGACTGAGTTATCTACTTTGAGTAGCTTATTTTCTGATGATGTTAAGATGCGTACTTACTTTGTTGCTAAAATTTTTCCATTCTCATTAAAGGATGACGCTAAAACTTGGTATAATAGTTTGCCACCTAGCTCTATTAAAAGTCCAAAAGAATTGCTTGTTGTTTTCTTCCGGAAATACTTTCCTGCTAGTGCTCAACATGCTGCTTTGCAGAGAGTTTATAATTTCGATCAGGGAGATGAAGAGAAATTGCCTTAGGCTTGGGCGAGATTTTGCTCTCTTATTAGAGCTCGCTCGACCATGATTTAGAAAAGCATGATTTACTTGATATATTTTATAGTGGACTAACCATTGAGTCTAGGGCATACCTGGATAGTTGTGCTGGTTGTGTTTTCGAGAAAAGAACTCCAGACGACGCTGAAGAATTATTGGCTAAAATAGGCCGGAATTATGATGATTGGACTACGCCTTAACCAACTCCAACGCCAATAGTGAAGAAGAGGGGTTTAATTAAATTAAATGATGAAGATATGAGGGAAGCCAAGAAGTCTCTCAAGGAGAAAGGTATTAAATCTGAAGATGTGAAGAATCTACCTCCCATAGAAGATATATGTGAGATAATTCCCCCTTCATCCATGGTTGAGGTAAATTCCCTTCAACGCTTTACTAGGGAAGATATTCCGTATTCAAAACCTCCTGCACAATGCTTAGATGAGTTTGATAATTATATTGTTAAGCAAGAAAATTTTAATATGAGAGTAGAGAATCATCTGATGGAAAATTCTCAAGCTATTAGTCAATTGCATGATATTGTGGAGAGAACCTCCAATGATGTTAAGATGCTTGTTAAACATTTTCATATGATTCAAACTCAAATTGATCAACTCACTAAAGTGCAAAATGACTTGTTAGGAAATAATGCTAAAGAAAAACATGCTTATGAAGTAACAACTAGAGGTGGTGTCTCTACCCAGGATCCTCTATATCCCGAAGGGCATCCCAAAAGAATTGAACAAGATTCTCAACGCATTGAACCTAGAGCTCATTCTAAGAAAAAGAAGAAGAAACATAAAAATGTTGTAGAATCCTCCGAACTCGTTAATGATCCTAATAGTATTTCTATTTCGATGCTGAAACTAAAAGTGGTAATGAACATGAGAAAGATAATGATAAGAATGATACTCTCGATAAAGAAGAAGTTGAAGAAGAACCTGAAAAGCATGCTAAAAATAAAAAGTATACTAAAGAAGATTTTATTGCTGAGAAACATGGTAATGAAAGAGAACCTTGGGTGCAAAAGCAAATGCCTTTTCCTGCTAAGAAACTAAAATCAAAGGAAGAAGAACACTATAATAAATTTTGTGATTGGATGAAACCTTTATTCTTGCAAATTCCTTTGACTGATGCTATTAAATTGCCTCCTTATTCAAAGTATATGAAAGATATTGTTACCAACAAAAGGAAAATCCCCAATGAGGAAATTTCCACTATGCTTGCTAATTACTCTTTCAATGGCAAAGTTCCAAAGAAGTTGGGCGACCCAGGTATACCTACTATTCCTTGTTCTATTAAGAATAATTATGTTAGAACCGCTCTATGTGACTTGGGCGCTGGTGTTAGTGTTATGCCTTTTTCTCTCTATAAGAGACTTTACTTAGATAAGTTGATACCTACTGATATATCTTTGCAAATGGCTGATAAATCTACTGCTATTCCTGTTGGTATATGTGAGGACGTTCCTGTTCAAGTTACTAATAACTGCTTGATATTAACTGATTTTGTTGTGTTGGAAATGCCTGAAGATGATAATATGTCTATTATTCTTGGGAGACCTTTTCTTAACACCGCAGGGGCTGTTATTGATTGCAATAAAGGAAAGGTTACTTTCAATGTTGATGATAAGGAACACACCGTCTATTTCCCCAAGAGAATTGAGAAAGCGTGTGGAGTTAATACTATTTCTAATGTGAGAACTATCAAAGTGGGAACTATTGATTGTCCTATATATGAACCTAAAGAAGAATATCAAACTCTTGTGATTGGATCTATATCAATACAATTCAAGGTAACATGATTGATTTGAGGTTTATTTCTTCATATGCTATGTAAAATTTATTTGGTGGCAAGACTTGATCAACCTTGTTAACAAATACTCTTTATATGCATAGAGGAACTAAACAACATATATTTCTTCCTCCACTCATTTTACTTACTGTAGCAATACATTTGTATCTTTACTTTATTGCATTATTGTGCTAAGTAAAGTCTCTAATAGAAGGTTGATGCTAGATTTGGATTTCTGCACAGAAACAGATTTCTTGCTGTCACGAATTTGGGTAGGGTTCTCTGTAGGTAACTCAGAAAAATCTGCCAATTTACGAATAAAGTGGATTAAAGTTTTTGAGTACTAACTCCTCTAATGAAGTTTATGAGAAGTTTGGTGTGGCAGAAGTTTTTAAGGGTCAAGAGAGAAGGGTGATATAATGTGATCAAGAAGAGTCAAAAGCCTAAGCTTGGGGGGAGGTATACCGGCATCACTCATTCTTTGCATATTATGGTTGCTGGATACTTGTACATACTTGTTTAGTCTCTTTGAGTGGTTTTCTAATGAGAGGGAGATGATATTTGGGGAAGTGCTGCCTGAAAACAGATTCTGGACTGTTACTAGAAAAATTCGTGCGCACAGCCAGAACGTTATTTTGAGCTGCCAATTTTTGTGCAGGTTCCCCAGGTTGTTATCTAACTTTCATTAGTTGAACACTTTTCGAGCTGAGCAACGTAAGATTTTTGTAAAAATCGATTTCTGTACTGCTGTCAGGTTTTGGCAGATTTCCGCCATCTCGCTTTTCTGTGTTTCTTTTAGTTTGCTATTTCTTGTTTCCACTTTGTTTCCTTCCCAAAACACAAAAAGACCAAAAATATTTCTGTTGTTTCTCTTCACCATTTGTTTATCTTGGTTTCTTGCATTTGTTTCGCTTTATTTGCTATTGCTAGTTTGCTATAAGAAAACCCAAAAAGATTTTGCTTTGTTTGCTTGTTTTGCTTTTGTTCTTATTCTCAAATTCGAAAACACCAAAAATATTTGCTGTTCTTCTTTGGTTTGTAAAGTTCTTTATGAGTTCAATGGTCTTCGGTGGCTGGAGCGTGGTTTTCATTTCATATTATCCAAGCTACACAAGTGAAAAGGCAATAATGACGATCTACGACAATCTGATTGTGGTGAGAGGCTGGTATGAACTCTATTTGTTTTCATTTTTGTACATATACTCATCCATGTGAGCATGCTTAGTTGGTTCATGTGAGGTATATGTTATTTAAGAAAGTTTAGTAGTTCATGATCTCTCATGATTAGCTCCAATTTATTAATATGAGTAGCATGTCATGGATGTTTGCTTGCATTGTTTTATTCATAAGTAAGTATGGCATTGTGGTATCCTCCTCTGAATAATTCATTTATATCGACTTGGCACATGCTCACGCATGCATATGACTGAACAAGAGTCAATTAAGCCTCAATGATTTACATTGCTTCAGAGGTCTTGTATCACTTTTATGCCTCAGTTAATTTATTTTGCCGCAAGCATGATTATGACAGTTACTGCTCTCTTGATTTGTCGCTCCCTAGTCTTTTGCTAGCCTTCGCTTGTACTGAGCGGGAACGCTGCTCGTGCCTCCCAACACATGAAAACCAAGTTATTCCAGAGTGTCCACCATAAATACCTATGCATGGCATTTCAAACCATTCCAAGTAAATTCTCATGCGCTACCTTTAAAACCTTCAAAATGCTTCTTAATTTGTGTTAATGTTTCATAGCTCATGAGGAAGTATGTGGTGTTTAGCTTTCAACCTTGTCATTTACTTTTGACGGACTCTCATATGGAATAGTGGCACATCCGCTTATCCAATAATTTTGCAAAAAGAGCTGGTAATGGGATTCCCAGTCCCGAATTAATTAACCTAAATAGACACTCCTCCATGGTTTGTGATTGTTGGACGGCACCCGAATGATTCGGTTAGCCATGGCTTGTGTAAGCAAAGGTTGGGGGGAGTGTCATCATCATAATAAAACTAAACTAAAAAGGCACTCCTTCATGGTATGAGATTGTTGGCAGTGCACCCGAGGATTCGGTTAGCCATGGTTTGTGTAAGAAAGGTTGGAAGGAGTGCCACATAAACATGCAAATAATTCATGGGAGCCGCTCTTGAAAGTCCGGTTGGCAAGGTAGTTGGTGTACCCATTACCATTCGTTGACAACAACAAACACCTCTCAAAATAATTTTACTCCTGCTTTACAAAAGAAAAGCTCTAGCGCATGTTAATCCCTGCTTCCCTCTGCGAAGGGTCAATCTTTTACTTTTATGTTGTGTCTCCACTATTTCTTTGAGCATTTTCTTGAAGAGCACAACTGTCATTCTTAGTATAATATGCTTGTCTCAAAATATGATTGATTGTGGTATAACTTTGATGCTTTTATCTTTGACAATCACTACTTCTAGTCTTTCTATGAACTCCAGAGATGCCCGGGCATTTATGTTTTGCCAATCAAATACGAGCAAGCGAGATACCACTTTATCATATTCTCTTATGAACATTGCAATCCTGCTTATATACATGATTCATGATGCTTATTATTAATTGTTGGTACCTCGTCATGATTGACATAGTTGTTAGATGATCTTATTTGCATGTACCTTATTATGAAGTGCTGAAGTATTAGCCATATCATGAGAATATATACATCATATGAGCAAATGTGTTCGTGAAAGTTCTTTTATCGCTCAGTTGTTAACTGAATTGCTTGAGGACAAGCAATAAGCTAAGCTTGGGGGGAGTTGATACGTCCAAAACGTATCGTTTTGCCTCTAATTTGTGTATTTTGGATGCAACTAACGCGGACTAACGCTGTTTTCAGCAGAACTGTTCTGGTGTCTCGTTTTTGTGCAGAAATCCAACTTTCAGGAAAAACCTCGGGATTTTGACGAAAGGGCCTATTTTCCCAGAATAATGACGGAGCCGGAGGACAATTGCGGTGGAGGCCCGAGGGCCCCACACCACAGGGCGGCGCGGCCCGGGGGGCCCGCGTGGCCATGTGGTGTGGCCCCTCGGCCGGCCTCCGACGCCCCCTTCGGACTACTTATTCGCCTCGACCTAAAAACGCACGGGGAGAAGTCGAAGTCGCCGAAACCCTCCGAACGCCGCCACATCGCGAAACTCCGTCGCGGGAGCCGAAGTCTCCGTTCGGCACTCCGCCGGGACGGGGAATTGGAGGAGATCATCACCGCCATCACCGCCAACGCCTCTCCATCAACCAGCAATGTTTCCCCCATCCATGTGTGAGTAATTCCCCCGCTGTAGGCCGAAGGGGATGGTAGGGATTGGATGAGATTGGTCATGTAATAGCATAAGATTGTTAGGGCATAGTGCCTAGTGTCCGTAGATGGTACTTTTATGATATTGTTGCAACTTGTTATGCTTAATGCTTGTCACTAGGGCCCGAGTGCCATGATCTCAGATCTGAACATGTTATTATTTCATCATGATATTCATTGTTTATGGTCTTACCTGCAAGTTGTATACACATGTCGCTGTCCGGAACCAATGGCCCCGAAGTGACGAAATTGGGACAACCGGAGGGGATGGTAGCGATGTGAGGATCACATGTGTTCACGGAGTGTTAATGCTTTGCTCCGGTACTCTATTAAAAGGAGTACCTTAATATCCGAGTAGTTTCCCTTGAGGCCCGGCTGCCACCGGCTGGTAGGACAAAAGATGTTGTGCAAGTTTCTCATTGCGAGCACGTATGACTATAATTGGAACACATGCCTATTGATTGATTAGTACTTGGACACCGTTTTATTATTATCTCGCAAATGCCCTGCTATGATTGTTACATGAGTTTCTCTCATCCATGCAACGCCCGTCATCCGTCCCCGTGCCTACGGTATTTTAATCCTGCTGTTTACTAAAATCACTACTGCTGTCTTTGTTACTCTGTTGTCTGTTATTTCACTACTGCTATCGCTATAAAACTGTTACTACCGATAAACTCTTGCGAGCAAGTCTGTTTCCAGTGCAGCTGAATTGAAAACTCCGCTGTTAAGGCTTTCAAGTGTTCTTTGTCTCCCCTTGTGTCGAATCAATAAATTGGGTAATACTTCCCTCGAAGACTGTTGCGATCCCCTATACTTGTGGGTCATCATGGAGCTTCAGATGATAGTGTTACTAGTGCAACACCTTCAAACCAAGAACACATGTTGTATCATATTCATCTGCTACAAGGCCTCAAATACGTCCAGCTTAAGGAAATGTATCAAGAGCAGGACATACGTATTCTACTCCTGCACCAATATCTATAATGCCTCCGCTACAAGCTCAAGCAGAAAGGGCACCAGAATAAGCTCCAGCAACACGAAGTGCATTCGTAACACCAAGGAGCAACAATCTAAAGTGCCCAAATGCTACTACCTGGTCTGCTAGGAGGAGGAGGATGTATAATAAAATAAGTGATGTACTTGACATCTAGTAGGATCCATAAAACAACCATTGAGGAGCATCAAAATGAAGGCAGATAAACATGTGATAGTTCATCTCACTTTGTGTTGAACATAGTAGTATTATGGTTTTGTAACGTGGTGCGAAATTGGTGTATTTTTTATGGAGTTTGTGTGAACTTGCTACCGTGTACTCTTTAGTTGTGTGAATTTGAACCTAGTATTGTAATATGTTATCTAAACCTGGTATTGTACTAAGTTATCTGAATTTTGTACTGTAAATAGCTAACATCGGAACTTATTATATCTAATTGGTGAATTATGTATCTAAAAGCTCAAAACTGGTTGTTCTTTTTTGCTGTAAAACCTAGAGATAATTCATTGACAAAGCAACAAATTCACAATTCTAGTACATTCAATCTATATGATCACATGTTTTAGTACATTCAATCAATCAACCACTAAAACAACATGGTGAATAATTCAATAGAATCTATCAACCACTAGGACAACAAGTTGAAAAAATTAGTAGAACAAAAAATACACATATAGTTATATGAATTTGGTATGAACACAAATAGATCTATATGATCAGCACAAATACATACTAACTTACGAGTCCTTGTTCAACACATCAACTAAGTTAAAGTGATCTAGAATCATAAGCAATTCACATAATTAATACATAATCCAAATAATTTTATTCATTTAAGATCATCAGTTTCTACGGCTTGTCCTTGTTCACCTCTCATGCATTCAATAGCTCGGCAATAATATACTTTTCTTCTTCTCTTCTTTCAAATAACCTCCTTATTTATATGCCTTCTACCTCATCAATATGTGGATATCCACTGAGAAAATTCTCTAGTCGGATGTGCATTTAGTGTATCCTTCAGTTGTGCCTAGAATTTCTTGTTTAATTCTTCAACCTCCCCCTTCTTTGATTTAGGTTCTAATACTTCTCAGCAGCTTCACAATTATCTCTAAGCCTTGTTGTTTTTTCATGATCATGCAACTCTCATAGCTAAGTCAAACATTTTTACATAAGGGAATGACATTGTGCACCAATCTACTCGACATGTGAACATAGCCCATCATCCTACAATCAAATGTGCATAACACTAGAATTAACTACAATGTCAGACTAAATTATCCAACTGGAATTAGTTCCAGAAAATAGATGGAACTACAAATAGTAACTAAATTACTAAATCACCTTAACTAAATCCTTCACATAATGAAATACATCATAGCTAAATTATCTAAGAACATATGACCAGAAAAAATAATAACACAATGCAGATTGTCCATTACAATACAAATGCCCAATAAAATGCATATCAGTTTTGCAGACTCCATAAATCTTTTCCCAATTCTAAACACACATATTTCCAAAGCTTATTTCATTGGTCATCTAGTATTTTTCTTATGTAATATTCATCGTCCATTCCGTCAAAATTTAGGTCGTTGCGGCGCCTAAAGCAAGTGGGCAAGTAAGAAATCAAAGAAACTACTCACTCAGCTAACTATTTCAGACCAAATTGATGAATTTCATGCTGAAATAAAAAAGGAATCCCCAATTTCTAACCCTAAGCCTAGTCTTCTACCGCGGGCTGATTTGAACTCAGAGGGGAGGCTCCTGCTGCTGGTCTCGCCGTCATACCAGGAAGGCATGGTGCGTGTGGCGGCGGCGACTAGGGCGGTGAAAGGAAGGGAACGAGGGTGATTGAGCATGGAGATGGGAAGGATTCAGTGTGGTCGGGACCGGGCAAGATGCTCTAAGGATATATACAACCCGAAAGCTGTGGTTGAACGATGTGTCAAGGAAGCGTGGGACGCCCTTTGGGCTTAGCCTCCGCTTTACGCAGTTTGTCTCCGGTTCCATTGCCTCTATTAACCTCTGTTCCGGCATTTTTCTTCCTTTTTGCAAGAACTGGTTTGAAGTGTTGAGTCTTCCACTAACTTTACTAGATCTGTATGCATTAGCAGTGAAGTGTCGACTACGACATAATCGACTTGATCATTTGTTTACTACTGAGGATGACATCTTAAGAGTACTACTAATCGCTGCAGCCAGCATGCCGTCTGACGGAATTTTCTACCGGATTAGTAGCGATATGGATCTGTGTGTCGTAAAGCGATGTGTCAATTTCAAGATTTCAATGGTCTTTTTCCCTAAACCATAGTTCATGAGCTTCCTTAGCTGAATGGTGGGTCTAGTGTGGGCGAAAATAGGATCTTATGGATTTTTTCATGTGATGGACTCCTAGTATGAGCATTACTATAGTGGGTTTTAGTTATAGCTAATAGTAGCCGTGGGAGAAGGATGTGGAGTCTGAGTGGATAGGGTGTTTCTACACCCAGGTGCATATGCACCCTTTATTTGAAACGCATATTAAATATATTTAAAAATGTTAGAAAAATATAAATAAAAATTCCTTGTGTATACCTTGACATGTTACATGCTTACAAAGTTGTTTCAGCAAAAACCGATATGTTTCATACCTTGTGCAAAAAAGACAAATCTTAGGTGCTGAAATAGTCTATTTTTCGAGATATTTTTTCTCTTTTTTACACAGGGTGCAAAAATTGTTGGTTTTATGTGAAAATTTACGTGCACACATAGAACATGTCCATCTACATGCTAAATTTTTTTCCTAAATTTTTTACAGTTTAAAAATATGTTTTATACATACTGGGTGCATATGCACCCAGGATCAGATTTGATTTTCCGAGTCTGAGTGGCCAACTTTACATAATTTTCGACTTGACTGTAGAATGGATATTCAAACTTTCTTCTTAAAATTACTATTTTTTAGAACGATTGCACATAATATATGCTCGGATAGCTATGAAGATTTCATAACTAGAAATCACCCACATTGTTGTTACAATCTCTTTTTGTTTCGTAACACAAAGCGGCATGCCTGGACTAATTACCGTGGGGTGCACATTTTTAGGGACAAATAAATTACGAACTCCAGCACTTGAATTTGCGTCCCTGATTTGTCCAACGTTTTTTTTTCTGTCACCACCGAGCCATGAACTCAGAACCGGAACTTAAGTCCATAGGTAGAAGCATTTACACAACAAGTTGTCAATGGCTACGACTAGTGATGCTTAGGCAAATACTTTCTTTAGAAAAGTATTACTTCTAGTGTGTGGGCATCCAAAAAGACTGGAATAGTAATAAGCAAAATCTTTCCGTAGGCGGCGCAAATAGCCCACACAACATCAACCAAGCGAGCCAGGGGACAAAAGGCAAATCTCTGGCCTTTCTTATCATTTGTGCAGCTGCCCAAGAAGAAGGGTCTCCCAAAAGCTGATGCAAAGGTTGGAGATTAGGATGGATGGTTGGCACGTTGATCGAGCTTGTGGAAGCTTTCCGTTTCTAACAGAGGTTTTTTGTTCCAATGATCAACTAGCGTAGTGGGTACAGTAAGGGGAAATGAGATTCTGGACTTTACCACCAACTCGAATACTTGATGACACGACCCAGTCCAAAAACCCACCACTTGCAACCTAGAGATCACACACCTCAAATGCAAAAAAAAAAGAGATGTGTTTTCTTGCATCAGTTATGTAAGAAAAAAAATTATGTGCCATCTGTGATGAAGAGAAGTTTGGGCTCAAAGAAAGAAGAAGAGCGACTCAGGCGATCGCAACACGTACGTAGATGGAACATATTCTCCTGGCAGTGCGGCGACTGTATGCAACTTTGTGACAAAGGGGAAAGAAAATCAAGAACCTGAAGATATATTCGGTCCGATCCCGGTGTTGCGCCTAACTCTGCACCGGACCAAAACAATCCATGGCTCATCATGATCTTGGCTAATGACCCATCATGAAGTCGCCCCACAAGAAGAATTCCTCCAGTTTCTTTAGATTTTCACCCCACCTTTTCTCACCACCTTTCGCTTAATCTATTGCTCATTTTGCAGTGCAAAGCTCTCTTTTCTGTCTTAGCCTCCAACCTCAAGTTTCCTCTTATTCCCAGACCCCTCTTGCCCGCCTGCTGATGATTCTTATCGGCCGAAGCACTGACTCTACTAGACTTGACTTGAGCAGAGTGAGGCAGCAGTGCAGCTAAGCTACCTCACTCCACGCTTCACTTTCTAAGTTTCTCTTCTTCTCCAAGTGGCAGTACGGCATGGCCTCTCTCCTTGTCCTGCTTCTGCTTCTCTTCTGCCGCGATGGTGAGTTTCTGAATTCTCTACCCAGTTGGTATGGTATGGTTTTGTATGGTTTGTCTGGTTGTTGAAGCTGACGAAGAGAGTGTCAGTCACTAGTTGGAGCTGACGAGCGGGCGAGCAGAGTGCCGTGTCATATAGCAACAGACAAACGGATGCTTTCGCGCCAGAAAATCTAGCT